>NC_083716.1:102959418-103318050 GCF_028564815.1 Eubalaena glacialis
CCTCACGTTGAGTGTCCCGTGAGCGACACCGCATGGTAGGATGCTGACTTTCTCCTTGAGTAGAGAGACTTCAGGTACGAGGTCCTCTAAGAATTCTAAGCAGAGTGTTTTCTCATGGCAGCTCAAACGAGGGCAATGTCGAAGACTTCCAGGCCATGTTGGACTGCCTAGAAATGTGGTTCTGCTGTTGTTCGAGGGCTCTGGAAATGTAGCACGCCTGAAGTAACGTGCAGTGTGTTGCCCATCACTCGGCAGACACAGAGGGCCTCCGAGGAACCTATGGGCCTCGATGTTGCTCAGTAGGCCCACAGGGGTGTGGGGGTACTCAGTGATCTTGGAACGAAAATGATGCTCACCCGAGGGGCCTAGGAGTTCTCAAAGGGTACCTTCTTTAAAATAAAGCAGAACAGCGACTAAGAGCTCATGGGAAGAGCTGCCTGCCTCCCGTTCTGCATGGCTACTCGGGGCCTTACCTCGAGGCAAGGACTCACGTTGCGATTCCCTTTAGTTCTAGAGCATTACAAGAAGAGAGCCACCCCGGCCATGGAAGCACCCTGTGTAGCCAGAGAAAACCCATTTTCTTCCCAGACCCATGCCTACAGCGGCCAGAGGCCAGTCAACAGCAGAGAATTTCAGGGAGCTTGCAGGGAGCATGAATGGGGCTTTCCAAATGGAAAAGCAAGGCTAGTACCATCCCGCCCCCATTTCCATGGGCACACGCAGCATACATCCCTGTGGTTTCTGACAAGTCAAAAGAGACACAGAGCACACACTGGTTCCTTCCCTGAATCAACTTCTCGAGGCAGAGTGTTCTGCATCTAGTGAACGGCCTCAACCAAGGCACGCCCTAGCTAGGCCTCTGGGCCCGGGCCTCTTCAGAAGCCTGCAGTGCTACAGGAAGAACTGTGCTTTAGTTGCAATAGGCAAGCAATCCGCCTTTCTCCTGGAGGCAGGGTGACTTCAGGTAGGAGGTCCTGGTTGGAAGGCGAAGCCTAGTGTTGTTTTTCAGTGCCAATCAGAGTAGGGAATGAGTGCGACTTCCACGGCATGTTGGAACCTGCTAGAACCGTGCCCGTGAACCTGTGGTAGTGCTGGGGAAATCAAGCTGTCCCAAGAAAGAGTGTACTGTTTTGCCCATCACTCGGCATACACAGTGTGAGTACGAAGGCCTACGGGCCTGGATGTTGTTTAGAAGAGCCAGGGGAGCCTGGGGGTACTCAGTGTTCTTGCAGGGAATAGGGTTTCCAGGCGAGGCACCTAGGTGTCCCGCAAAGCGTACTGGCGTTCAAATGCTGCAGAGCAGCGACTACGGCCTCATGGAAACTGCTGCACGCCTCCGCTTCTGCAGAGCAATTCAGGGCCTTACCTCGAGGCAAGTCCTCACGTTGAGTGTCCCGTGAGCGACACCGCATGGTAGGATGCTGACTTTCTCCTTGAGTAGAGAGACTTCAGGTACGAGGTCCTCTAAGAATTCTAAGCAGAGTGTTTTCTCATGGCAGCTCAAACGAGGGCAATGTCGAAGACTTCCAGGCCATGTTGGACTGCCTAGAAATGTGGTTCTGCTGTTGTTCGAGGGCTCTGGAAATGTAGCACGCCTGAAGTAACGTGCAGTGTGTTGCCCATCACTCGGCAGACACAGAGGGCCTCTGAGGGACCTATGGGCCTCGATGTTGCTCAGTAGGCCCACAGGGGTGTGGGGGTACTCAGTGATCTTGGAACGAAAATGATGCTCACCCGAGGGGCCTAGGAGTTCTCAAAGGGTACCTTCTTTAAAATAAAGCAGAACAGCGACTAAGAGCTCATGGGAAGAGCTGCCTGCCTCCCGTTCTGCATGGCTACTCGGGGCCTTACCTCGAGGCAAGGACTCACGTTGAGATTCCCTTTAGTTCTAGAGCATTACAAGAAGAGAGCCACCCCGGCAATGGAAGCACCCTGTGTAGCCAGAGAAAACCCATTTTCTTCCCAGACCCATGCCTACAGCGGCCAGAGGCCAGTCAACAGCAGAGAATTTCAGGGAGCTTCCAGGGAGCATGAATGGGGCTTTCCAAATGGAAAAGCAAGGCTAGTACCATCCCGCCCCCATTTCCATGGGCACACGCAGCATACATCCCTGTGGTTTCTGACAAGTCAAAAGAGACACAGAGCACACAGTGGTTCCTTCCCTGAATCAACTTCTCGAGGCAGAGTGTTCTGCATCTAGTGAACGGCCTCAACCAAGGCACGCCCTAGCTAGGCCTCTGGGCCCGGGCCTCTTCAGAAGCCTGCAGTGCTACAGGAAGAACTGTGCTTTAGTTGCAATAGGCAAGCAATCCGCCTTTCTCCTGGAGGCAGGGTGACTTCAGGTAGGAGGTCCTGGTTGGAAGGCGAAGCCTAGTGTTGTTTTTCAGTGCCAATCAGAGTAGGGAATGAGTGCGACTTCCACGGCATGTTGGAACCTGCTAGAACCGTGCCCGTGAACCTGTGGTAGTGCTGGGGAAATCAAGCTGTCCCAAGAAAGAGTGTACTGTTTTGCCCATCACTCGGCATACACAGTGTGAGTACGAAGGCCTACGGGCCTGGATGTTGTTTAGAAGAGGCAGGGGAGCCTGGGGGTACTCAGTGTTCTTGCAGGGAATAGGGTTTCCAGGCGAGGCACCTAGGTGTCCCGCAAAGCGTACTGGCGTTCAAATGCTGCAGAGCAGCGACTACGGCCTCATGGAAACTGCTGCACGCCTCCGCTTCTGCAGAGCAATTCAGGGCCTTACCTCGAGGCAAGTCCTCACGTTGAGTGTCCCGTGAGCGACACCGCATGGTAGGATGCTGACTTTCTCCTTGAGTAGAGAGACTTCAGGTACGAGGTCCTCTAAGAATTCTAAGCAGAGTGTTTTCTCATGGCAGCTCAAACGAGGGCAATGTCGAAGACTTCCAGGCCATGTTGGACTGCCTAGAAATGTGGTTCTGCTGTTGTTCGAGGGCTCTGGAAATGTAGCACGCCTGAAGTAACGTGCAGTGTGTTGCCCATCACTCGGCAGACACAGAGGGCCTCCGAGGAACCTATGGGCCTCGATGTTGCTCAGTAGGCCCACAGGGGTGTGGGGGTACTCAGTGATCTTGGAACGAAAATGATGCTCACCCGAGGGGCCTAGGAGTTCTCAAAGGGTACCTTCTTTAAAATAAAGCAGAACAGCGACTAAGAGCTCATGGGAAGAGCTGCCTGCCTCCCGTTCTGCATGGCTACTCGGGGCCTTACCTCGAGGCAAGGACTCACGTTGAGATTCCCTTTAGTTCTAGAGCATTACAAGAAGAGAGCCACCCCGGCCATGGAAGCACCCTGTGTAGCCAGAGAAAACCCATTTTCTTCCCAGACCCATGCCTACAGCGGCCAGAGGCCAGTCAACAGCAGAGAATTTCAGGGAGCTTGCAGGGAGCATGAATGGGGCTTTCCAAATGGAAAAGCAAGGCTAGTACCATCCCGCCCCCATTTCCATGGGCACACGCAGCATACATCCCTGTGGTTTCTGACAAGTCAAAAGAGACACAGAGCACACACTTCGTCCTTCCCTGAATCAACTCCTCGAGGCAGGGTGTTCTGCATGTAGTGAACGGCCTCAACCAAGGCGTGCCCTAGCTAGACCTCTGGGCCCGTGCCTCTTCAGAAGCCTGCAGTGCTACAGGAAAAACTGTGCTTTAGTGGCAATAGGAACGCAAGCCGACTTTCTCCTGGAGGCAGGGTGACTTCAGGTAGGAGGTCCTGGTTGGAAGGCGAAGCCTAGTGTTTTTTTTTCAGTGCCAATCAGAGTAGGGAATGAGTGCGACTTCCACGGCATGTTGGAACCTGCTAGAACCGTGCCCGTGAACCTGTGGTAGTGCTGGGGAAATCAAGCTGTCCCAAGAAAGAGTGTACTGTTTTGCCCATCACTCGGCATACACAGTGTGAGTACGAAGGCCTACGGGCCTGGATGTTGTTTAGAAGAGCCAGGGGAGCCTGGGGGTACTCAGTGTTCTTGCAGGGAATAGGGTTTCCAGGCGAGGCAACTAGGTGTCCCGCAAAGCGTACTGGCGTTCAAATGCTGCAGAGCAGCGACTACGGCCTCATGGAAACTGCTGCACGCCTCCGCTTCTGCAGAGCAATTCAGGGCCTTACCTCGAGGCAAGTCCTCACGTTGAGTGTCCCGTGAGCGACACCGCATGGTAGGATGCTGACTTTCTCCTTGAGTAGAGAGACTTCAGGTACGAGGTCCTCTAAGAATTCTAAGCAGAGTGTTTTCTCATGGCAGCTCAAACGAGGGCAATGTCGAAGACTTCCAGGCCATGTTGGACTGCCTAGAAATGTGGTTCTGCTGTTGTTCGAGGGCTCTGGAAATGTAGCACGCCTGAAGTAACGTGCAGTGTGTTGCCCATCACTCGGCAGACACAGAGGGCCTCCGAGGGACCTATGGGCCTCGATGTTGCTCAGTAGGCCCACAGGGGTGTGGGGGTACTCAGTGATCTTGGAACGAAAATGATGCTCACCCGAGGGGCCTAGGAGTTCTCAAAGGGTACCTTCTTTAAAATAAAGCAGAACAGCGACTAAGAGCTCATGGGAAGAGCTGCCGGCATCCCGTTCTGCATGGCTACTCGGGGCCTTACCTCGAGGCAAGGACTCACGTTGAGATTCCCTTTAGCTCTAGAGCATTACAAGAAGAGAGCCACCCCGGCCATGGAAGCACCCTGTGTAGCCAGAGAAAACCCATTTTCTTCCCAGACCCATGCCTACGGCGTCCAGAGGCCTGACAACAGCAGAGAATTTCAGGGAGCTTCCAAGGAGCATGAATGGGGCTTTCCAAATGGAAAAGCAAGGCTAGTACCATCCCGCCCCCATTTCCATGGGCACACGCAGCATACATCCCTGTGGTTTCTGACAAGTCAAAAGAGACACAGAGCACACACTGGTTCCTTCCCTGAATCAACTTCTCGAGGCAGAGTGTTCTGCATCTAGTGAACGGCCTCAACCAAGGCACGCCCTAGCTAGGCCTCTGGGCCCGGGCCTCTTCAGAAGCCTGCAGTGCTACAGGAAGAACTGTGCTTTAGTTGCAATAGGCAAGCAATCCGCCTTTCTCCTGGAGGCAGGGTGACTTCAGGTAGGAGGTCCTGGTTGGACGGCGAAGCCTAGTGTCGTTTTTCAGTGCCAATCAGAGTAGGGAATGAGTGCGACTTCCACGGCATGTTGGAACCTGCTAGAACCGTGCCCGTGAACCTGTGGTAGTGCTGGGGAAATCAAGCTGTCCCAAGAAAGAGTGTACTGTTTTGCCCATCACTCGGCATACACAGTGTGAGTACGAAGGGCCTACGGCGCTGGATGTTGTTTAGAAGAGGCAGGGGAGCCTGGGGGTACTCAGTGTTCTTGCAGGGAATAGGGTTTCCAGGCGAGGCACCTAGGTGTCCCGCAAAGCGTACTGGCGTTCAAATGCTGCAGAGCAGCGACTACGGCCTCATGGAAACTGCTGCACGCCTCCGCTTCTGCAGAGCAATTCAGGGCCTTACCTCGAGGCAAGTCCTCACGTTGAGTGTCCCGTGAGCGACACCGCATGGTAGGATGCTGACTTTCTCCTTGAGTAGAGAGACTTCAGGTACGAGGTCCTCTAAGAATTCTAAGCAGAGTGTTTTCTCATGGCAGCTCAAACGAGGGCAATGTCGAAGACTTCCAGGCCATGTTGGACTGCCTAGAAATGTGGTTCTGCTGTTGTTCGAGGGCTCTGGAAATGTAGCACGCCTGAAGTAACGTGCAGTGTGTTGCCCATCACTCGGCAGACACAGAGGGCCTCCGAGGAACCTATGGGCCTGGATGTTGCTCAGTAGGCCCACAGGGGTGTGGGGGTACTCAGTGATCTTGGAACGAAAATGATGCTCACCCGAGGGGCCTAGGAGTTCTCAAAGGGTACCTTCTTTAAAATAAAGCAGAACAGCGACTAAGAGCTCATGGGAAGAGCTGCCTGCCTCCCGTTCTGCATGGCTACTCGGGGCCTTACCTCGAGGCAAGGACTCACGTTGAGATTCCCTTTAGTTCTAGAGCATTACAAGAAGAGAGCCACCCCGGCCATGGAAGCACCTGTGTAGCCAGAGAAAACCCATTTTCTTCCCAGACCCATGCCTACGGCGGCCAGAGGCCAGTCAACAGCAGAGAATTTCAGGGAGCTTCCAGGGAGCATGAATGGGGCTTTCCAAATGGAAAAGCAAGGCTAGTACCATCCCGCCCCCATTTCCATGGGCACACGCAGCATACATCCCTGTGGTTTCTGACAAGTCAAAAGAGACACAGAGCACACACTTCGTCCTTCCCTGAATCAACTCCTCGAGGCAGGGTGTTCTGCATGTAGTGAACGGCCTCAACCAAGGCGCGCCCTAGCTAGACCTCTGGGCCCGTGCCTCTTCAGAAGCCTGCAGTGCTACAGGAAAAACTGTGCTTTAGTGGCAATAGGAACGCAAGCCGACTTTCTCCTGGAGGCAGGGTGACTTCAGGTAGGAGGTCCTGGTTGGAAGGCGAAGCCTAGTGTTTTTTTTTTCAGTGCCAATCAGAGTAGGGAATGAGTGCGACTTCCACGGCATGTTGGAACCTGCTAGAACCGTGCCCGTGAACCTGTGGTAGTGCTGGGGAAATCAAGCTGTCCCAAGAAAGAGTGTACTGTTTTGCCCATCACTCGGCATACACAGTGTGAGTACGAAGGCCTACGGGCCTGGATGTTGTTTAGAAGAGGCAGGGGAGCCTGGGGGTACTCAGTGTTCTTGCAGGGAATAGGGTTTCCAGGCGAGGCACCTAGGTGTCCCGCAAAGCATACTGGCGTTCAAATGCTGCAGAGCAGCGACTACGGCCTCATGGAAACTGCTGCACGCCTCCGCTTCTGCAGAGCAATTCAGGGCCTTACCTCGAGGCAAGTCCTCACGTTGAGTGTCCCATGAGCGACACCGCATGGTAGGATGCTGACTTTCTCCTTGAGTAGAGAGACTTCAGGTACGAGGTCCTCTAAGAATTCTAAGCAGAGTGTTTTCTCATGGCAGCTCAAACGAGGGCAATGTCGAAGACTTCCAGGCCATGTTGGACTGCCTAGAAATGTGGTTCTGCTGTTGTTCGAGGGCTCTGGAAATGTAGCACGCCTGAAGTAACGTGCAGTGTGTTGCCCATCACTCGGCAGACACAGAGGGCCTCCGAGGAACCTATGGGCCTCGATGTTGCTCAGTAGGCCCACAGGGGTGTGGGGGTACTCAGTGATCTTGGAACGAAAATGATGCTCACCCGAGGGGCCTAGGAGTTCTCAAAGGGTACCTTCTTTCAAATAAAGCAGAACAGCGACTAAGAGCTCATGGGAAGAGCTGCCTGCCTCCCGTTCTGCATGGCTACTCGGGGCCTTACCTCGAGGCAAGGACTCACGTTGAGATTCCCTTTAGCTCTACAGCATTACAAGAAGAGAGCCACCCCGGCCATGGAAGCACCCTGTGTAGCCAGAGAAAACCCATTTTCTTCCCAGACCCATGCCTACGGCGTCCAGAGGCCTGACAACAGCAGAGAATTTCAGGGAGCTTCCAGGGAGCATGAATGGGGCTTTCCAAATGGAAAAGCAAGGCTAGTACCATCCCGCCCCCATTTCCATGGGCACACGCAGCATACATCCCTGTGGTTTCTGACAAGTCAAAAGAGACACAGAGCACACACTGGTTCCTTCTCTGAATCAACTTCTCGAGGCAGAGTGTTCTGCATCTAGTGAACGGCCTCAACCAAGGCACGCCCTAGCTAGGCCTCTGGGCCCGGGCCTCTTCAGAAGCCTGCAGTGCTACAGGAAGAACTGTGCTTTAGTTGCAATAGGCAAGCAATCCGCCTTTCTCCTGGAGGCAGGGTGACTTCAGGTAGGAGGTCCTGGTTGGAAGGCGAAGCCTAGAGTTTTTTTCAGTGCCAATCAGAGTAGGGAATGAGTGCGACTTCCACGGCATGTTGGAACCTGCTAGAACCGTGCCCGTGAACCTGTGGTAGTGCTGGGGAAATCAAGCTGTCCCAAGAAAGAGTGTACTGTTTTGCCCATCACTCGGCATACACAGTGTGAGTACGAAGGCCTACGGGCCTGGATGTTGTTGAGAAGAGCCAGGGGAGCCTGGGGGTACTCAGTGTTCTTGCAGGGAATAGGGTTTCCAGGCGAGGCACCTAGGTGTCCCGCAAAGCGTACTGGCGTTCAAATGCTGCAGAGCAGCGACTACGGCCTCATGGAAACTGCTGCACGCCTCCGCTTCTGCAGAGCAATTCAGGGCCTTACCTCGAGGCAAGTCCTCACGTTGAGTGTCCCGTGAGCGACACCGCATGGTAGGATGCTGACTTTCTCCTTGAGTAGAGAGACTTCAGGTACGAGGTCCTCTAAGAATTCTAAGCAGAGTGTTTTCTCATGGCAGCTCAAACGAGGGCAATGTCGAAGACTTCCAGGCCATGTTGGACTGCCTAGAAATGTGGTTCTGATGTTGTTCGAGGGCTCTGGAAATGTAGCACGCCTGAAGTAACGTGCAGTGTGTTGCCCATCACTCGGCAGACACAGAGGGCCTCTGAGGGACCTATGGGCCTCGATGTTGCTCAGTAGGACCACAGGGGTGTGGGGGTACTCAGTGATCTTGGAACGAAAATGATGCTCACCCGAGGGGCCTAGGAGTTCTCAAAAGGTACCTTCTTTAAAATAAAGCAGAACAGCGACTAAGAGCTCATGGGAAGAGCTGCCTGCCTCCTGTTCTGCATGGCTACTCGGGGCCTTACCTAGAGGCAAGGACTCACGTTGAGATTCCCTTTAGCTCTAGAGCATGGCTAGATGAGCCCCACCCCGGCCATGGAAGCACCCTGTGTAGCCAGAGAAAACCCATTTTCTTCCCAGACCCATGCCTACGGCGTCCAGAGGCCTGACAACAGCAGAGAATTTCAGGGAGCTTCCAGGGAGCATGAATGGGGCTTTCCAAATGGAAAAGCAAGGCTAGTACCATCCCGCCCTCATTTCCATGGGCACACGCAGCATACATCCCTGTGGTTTCTGACAAGTCAAAAGAGACACAGAGCACACACTTCGTCCTTCCCTGAATCAACTCCTCGAGGCAGGGTGTTCTGCATGTAGTGAACGGCCTCAACCAAGGCGCGCCCTAGCTAGACCTCTGGGCCCGTGCCTCTTCAGAAGCCTGCAGTGCTACAGGAAAAACTGTGCTTTAGTGGCAATAGGAACGCAAGCCGACTTTCTCCTGGAGGCAGGGTGACTTCAGGTAGGAGGTCCTGGTTGGAAGGCGAAGCCTAGTGTTTTTTTTTCAGTGCCAATCAGAGTAGGGAATGAGTGCGACTTCCACGGCATGTTGGAACCTGCTAGAACCGTGCCCGTGAACCTGTGGTAGTGCTGGGGAAATCAAGCTGTCCCAAGAAAGAGTGTACTGTTTTGCCCATCACTCGGCATACACAGTGTGAGTACGAAGGCCTACGGGCCTGGATGTTGTTTAGAAGAGGCAGGGGAGCCTGGGGGTACTCAGTGTTCTTGCAGGGAATAGGGTTTCCAGGCGAGGCACCTAGGTGTCCCGCAAAGCGTACTGGCGTTCAAATGCTGCAGAGCAGCGACTACGGCCTCATGGAAACTGCTGCACGCCTCCGCTTCTGCAGAGCAATTCAGGGCCTTACCTCGAGGCAAGTCCTCACGTTGAGTGTCCCATGAGCGACACCGCATGGTAGGATGCTGACTTTCTCCTTGAGTAGAGAGACTTCAGGTACGAGGTCCTCTAAGAATTCTAAGCAGAGTGTTTTCTCATGGCAGCTCAAACGAGGGCAATGTCGAAGACTTCCAGGCCATGTTGGACTGCCTAGAAATGTGGTTCTGCTGTTGTTCGAGGGCTCTGGAAATGTAGCACGCCTGAAGTAACGTGCAGTGTGTTGCCCATCACTCGGCAGACACAGAGGGCCTCTGAGGGACCTATGGGCCTGGATGTTGCTCAGTAGGCCCACAGGGGTGTGGGGGTACTCAGTGATCTTGGAACGAAAATGATGCTCACCCGAGGGGCCTAGGAGTTCTCAAAGGGTACCTTCTTTAAAATAAAGCAGAACAGCGACTAAGAGCTCATGGGAAGAGCTGCCTGCCTCCCGTTCTGCATGGCTACTCGGGGCCTTACCTCGAGGCAAGGACTCACGTTGAGATTCCCTTTAGTTCTAGAGCATTACAAGAAGAGAGCCACCCCGGCCATGGAAGCACCCTGTGTAGCCAGAGAAAACCCATTTTCTTCCCAGACCCATGCCTACGGCGGCCAGAGGCCAGTCAACAGCAGAGAATTTCAGGGAGCTTCCAGGGAGCATGAATGGGGCTTTCCAAATGGAAAAGCAAGGCTAGTACCATCCCGCCCCCATTTCCATGGGCACACGCAGCATACATCCCTGTGGTTTCTGACAAGTCAAAAGAGACACAGAGCACACACTTCGTCCTTCCCTGAATCAACTCCTCGAGGCAGGGTGTTCTGCATGTAGTGAACGGCCTCAACCAAGGCGCGCCCTAGCTAGACCTCTGGGCCCGTGCCTCTTCAGAAGCCTGCAGTGCTACAGGAAAAACTGTGCTTTAGTGGCAATAGGAACGCAAGCCGACTTTCTCCTGGAGGCAGGGTGACTTCAGGTAGGAGGTCCTGGTTGGAAGGCGAAGCCTAGTGTTTTTTTTTCAGTGCCAATCAGAGTAGGGAATGAGTGCGACTTCCACGGCATGTTGGAACCTGCTAGAACCGTGCCCGTGAACCTGTGGTAGTGCTGGGGAAATCAAGCTGTCCCAAGAAAGAGTGTACTGTTTTGCCCATCACTCGGCATACACAGTGTGAGTACGAAGGCCTACGGGCCTGGATGTTGTTTAGAAGAGGCAGGGGAGCCTGGGGGTACTCAGTGTTCTTGCAGGGAATAGGGTTTCCAGGCGAGGCACCTAGGTGTCCCGCAAAGCGTACTGGCGTTCAAATGCTGCAGAGCAGCGACTACGGCCTCATGGAAACTGCTGCACGCCTCCGCTTCTGCAGAGCAATTCAGGGCCTTACCTCGAGGCAAGTCCTCACGTTGAGTGTCCCGTGAGCGACACCGCATGGTAGGATGCTGACTTTCTCCTTGAGTAGAGAGACTTCAGGTACGAGGTCCTCTAAGAATTCTAAGCAGAGTGTTTTCTCATGGCAGCTCAAACGAGGGCAATGTCGAAGACTTCCAGGCCATGTTGGACTGCCTAGAAATGTGGTTCTGCTGTTGTTCGAGGGCTCTGGAAATGTAGCACGCCTGAAGTAACGTGCAGTGTGTTGCCCATCACTCGGCAGACACAGAGGGCCTCCGAGGAACCTATGGGCCTCGATGTTGCTCAGTAGGCCCACAGGGGTGTGGGGGTACTCAGTGATCTTGGAACGAAAATGATGCTCACCCGAGGGGCCTAGGAGTTCTCAAAGGGTACCTTCTTTAAAATAAAGCAGAACAGCGACTAAGAGCTCATGGGAAGAGCTGCCTGCCTCCCGTTCTGCATGGCTACTCGGGGCCTTACCTCGAGGCAAGGACTCACGTTGAGATTCCATTTAGTTCTAGAGCATTAAAAGAAGAGAGCCACCCCGGCCATGGAAGCACCCTGTGTAGCCAGAGAAAACCCATTTTCTTCCCAGACCCATGCCTACAGCGGCCAGAGGCCAGTCAACAGCAGAGAATTTCAGGGAGCTTCAAGGGAGCATGAATGGGGCTTTCCAAATGGAAAAGCAAGGCTAGTACCATCCTGCCCCCATTTCCATGGGCACACGCAGCATACATCCCTGTGGTTTCTGACAAGTCAAAAGAGACACAGAGCACACACTGGTTCTTCCCTGAATCAACTTCTCGAGGCAGAGTGTTCTGCATCTAGTGAACGGCCTCAACCAAGGCGCGCCCTAGCTAGGCCTCTGGGCCCGGGCCTCTTCAGAAGCCTGCAGTGCTACAGGAAGAACTGTGCTTTAGTGGCAATAGGCAAGCAATCCGCCTTTCTCCTGGAGGCAGGGTGACTTCAGGTAGGAGGTCCTGGTTGGAAGGCGAAGCCTAGTGTTTTTTTTCAGTGCCAATCAGAGTAGGGAATGAGTGCGACTTCCACGGCATGTTGGAACCTGCTAGAACCGTGCCCGTGAACCTGTGGTAGTGCTGGGGAAATCAAGCTGTCCCAAGAAAGAGTGTACTGTTTTGCCCATCACTCGGCATACACAGTGTGAGTACGAAGGCCTACGGGCCTGGATGTTGTTTAGAAGAGCCAGGGGAGCCTGGGGGTACTCAGTGTTCTTGCAGGGAATAGGGTTTCCAGGCGAGGCACCTAGGTGTCCCGCAAAGCGTACTGGCGTTCAAATGCTGCAGAGCAGCGGCTACCGCCTCATGGAAACTGCTGCACGCCTCCGCTTCTGCAGAGCAATTCAGGGCCTTACCTCGAGGCAAGTCCTCACGTTGAGTGTCCCGTGAGCGACACCGCATGGTAGGATGCTGTCTTTCTCCTTGAGTAGAGAGACTTCAGGTACGAGGTCCTCTAAGAATTCTAAGCAGAGTGTTTTCTCATGGCAGCTCAAACGAGGGCAATGTCGAAGACTTCCAGGCCATGTTGGACTGCCTAGAAATGTGGTTCTGCTGTTGTTCGAGGGCTCTGGAAATGTAGCACGCCTGAAGTAACGTGCAGTGTGTTGCCCATCACTCGGCAGACACAGAGGGCCTCTGAGGGACCTATGGGCCTCGATGTTGCTCAGTAGGACCGCAGGGGTGTGGGGGTACTCAGTGATCTTGGAACGAAAATGATGCTCACCCGAGGGGCCTAGGAGTTCTCAAAGGGTACCTTCTTTAAAATAAAGCAGAACAGCGACTAAGAGCTCATGGGAAGAGCTGCCTGCCTCCCGTTCTGCATGGCTACTCGGGGCCTTACCTCGAGGCAAGGACTCACGTTGCGATTCCCTTTAGTTCTAGAGCATTACAAGAAGAGAGCCACCCCGGCAATGGAAGCACCCTGTGTAGCCAGAGAAAACCCATTTTCTTCCCAGACCCATGCCTACAGCGGCCAGAGGCCAGTCAACAGCAGAGAATTTCAGGGAGCTTCAAGGGAGCATGAATGGGGCTTTCCAAATGGAAAAGCAAGGCTAGTACCATCCCGCCCCCATTTCCATGGGCACACGCAGCATACATCCCTGTGGTTTCTGACAAGTCAAAAGAGACACAGAGCACACACTGGTTCCTTCCCTGAATCAACTTCTCGAGGCAGAGTGTTCTGCATCTAGTGAACGGCCTCAACCAAGGCACGCCCTAGCTAGGCCTCTGGGCCCGGGCCTCTTCAGAAGCCTGCAGTGCTACAGGAAGAACTGTGCTTTAGTGGCAATAGGCAAGCAATCCGCCTTTCTCCTGGAGGCAGGGTGACTTCAGGTAGGAGGTCCTGGTTGGAAGGCGAAGCCTATTGTTTTTTTTCAGTGCCAATCAGAGTAGGGAATGAGTGCGACTTCCACGGCATGTTGGAACCTGCTAGAACCGTGCCCGTGAACCTGTGGTAGTGCTGGGGAAATCAAGCTGTCCCAAGAAAGAGTGTACTGTTTTGCCCATCACTCGGCATACACAGTGTGAGTACGAAGGCCTACGGGCCTGGATGTTGTTTAGAAGAGCCAGGGGAGCCTGGGGGTACTCAGTGTTCTTGCAGGGAATAGGGTTTCCAGGCGAGGCACCTAGGTGTCCCGCAAAGCGTACTGGCGTTCAAATGCTGCAGAGCAGCGGCTACCGCCTCATGGAAACTGCTGCACGCCTCCGCTTCTGCAGAGCAATTCAGGGCCTTACCTCGAGGCAAGTCCTCACGTTGAGTGTCCCGTGAGCGACACCGCATGGTAGGATGCTGTCTTTCTCCTTGAGTAGAGAGACTTCAGGTACGAGGTCCTCTAAGAATTCTAAGCAGAGTGTTTTCTCATGGCAGCTCAAACGAGGGCAATGTCGAAGACTTCCAGGCCATGTTGGACTGCCTAGAAATGTGGTTCTGCTGTTGTTCGAGGGCTCTGGAAATGTAGCACGCCTGAAGTAACGTGCAGTGTGTTGCCCATCACTCGGCAGACACAGAGGGCCTCCGAGGGACCTATGGGCCTCGATGGTGCTCAGTAGGCCCACAGGGGTGTGGGGGTACTCAGTGATCTTGGAACGAAAACGATGCTCACCCGAGGGGCCTAGGAGTTCTCAAAGGGTACCTTCTTTAAAATAAAGCAGAACAGCGACTAAGACTCATGGGAAGACCTGCCTGCCTCCCGTTCTGCATGGCTACTCGGGGCCTTACCTCGAGGCAAGGACTCACGTTGAGATTCCCTTTAGCTCTAGAGCATTACAAGAAGAGAGCCACCCCGGCCATGGAAGCACCCTGTGTAGCCAGAGAAAACCCATTTTCTTCCCAGACCCATGCCTACGGCGTCCAGAGGCCTGACAACAGCAGAGAATTTCAGGGAGCTTCCAGGGAGCATGAATGGGGCTTTCCAAATGGAAAAGCAAGGCTAGTACCATCCCGCCCCCATTTCCATGGGCACACGCAGCATACATCCCTGTGGTTTCTGACAAGTCAAAAGAGACACAGAGCACACACTGGTTCCTTCCCTGAATCAACTTCTCGAGGCAGAGTGTTCTGCATCTAGTGAACGGCCTCAACCAAGGCACGCCCTAGCTAGGCCTCTGGGCCCGGGCCTCTTCAGAAGCCTGCAGTGCTACAGGAAGAACTGTGCTTTAGTTGCAATAGGCAAGCAATCCGCCTTTCTCCTGGAGGCAGGGTGACTTCAGGTAGGAGGTCCTGGTTGGAAGGCGAAGCCTAGTGTTTTTTTTCAGTGCCAATCAGAGTAGGGAATGAGTGCGACTTCCACGGCATGTTGGAACCTGCTAGAACCGTGCCCGTGAACCTGTGGTAGTGCTGGGGAAATCAAGCTGTCCCAAGAAAGAGTGTACTGTTTTGCCCATCACTCGGCATACACAGTGTGAGTACGAAGGCCTACGGGCCTGGATGTTGTTTAGAAGAGCCAGGGGAGCCTGGGGGTACTCAGTGTTCTTGCAGGGAATAGGGTTTCCAGGCGAGGCACCTAGGTGTCCCGCAAAGCGTACTGGCGTTCAAATGCTGCAGAGCAGCGGCTACCGCCTCATGGAAACTGCTGCACGCCTCCGCTTCTGCAGAGCAATTCAGGGCCTTACCTCGAGGCAAGTCCTCACGTTGAGTGTCCCGTGAGCGACACCGCATGGTTGGATGCTGACTTTCTCCTTGAGTAGAGAGACTTCAGGTACGAGGTCCTCTAAGAATTCTAAGCAGAGTGTTTTCTCATGGCAGCTCAAACGACGGCAATGTCGAAGACTTCCAGGCCATGTTGGACTGCCTAGAAATGTGGTTCTGCTGTTGTTCGAGGGCTCTGGAAATGTAGCACGCCTGAAGTAACGTGCAGTGTGTTGCCCATCACTCGGCAGACACAGAGGGCCTCTGAGGGACCTATGGGCCTCGATGTTGCTCAGTAGGACCACAGGGGTCTGGGGGTACTCAGTGATCTTGGAACGAAAATGATGCTCACCCGAGGGGCCTAGGAGTTCTCAAAGGGTACCTTCTTTAAAATAAAGCAGAACAGCGACTAAGAGCTCATGGGAAGAGCTGCCTGCCTCCCGTTCTGCATGGCTACTCGGGGCCTTACCTAGAGGCAAGGACTCACGTTGAGATTCCCTTTAGCTCTAGAGCATGGCTAGATGAGCCCCACCCCGGCCATGGAAGCACCCTGTGTAGCCAGAGAAAACCCATTTTCTTCCCAGACCCATGCCTACGGCGTCCAGAGGCCTGACAACAGCAGAGAATTTCAGGGAGCTTCCAGGGAGCATGAATGGGGCTTTCCAAATGGAAAAGCAAGGCTAGTACCATCCCGCCCCCATTTCCATGGGCACACGCAGCATACATCCCCGTGGTTTCTGACAAGTCAAAAGAGACACAGAGCACACACTTCGTCCTTCCCTGAATCAACTCCTCGAGGCAGGGTGTTCTGCATGTAGTGAACGGCCTCAACCAAGGCGCGCCCTAGCTAGACCTCTGGGCCCGTGCCTCTTCAGAAGCCTGCAGTGCTACAGGAAAAACTGTGCTTTAGTGGCAATAGGAACGCAAGCCGACTTTCTCCTGGAGGCAGGGTGACTTCAGGTAGGAGGTCCTGGTTGGAAGGCGAAGCCTAGTGTTTTTTTTTCAGTGCCAATCAGAGTAGGGAATGAGTGCGACTTCCACGGCATGTTGGAACCTGCTAGAACCGTGCCCGTGAACCTGTGGTAGTGCTGGGGAAATCAAGCTGTCCCAAGAAAGAGTGTACTGTTTTGCCCATCACTCGGCATACACAGTGTGAGTACGAAGGCCTACGGGCCTGGATGTTGTTTAGAAGAGGCAGGGGAGCCTGGGGGTACTCAGTGTTCTTGCAGGGAATAGGGTTTCCAGGCGAGGCACCTAGGTGTCCCGCAAAGCGTACTGGCGTTCAAATGCTGCAGAGCAGCGACTACGGCCTCATGGAAACTGCTGCACGCCTCCGCTTCTGCAGAGCAATTCAGGGCCTTACCTCGAGGCAAGTCCTCACGTTGAGTGTCCCGTGAGCGACACCGCATGGTAGGATGCTGACTTTCTCCTTGAGTAGAGAGACTTCAGGTACGAGGTCCTCTAAGAATTCTAAGCAGAGTGTTTTCTCATGGCAGCTCAAACGAGGGCAATGTCGAAGACTTCCAGGCCATGTTGGACTGCCTAGAAATGTGGTTCTGCTGTTGTTCGAGGGCTCTGGAAATGTAGCACGCCTGAAGTAACGTGCAGTGTGTTGCCCATCACTCGGCAGACACAGAGGGCCTCCGAGGGACCTATGGGCCTCGATGTTGCTCAGTAGGCCCACAGGGGTGTGGGGGTACTCAGTGATCTTGGAACGAAAATGATGCTCACCCGAGGGGCCTAGGAGTTCTCAAAGGGTACCTTCTTTAAAATAAAGCAGAACAGCGACTAAGAGCTCATGGGAAGAGCTGCCTGCCTCCCGTTCTGCATGGCTACTCGGGGCCTTACCTCGAGGCAAGGACTCACGTTGAGATTCCCTTTAGTTCTAGAGCATTACAAGAAGAGAGCCACCCCGGCCATGGAAGCACCCTGTGTAGCCAGAGAAAACCCATTTTCTTCCCCGACCCATGCCTACGGCGGCCAGAGGCCAGTCAACAGCAGAGAATTTCAGGGAGCTTCCAGGGAGCATGAATGGGGCTTTCCAAATGGAAAAGCAAGGCTAGTACCATCCCGCCCCCATTTTCATGGGCACACGTAGCATACATCCCTGTGGTTTCTGACAAGTCAAAAGAGACACAGAGCACACACTTCGTCCTTCCCTGAATCAACTCCTCGAGGCAGGGTGTTCTGCATGTAGTGAACGGCCTCAACCAAGGCGCGCCCTAGCTAGACCTCTGGGCCCGTGCCTCTTCAGAAGCCTGCAGTGCTACAGGAAAAACTGTGCTTTAGTGGCAATAGGAACGCAAGCCGACTTTCTCCTGGAGGCAGGGTGACTTCAGGTAGGAGGTCCTGGTTGGAAGGCCAAGCCTAGTGTTTTATTTTCAGTGCCAATCAGAGTAGGGAATGAGTGCGACTTCCACGGCATGTTGGAACCTGCTAGAACCGTGCCCGTGAACCTGTGGTAGTGCTGGGGAAATCAAGCTGTCCCAAGAAAGAGTGTACTGTTTTGCCCATCACTCGGCATACACAGTGTGAGTACGAAGGCCTACGGGCCTGGATGTTGTTTAGAAGAGGCAGGGGAGCCTGGGGGTACTCAGTGTTCTTGCAGGGAATAGGGTTTCCAGGCGAGGCACCTAGGTGTCCCGCAAAGCGTACTGGCGTTCAAATGCTGCAGAGCAGCGACTACGGCCTCATGGAAACTGCTGCACGCCTCCGCTTCTGCAGAGCAATTCAGGGCCTTACCTCGAGGCAAGTCCTCACGTTGAGTGTCCCGTGAGCGACACCGCATGGTAGGATGCTGACTTTCTCCTTGAGTAGAGAGACTTCAGGTACGAGGTCCTCTAAGAATTCTAAGCAGAGTGTTTTCTCATGGCAGCTCAAACGAGGGCAATGTCGAAGACTTCCAGGCCATGTTGGACTGCCTAGAAATGTGGTTCTGATGTTGTTCGAGGGCTCTGGAAATGTAGCACGCCTGAAGTAATGTGCAGTGTGTTGCCCATCACTCGGCAGACACAGAGGGCCTCCGAGGAACCTATGGGCCTCGATGTTGCTCAGTAGGCCCACAGGGGTGTGGGGGTACTCAGTGATCTTGGAACGAAAATGATGCTCACCCGAGGGGCCTAGGAGTTCTCAAAGGGTACCTTCTTTAAAATAAAGCAGAACAGCGACTAAGAGCTCATGGGAAGAGCTGCCTGCCTCCCGTTCTGCATGGCTACTCGGGGCCTTACCTCGAGGCAAGGACTCACGTTGAGATTCCCTTTAGCTCTAGAGCATGGCTAGATGAGCCCCACCCCGGCCATGGAAGCACCCTGTGTAGCCAGAGAAAACCCATTTTCTTCCCAGACCCATGCCTACGGCGGCCAGAGGCCTGACAACAGCAGAGAATTTCAGGGAGCTTCCAGGGAGCATGAATGGGGCTTTCCAAATGGAAAAGCAAGGCTAGTACCATCCCGCCCCCATTTCCATGGGCACACGCAGCATACATCCCTGTGGTTTCTGACAAGACAAAAGAGACACAGAGCACACACTTCGTCCTTCCCTGAATCAACTCCTCGAGGCAGGGTGTTCTGCATGTAGTGAACGGCCTCAACCAAGGCGCGCCCTAGCTAGACCTCTGGGCCCTTGCTTCTTCAGAAGCCTGCAGTGCTACAGGAAAAACTGTGCTTTAGTGGCAATAGGAACGCAAGCCGACTTTCTCCTGGAGGCAGGGTGACTTCAGGTAGGAGGTCCTGGTTGGAAGGCGAAGCCTATTGTTTTTTTTTCAGTGCCAATCAGAGTAGGGAATGAGTGCGACTTCCACGGCATGTTGGAACCTGCTAGAACCGTGCCCGTGAACCTGTGGTAGTGCTGGGGAAATCAAGCTGTCCCAAGAAAGAGTGTACTGTTTTGCCCATCACTCGGCATACACAGTGAGTACGAAGGCCTACGGGCCTGGATGTTGTTTAGAAGAGGCAGGGGAGCCTGGGGGTACTCAGTGTTCTTGCAGGGAATAGGGTTTCCAGGCGAGGCACCTAGGTGTCCCGCAAAGCGTACTGGCGTTCAAATGCTGCAGAGCAGCGGCTACCGCCTCATGGAAACTGCTGCACGCCTCCGCTTCTGCAGAGCAATTCAGGGCCTTACCTCGAGGCAAGTCCTCACGTTGAGTGTCCCGTGAGCGACACCGCATGGTAGGATGCTGACTTTCTCCTTGAGTAGAGAGACTTCAGGTACGAGGTCCTCTAAGAATTCTAAGCAGAGTGTTTTCTCATGGCAGCTCAAACGAGGGCAATGTCGAAGACTTCCAGGCCATGTTGGACTGCCTAGAAATGTGGTTCTGCTGTTGTTCGAGGGCTCTGGAAATGTAGCACGCCTGAAGTAACGTGCAGTGTGTTGCCCATCACTCGGCAGACACAGAGGGCCTCCGAGGGACCTATGGGCCTCGATGTTGCTCAGTAGGCCCACAGGGGTGTGGGGGTACTCAGTGATCTTGGTACGAAAATGATGCTCACCCGAGGGGCCTAGGAGTTCTCAAAGGGTACCTTCTTTAAAATAAAGCAGAACAGCGACTAAGAGCTCATGGGAAGAGCTGCCTGCCTCCCGTTCTGCATGGCTACTCGGGGCCTTACCTCGAGGCAAGGACTCACGTTGAGATTCCCTTTAGCTCTAGAGCATGGCTAGATGAGCCCCACCCCGGCCATGGAAGCACCCTGTGTAGCCAGAGAAAACCCATTTTCTTCCCAGACCCATGCCTACGGCGTCCAGAGGCCTGACAACAGCAGAGAATTTCAGGGAGCTTCCAGGGAGCATGAATGGGGCTTTCCAAATGGAAAAGCAAGGCTAGTACCATCCCGCCCCCATTTCCATGGGCACACGCAGCATACATCCCTGTGGTTTCTGACAAGTCAAAAGAGACACAGAGCACACACTTCGTCCTTCCCTGAATCAACTCCTCGAGGCAGGGTGTTCTGCATGTAGTGAACGGCCTCAACCAAGGCGCGCCCTAGCTAGACCTCTGGGCCCGTGCCTCTTCAGAAGCCTGCAGTGCTACAGGAAAAACTGTGCTTTAGTGGCAATAGGAACGCAAGCCGACTTTCTCCTGGAGGCAGGGTGACTTCAGGTAGGAGGTCCTGGTTGGAAGGCGAAGCCTAGTGTTGTTTTTCAGTGCCAATCAGAGTAGGGAATGAGTGCGACTTCCACGGCATGTTGGAACCTGCTAGAACCGTGCCCGTGAACCTGTGGTAGTGCTGGGGAAATCAAGCTGTCCCAAGAAAGAGTGTACTGTTTTGCCCATCACTCGGCATACACAGTGTGAGTACGAAGGCCTACGGGCCTGGATGTTGTTTAGAAGAGCCAGGGGAGCCTGGGGGTACTCAGTGTTCTTGCAGGGAATAGGGTTTCCAGGCGAGGCACCTAGGTGTCCCGCAAAGCGTACTGGCGTTCAAATGCTGCAGAGCAGCGACTACGGCCTCATGGAAACTGCTGCACGCCTCCGCTTCTGCAGAGCAATTCAGGGCCTTACCTCGAGGCAAGTCCTCACGTTGAGTGTCCCGTGAGCGACACCGCATGGTAGGATGCTGACTTTCTCCTTGAGTAGAGAGACTTCAGGTACGAGGTCCTCTAAGAATTCTAAGCAGAGTGTTTTCTCATGGCAGCTCAAACGAGGGCAATGTCGAAGACTTCCAGGCCATGTTGGACTGCCTAGAATTGTGGTTCTGCTGTTGTTCGAGGGCTCTGGAAATGTAGCACGCCTGAAGTAACGTGCAGTGTGTTGCCCATCACTCGGCAGACACAGAGGGCCTCCGAGGAACCTATGGGCCTCGATGTTGCTCAGTAGGCCCACAGGGGTGTGGGGGTACTCAGTGATCTTGGAACGAAAATGATGCTCACCCGAGGGGCCTAGGAGTTCTCAAAGGGTACCTTCTTTAAAATAAAGCAGAACAGCGACTAAGAGCTCATGGGAAGAGCTGCCTGCCTCCCGTTCTGCATGGCTACTCGGGGCCTTACCTCGAGGCAAGGACTCACGTTGAGATTCCCTTTAGCTCTAGAGCATGGCTAGATGAGCCCCACCCCGGCCATGGAAGCACCCTGTGTAGCCAGAGAAAACCCATTTTCTTCCCAGACCCATGCCTACGGCGTCCAGAGGCCTGACAACAGCAGAGAATTTCAGGGAGCTTCCAGGGAGCATGAATGGGGCTTTCCAAATGGAAAAGCAAGGCTAGTACCATCCCGCCCCCATTTCCATGGGCACACGCAGCATACATCCCTGTGGTTTCTGACAAGACAAAAGAGACACAGAGCACACACTTCGTCCTTCCCTGAATCAACTCCTCTAGGCAGGGTGTTCTGCATGTAGTGAACGGCCTCAACCAAGGCGCGCCCTAGCTAGACCTCTGGGCCCTTGCTTCTTCAGAAGCCTGCAGTGCTACAGGAAAAACTGTGCTTTAGTGGCAATAGGAACGCAAGCCGACTTTCTCCTGGAGGCAGGGTGACTTCAGGTAGGAGGTCCTGGTTGGAAGGCGAAGCCTAGTGTTTTTTTTCAGTGCCAATCAGAGTAGGGAATGAGTGCGACTTCCACGGCATGTTGGAACCTGCTAGAACCGTGCCCGTGAACCTGTGGTAGTGCTGGGGAAATCAAGCTGTCCCAAGAAAGAGTGTACTGTTTTGCCCATCACTCGGCATACACAGTGTGAGTACGAAGGCCTACGGGCCTGGATGTTGTTTAGAAGAGCCAGGGGAGCCTGGGGGTACTCAGTGTTCTTGCAGGGAATAGGGTTTCCAGGCGAGGCACCTAGGTGTCCCGCAAAGCGTACTGGCGTTCAAATGCTGCAGAGCAGCGGCTACCGCCTCATGGAAACTGCTGCACGCCTCCGCTTCTGCAGAGCAATTCAGGGCCTTACCTCGAGGCAAGTCCTCACGTTGAGTGTCCCGTGAGCGACACCGCATGGTAGGATGCTGACTTTCTCCTTGAGTAGAGAGACTTCAGGTACAAGGTCCTCTAAGAATTCTAAGCAGAGTGTTTTCTCATGGCAGCTCAAACGAGGGCAATGTCGAAGACTTCCAGGCCATGTTGGACTGCCTAGAAATGTGGTTCTGCTGTTGTTCGAGGGCTCTGGAAATGTAGCACGCCTGAAGTAACGTGCAGTGTGTTGCCCATCACTCGGCACACACAGAGGGCCTCCGAGGGACCTATGGGCCTCGATGTTGCTCAGTAGGCCCACAGGGGTGTGGGGGTACTCAGTGATCTTGGAACGAAAATGATGCTCACCCGAGGGGCCTAGGAGTTCTCAAAGGGTACCTTCTTTAAAATAAAGCAGAACAGCGACTAAGAGCTCATGGGAAGAGCTGCCTGCCTCCCGTTCTGCATGGCTACTCGGGGCCTTACCTCGAGGCAAGGACTCACGTTGAGATTCCCTTTAGCTCTAGAGCATGGCTAGATGAGCCCCACCCCGGCCATGGAAGCACCCTGTGTAGCCAGAGAAAACCCATTTTCTTCCCAGACCCATGCCTACGGCGTCCAGAGGCCTGACAACAGCAGAGAATTTCAGGGAGCTTCCAGGGAGCATGAATGGGGCTTTCCAAATGGAAAAGCAAGGCTAGTACCATCCCGCCCCCATTTCCATGGGCACACGCAGCATACATCCCTGTGGTTTCTGACAAGTCAAAAGAGACACAGAGCACACACTTCGTCCTTCCCTGAATCAACTCCTCGAGGCAGGGTGTTCTGCATGTAGTGAACGGCCTCAACCAAGGCGCGCCCTAGCTAGACCTCTGGTCCCTTGCTTCTTCAGAAGCCTGCAGTGCTACAGGAAAAACTGTGCTTTAGTGGCAATAGGAACGCAAGCCGACTTTCTCCTGGAGGCAGGGTGACTTCAGGTAGGAGGTCCTGGTTGGAAGGCGAAGCCTATTGTTTTATTTTCAGTGCCAATCAGAGTAGGGAATGAGTGCGACTTCCACGGCATGTTGGAACCTGCTAGAACCGTGCCCGTGAACCTGTGGTAGTGCTGGGGAAATCAAGCTGTCCCAAGAAAGAGTGTACTGTTTTGCCCATCACTCGGCATACACAGTGTGAGTACGAAGGCCTACGGGCCTGGATGTTGTTTAGAAGAGCCAGGGGAGCCTGGGGGTACTCAGTGTTCTTGCAGGGAATAGGGTTTCCAGGCGAGGCACCTAGGTGTCCCGCAAAGCGTACTGGCGTTCAAATGCTGCAGAGCAGCGGCTACCGCCTCATGGAAACTGCTGCACGCCTCCGCTTCTGCAGAGCAATTCAGGGCCTTACCTCGAGGCAAGTCCTCACGTTGAGTGTCCCGTGAGCGACACCGCATGGTAGGATGCTGACTTTCTCCTTGAGTAGAGAGACTTCAGGTACGAGGTCCTCTAAGAATTCTAAGCAGAGTGTTTTCTCATGGCAGCTCAAACGAGGGCAATGTCGAAGACTTCCAGGCCATGTTGGACTGCCTAGAATTGTGGTTCTGATGTTGTTCGAGGGCTCTGGAAATGTAGCACGCCTGAAGTAACGTGCAGTGTGTTGCCCATCACTCGGCAGACACAGAGGGCCTCCGAGGGACCTATGGGCCTCGATGTTGCTCAGTAGGCCCACAGGGGTGTGGGGGTACTCAGTGATCTTGGAACGAAAATGATGCTCACCCGAGGGGCCTAGGAGTTCTCAAAGGGTACCTTCTTTAAAATAAAGCAGAACAGCGACTAAGAGCTCATGGGAAGAGCTGCCTGCCTCCCGTTCTGCATGGCTACTCGGGGCCTTACCTCGAGGCAAGGACTCACGTTGAGATTCCCTTTAGCTCTAGAGCATGGCTAGATGAGCCCCACCCCGGCCATGGAAGCACCCTGTGTAGCCAGAGAAAACCCATTTTCTTCCCAGACCCATGCCTACGGCGTCCAGAGGCCTGACAACAGCAGAGAATTTCAGGGAGCTTCCAGGGAGCATGAATGGGGCTTTCCAAATGGAAAAGCAAGGCTAGTACCATCCCGCCCCCATTTCCATGGGCACACGCAGCATACATCCCTGTGGTTTCTGACAAGACAAAAGAGACACAGAGCACACACTTCGTCCTTCCCTGAATCAACTCCTCGAGGCAGGGTGTTCTGCATGTAGTGAACGGCCTCAACCAAGGCGCGCCCTAGCTAGACCTCTGGGCCCGTGCCTCTTCAGAAGCCTGCAGTGCTACAGGAAAAACTGTGCTTTAGTGGCAATAGGAACGCAAGCCGACTTTCTCCTGGAGGCAGGGTGACTTCAGGTAGGAGGTCCTGGTTGGAAGGCGAAGCCTAGTGTTTTTTTTCAGTGCCAATCAGAGTAGGGAATGAGTGCGACTTCCACGGCATGTTGGAACCTGCTAGAACCGTGCCCGTGAACCTGTGGTAGTGCTGGGGAAATCAAGCTGTCCCAAGAAAGAGTGTACTGTTTTGCCCATCACTCGGCATACACAGTGTGAGTACGAAGGCCTACGGGCCTGGATGTTGTTTAGAAGAGGCAGGGGAGCCTGGGGGTACTCAGTGTTCTTGCAGGGAATAGGGTTTCCAGGCGAGGCACCTAGGTGTCCCGCAAAGCGTACTGGCGTTCAAATGCTGCAGAGCAGCGACTACGGCCTCATGGAAACTGCTGCACGCCTCCGCTTCTGCAGAGCAATTCAGGGCCTTACCTCGAGGCAAGTCCTCACGTTGAGTGTCCCGTGAGCGACACCGCATGGTAGGATGCTGACTTTCTCCTTGAGTAGAGAGACTTCAGGTACGAGGTCCTCTAAGAATTCTAAGCAGAGTGTTTTCTCATGGCAGCTCAAACCAGGGCAATGTCGAAGACTTCCAGGCCATGTTGGACTGCCTAGAATTGTGGTTCTGATGTTGTTCGAGGGCTCTGGAAATGTAGCACGCCTGAAGTAACGTGCAGTGTGTTGCCCATCACTCGGCAGACACAGAGGGCCTCCGAGGAACCTATGGGCCTCGATGTTGCTCAGTAGGCCCACAGGGGTGTGGGGGTACTCAGTGATCTTGGAACGAAAATGATGCTCACCCGAGGGGCCTAGGAGTTCTCAAAGGGTACCTTCTTTAAAATAAAGCAGAACAGCGACTAAGAGCTCATGGGAAGAGCTGCCTGCCTCCCGTTCTGCATGGCTACTCGGGGCCTTACCTCGAGGCAAGGACTCACGTTGAGATTCCCTTTAGCTCTAGAGCATGGCTAGATGAGCCCCACCCCGGCCATGGAAGCACCCTGTGTAGCCAGAGAAAACCCATTTTCTTCCCAGACCCATGCCTACGGCGTCCAGAGGCCTGACAACAGCAGAGAATTTCAGGGAGCTTCCAGGGAGCATGAATGGGGCTTTCCAAATGGAAAAGCAAGGCTAGTACCATCCCGCCCCCATTTCCATGGGCACACGCAGCATACATCCCTGTGGTTTCTGACAAGTCAAAAGAGACACAGAGCACACACTTCGTCCTTCCCTGAATCAACTCCTCGAGGCAGGGTGTTCTGCATGTAGTGAACGGCCTCAACCAAGGCGCGCCCTAGCTAGACCTCTGGGCCCGTGCCTCTTCAGAAGCCTGCAGTGCTACAGGAAAAACTGTGCTTTAGTGGCAATAGGAACGCAAGCCGACTTTCTCCTGGAGGCAGGGTGACTTCAGGTAGGAGGTCCTGGTTGGAAGGCGAAGCCTAGTGTTGTTTTTCAGTGCCAATCAGAGTAGGGAATGAGTGCGACTTCCACGGCATGTTGGAACCTGCTAGAACCGTGCCCGTGAACCTGTGGTAGTGCTGGGGAAATCAAGCTGTCCCAAGAAAGAGTGTACTGTTTTGCCCATCACTCGGCATACACAGTGTGAGTACGAAGGCCTACGGGCCTGGATGTTGTTTAGAAGAGCCAGGGGAGCCTGGGGGTACTCAGTGTTCTTGCAGGGAATAGGGTTTCTAGGCGAGGCACCTAGGTGTCCCGCAAAGCGTACTGGCGTTCAAATGCTGCAGAGCAGCGGCTACCGCCTCATGGAAACTGCTGCACGCCTCCGCTTCTGCAGAGCAATTCAGGGCCTTACCTCGAGGCAAGTCCTCACGTTGAGTGTCCCGTGAGCAACACCACATGGTAGGATGCTGACTTTCTCCTTGAGTAGAGAGACTTCAGGTACGAGGTCCTCTAAGAATTCTAAGCAGAGTGTTTTCTCATGGCAGCTCAAACGAGGGCAATGTCGAAGACTTCCAGGCCATGTTGGACTGCCTAGAAATGTGGTTCTGCTGTTGTTCGAGGGCTCTGGAAATGTAGCACGCCTGAAGTAACGTGCAGTGTGTTGCCCATCACTCGGCACACACAGAGGGCCTCCGAGGGACCTATGGGCCTCGATGTTGCTCAGTAGGCCCACAGGGGTGTGGGGGTACTCAGTGATCTTGGAACGAAAATGATGCTCACCCGAGGGGCCTAGGAGTTCTCAAAGGGTACCTTCTTTAAAATAAAGCAGAACAGCGACTAAGAGCTCATGGGAAGAGCTGCCTGCCTCCCGTTCTGCATGGCTACTCGGGGCCTTACCTCGAGGCAAGGACTCACGTTGAGATTCCCTTTAGCTCTAGAGCATGGCTAGATGAGCCCCACCCCGGCCATGGAAGCACCCTGTGTAGCCAGAGAAAACCCATTTTCTTCCCAGACCCATGCCTACGGCGTCCAGAGGCCTGACAACAGCAGAGAATTTCAGGGAGCTTCCAGGGAGCATGAATGGGGCTTTCCAAATGGAAAAGCAAGGCTAGTACCATCCCGCCCCCATTTCCATGGGCACACGCAGCATACATCCCTGTGGTTTCTGACAAGTCAAAAGAGACACAGAGCACACACTTCGTCCTTCCCTGAATCAACTCCTCGAGGCAGGGTGTTCTGCATGTAGTGAACGGCCTCAACCAAGGCGCGCCCTAGCTAGACCTCTGGGCCCTTGCTTCTTCAGAAGCCTGCAGTGCTACAGGAAAAACTGTGCTTTAGTGGCAATAGGAACGCAAGCCGACTTTCTCCTGGAGGCAGGGTGACTTCAGGTAGGAGGTCCTGGTTGGAAGGCGAAGCCTATTGTTTTTTTTTCAGTGCCAATCAGAGTAGGGAATGAGTGCGACTTCCACGGCATGTTGGAACCTGCTAGAACCGTGCCCGTGAACCTGTGGTAGTGCTGGGGAAATCAAGCTGTCCCAAGAAAGAGTGTACTGTTTTGCCCATCACTCGGCATACACAGTGTGAGTACGAAGGCCTACGGGCCTGGATGTTGTTTAGAAGAGCCAGGGGAGCCTGGGGGTACTCAGTGTTCTTGCAGGGAATAGGGTTTCCAGGCGAGGCACCTAGGTGTCCCGCAAAGCGTACTGGCGTTCAAATGCTGCAGAGCAGCGGCTACCGCCTCATGGAAACTGCTGCACGCCTCCGCTTCTGCAGAGCAATTCAGGGCCTTACCTCGAGGCAAGTCCTCACGTTGAGTGTCCCGTGAGCGACACCGCATGGTAGGATGCTGACTTTCTCCTTGAGTAGAGAGACTTCAGGTACGAGGTCCTCTAAGAATTCTAAGCAGAGTGTTTTCTCATGGCAGCTCAAACGAGGGCAATGTCGAAGACTTCCAGGCCATGTTGGACTGCCTAGAATTGTGGTTCTGATGTTGTTCGAGGGCTATGGAAATGTAGCACGCCTGAAGTAACGTGCAGTGTGTTGCCCATCACTCGGCAGACACAGAGGGCCTCCGAGGGACCTATGGGCCTCGATGTTGCTCAGTAGGCCCACAGGGGTGTGGGGGTACTCAGTGATCTTGGAACGAAAATGATGCTCACCCGAGGGGCCTAGGAGTTCTCAAAGGGTACCTTCTTTAAAATAAAGCAGAACAGCGACTAAGAGCTCATGGGAAGAGCTGCCTGCCTCCCGTTCTGCATGGCTACTCGGGGCCTTACCTCGAGGCAAGGACTCACGTTGAGATTCCCTTTAGCTCTAGAGCATGGCTAGATGAGCCCCACCCCGGCCATGGAAGCACCCTGTGTAGCCAGAGAAAACCCATTTTCTTCCCAGACCCATGCCTATGGCGTCCAGAGGCCTGACAACAGCAGAGAATTTCAGGGAGCTTCCAGGGAGCATGAATGGGGCTTTCCAAATGGAAAAGCAAGGCTAGTACCATCCCGCCCCCATTTCCATGGGCACACGCAGCATACATCCCTGTGGTTTCTGACAAGACAAAAGAGACACAGAGCACACACTTCGTCCTTCCCTGAATCAACTCCTCGAGGCAGGGTGTTCTGCACGTAGTGAACGGCCTCAACCAAGGCGCGCCCTAGCTAGACCTCTGGGCCCGTGCCTCTTCAGAAGCCTGCAGTGCTACAGGAAAAACTGTGCTTTAGTGGCAATAGGAACGCAAGCCGACTTTCTCCTGGATGCAGGGTGACTTCAGGTAGGAGGTCCTGGTTGGAAGGCGAAGCCTAGTGTTTTTTTTCAGTGCCAATCAGAGTAGGGAATGAGTGCGACTTCCACGGCATGTTGGAACCTGCTAGAACCGTGCCCGTGAACCTGTGGTAGTGCTGGGGAAATCAAGCTGTCCCAAGAAAGAGTGTACTGTTTTGCCCATCACTCGGCATACACAGTGTGAGTACGAAGGCCTACGGGCCTGGATGTTGTTTAGAAGAGCCAGGGGAGCCTGGGGGTACTCAGTGTTCTTGCAGGGAATAGGGTTTCCAGGCGAGGCACCTAGGTGTCCCGCAAAGCGTACTGGCGTTCAAATGCTGCAGAGCAGCGACTACGGCCTCATGGAAACTGCTGCACGCCTCCGCTTCTGCAGAGCAATTCAGGGCCTTACCTCGAGGCAAGTCCTCACGTGGAGTGTCCCGTGAGCGACACCGCATGGTAGGATGCTGACTTTCTCCTTGAGTAGAGAGACTTCAGGTACGAGGTCCTCTAAGAATTCTAAGCAGAGTGTTTTCTCATGGCAGCTCAAACGAGGGCAATGTCGAAGACTTCCAGGCCATGTTGGACTGCCTAGAATTGTGGTTCTGCTGTTGTTCGAGGGCTCTGGAAATGTAGCACGCCTGAAGTAACGTGCAGTGTGTTGCCCATCACTCGGCAGACACAGAGGGCCTCCGAGGAACCTATGGGCCTCGATGTTGCTCAGTAGGCCCACAGGGGTGTGGGGGTACTCAGTGATCTTGGAACGAAAATGATGCTCACCCGAGGGGCCTAGGAGTTCTCAAAGGGTACCTTCTTTAAAATAAAGCAGAACAGCGACTAAGAGCTCATGGGAAGAGCTGCCTGCCTCCCGTTCTGCATGGCTACTCGGGGCCTTACCTCGAGGCAAGGACTCACGTTGAGATTCCCTTTAGCTCTAGAGCATGGCTAGATGAGCCCCACCCCGGCCATGGAAGCACCCTGTGTAGCCAGAGAAAACCCATTTTCTTCCCAGACCCATGCCTACGGCGTCCAGAGGCCTGACAACAGCAGAGAATTTCAGGGAGCTTCCAGGGAGCATGAATGGGGCTTTCCAAATGGAAAAGCAAGGCTAGTACCATCCCGCCCCCATTTCCATGGGCACACGCAGCATACATCCCTGTGGTTTCTGACAAGTCAAAAGAGACACAGAGCACACACTTCGTCCTTCCCTGAATCAACTCCTCGAGGCAGGGTGTTCTGCATGTAGTGAACGGCCTCAACCAAGGCGCGCCCTAGCTAGACCTCTGGGCCCGTGCCTCTTCAGAAGCCTGCAGTGCTACAGGAAAAACTGTGCTTTAGTGGCAATAGGAACGCAAGCCGACTTTCTCCTGGAGGCAGGGTGACTTCAGGTAGGAGGTCCTGTTTGGAAGGCGAAGCCTAGTGTTTTTTTTCAGTGCCAATCAGAGTAGGGAATGAGTGCGACTTCCACGGCATGTTGGAACCTGCTAGAACCGTGCCCGTGAACCTGTGGTAGTGCTGGGGAAATCAAGCTGTCCCAAGAAAGAGTGTACTGTTTTGCCCATCACTCGGCATACACAGTGTGAGTACGAAGGCCTACGGGCCTGGATGTTGTTTAGAAGAGCCAGGGGAGCCTGGGGGTACTCAGTGTTCTTGCAGGGAATAGGGTTTCCAGGCGAGGCACCTAGGTGTCCCGCAAAGCGTACTGGCGTTCAAATGCTGCAGAGCAGCGGCTACCGCCTCATGGAAACTGCTGCACGCCTCCGCTTCTGCAGAGCAATTCAGGGCCTTACCTCGAGGCAAGTCCTCACGTTGAGTGTCCCGTGAGCGACACCGCATGGTAGGATGCTGACTTTCTCCTTGAGTAGAGAGACTTCAGGTACGAGGTCCTCTAAGAATTCTAAGCAGAGTGTTTTCTCATGGCAGCTCAAACGAGGGCAATGTCGAAGACTTCCAGGCCATGTTGGACTGCCTAGAAATGTGGTTCTGCTGTTGTTCGAGGGCTCTGGAAATGTAGCACGCCTGAAGTAACGTGCAGTGTGTTGCCCATCACTCGGCAGACACAGAGGGCCTCCGAGGGACCTATGGGCCTCGATGTTGCTCAGTAGGCCCACAGGGGTGTGGGGGTACTCAGTGATCTTGGAACGAAAATGATGCTCACCCGAGGGGCCTAGGAGTTCTCAAAGGGTACCTTCTTTCAAATAAAGCAGAACAGCGACTAAGAGCTCATGGGAAGAGCTGCCTGCCTCCCGTTCTGCATGGCTACTCGGGGCCTTACCTCGAGGCAAGGACTCACGTTGAGATTCCCTTTAGCTCTAGAGCATGGCTAGATGAGCCCCACCCCGGCCATGGAAGCACCCTGTGTAGCCAGAGAAAACCCATTTTCTTCCCAGACCCATGCCTACGGTGTCCAGAGGCCTGACAACAGCAGAGAATTTCAGGGAGCTTCCAGGGAGCATGAATGGGGCTTTCCAAATGGAAAAGCAAGGCTAGTACCATCCCGCCCCCATTTCCATGGGCACACGCAGCATACATCCCTGTGGTTTCTGACAAGTCAAAAGAGACACAGAGCACACACTTCGTCCTTCCCTGAATCAACTCCTCGAGGCAGGGTGTTCTGCATGTAGTGAACGGCCTCAACCAAGGCGCGCCCTAGCTAGACCTCTGGGCCCGTGCCTCTTCAGAAGCCTGCAGTGCTACAGGAAAAACTGTGCTTTAGTGGCAATAGGAACGCAAGCCGACTTTCTCCTGGAGGCAGGGTGACTTCAGGTAGGAGGTCCTGGTTGGAAGGCGAAGCCTAGTGTTGTTTTTCAGTGCCAATCAGAGTAGGGAATGAGTGCGACTTCCACGGCATGTTGGAACCTGCTAGAACCGTGCCCGTGAACCTGTGGTAGTGCTGGGGAAATCAAGCTGTCCCAAGAAAGAGTGTACTGTTTTGCCCATCACTCGGCATACACAGTGTGAGTACGAAGGCCTACGGGCCTGGATGTTGTTTAGAAGAGCCAGGGGAGCCTGGGGGTACTCAGTGTTCTTGCAGGGAATAGGGTTTCCAGGCGAGGCACCTAGGTGTCCCGCAAAGCGTACTGGCGTTCAAATGCTGCAGAGCAGCGGCTACCGCCTCATGGAAACTGCTGCACGCCTCCGCTTCTGCAGAGCAATTCAGGGCCTTACCTCGAGGCAAGTCCTCACGTTGAGTGTCCCGTGAGCGACACCGCATGGTAGGATGCTGACTTTCTCCTTGAGTAGAGAGACTTCAGGTACGAGGTCCTCTAAGAATTCTAAGCAGAGTGTTTTCTCATGGCAGCTCAAACGAGGGCAATGTCGAAGACTTCCAGGCCATGTTGGACTGCCTAGAAATGTGGTTCTGCTGTTGTTCGAGGGCTCTGGAAATGTAGCACGCCTGAAGTAACGTGCAGTGTGTTGCCCATCACTCGGCAGACACAGAGGGCCTCCGAGGGACCTATGGGCCTCGATGTTGCTCAGTAGGCCCACAGGGGTGTGGGGGTACTCAGTGATCTTGGAACGAAAATGATGCTCACCCGAGGGGCCTAGGAGTTCTCAAAGGGTACCTTCTTTAAAATAAAGCAGAACAGCGACTAAGAGCTCATGGGAAGAGCTGCCTGCCTCCCGTTCTGCATGGCTACTCGGGGCCTTACCTCGAGGCAAGGACTCACGTTGAGATTCCCTTTAGCTCTAGAGCATGGCTAGATGAGCCCCACCCCGGCCATGGAAGCACCCTGTGTAGCCAGAGAAAACCCATTTTCTTCCCAGACCCATGCCTACGGCGTCCAGAGGCCTGACAACAGCAGAGAATTTCAGGGAGCTTCCAGGGAGCATGAATGGGGCTTTCCAAATGGAAAAGCAAGGCTAGTACCATCCCGCCCCCATTTCCATGGGCACACGCAGCATACATCCCTGTGGTTTCTGACAAGTCAAAAGAGACACAGAGCACACACTTCGTCCTTCCCTGAATCAACTCCTCGAGGCAGGGTGTTCTGCATGTAGTGAACGGCCTCAACCAAGGCGCGCCCTAGCTAGACCTCTGGGCCCGTGCCTCTTCAGAAGCCTGCAGTGCTACAGGAAAAACTGTGCTTTAGTGGCAATAGGAACGCAAGCCGACTTTCTCCTGGAGGCAGGGTGACTTCAGGTAGGAGGTCCTGGTTGGAAGGCGAAGCCTAGTGTTGTTTTTCAGTGCCAATCAGAGTAGGGAATGAGTGCGACTTCCACGGCATGTTGGAACCTGCTAGAACCGTGCCCGTGAACCTGTGGTAGTGCTGGGGAAATCAAGCTGTCCCAAGAAAGAGTGTACTGTTTTGCCCATCACTCGGCATACACAGTGTGAGTACGAAGGCCTACGGGCCTGGATGTTGTTTAGAAGAGCCAGGGGAGCCTGGGGGTACTCAGTGTTCTTGCAGGGAATAGGGTTTCCAGGCGAGGCACCTAGGTGTCCCGCAAAGCGTACTGGCGTTCAAATGCTGCAGAGCAGCGGCTACCGCCTCATGGAAACTGCTGCACGCCTCCGCTTCTGCAGGGCAATTCAGGGCCTTACCTCGAGGCAAGTCCTCACGTTGAGTGTCCCGTGAGCGACACCGCATGGTAGGATGCTGACTTTCTCCTTGAGTAGAGAGACTTCAGGTACGAGGTCCTCTAAGAATTCTAAGCAGAGTGTTTTCTCATGGCAGCTCAAACGAGGGCAATGTCGAAGACTTCCAGGCCATGTTGGACTGCCTAGAAATGTGGTTCTGCTGTTGTTCGAGGGCTCTGGAAATGTAGCACGCCTGAAGTAACGTGCAGTGTGTTGCCCATCACTCGGCACACACAGAGGGCCTCCGAGGGACCTATGGGCCTCGATGTTGCTCAGTAGGCCCACAGGGGTGTGGGGGTACTCAGTGATCTTGGAACGAAAATGATGCTCACCCGAGGGGCCTAGGAGTTCTCAAAGGGTACCTTCTTTCAAATAAAGCAGAACAGCGACTAAGAGCTCATGGGAAGAGCTGCCTGCCTCCCGTTCTGCATGGCTACTCGGGGCCTTACCTCGAGGCAAGGACTCACGTTGAGATTCCCTTTAGCTCTAGAGCATGGCTAGATGAGCCCCACCCCGGCCATGGAAGCACCCTGTGTAGCCAGAGAAAACCCATTTTCTTCCCAGACCCATGCCTACGGCGTCCAGAGGCCTGACAACAGCAGAGAATTTCAGGGAGCTTCCAGGGAGCATGAATGGGGCTTTCCAAATGGAAAAGCAAGGCTAGTACCATCCCGCCCCCATTTCCATGGGCACACGCAGCATACATCCCTGTGGTTTCTGACAAGTCAAAAGAGACACAGAGCACACACTTCGTCCTTCCCTGAATCAACTCCTCGAGGCAGGGTGTTCTGCATGTAGTGAACGGCCTCAACCAAGGCGCGCCCTAGCTAGACCTCTGGGCCCGTGCCTCTTCAGAAGCCTGCAGTGCTACAGGAAAAACTGTGCTTTAGTGGCAATAGGAACGCAAGCCGACTTTCTCCTGGAGGCAGGGTGACTTCAGGTAGGAGGTCCTGGTTGGAAGGCGAAGCCTAGTGTTTTTTTTCAGTGCCAATCAGAGTAGGGAATGAGTGCGACTTCCACGGCATGTTGGAACCTGCTAGAACCGTGCCCGTGAACCTGTGGTAGTGCTGGGGAAATCAAGCTGTCCCAAGAAAGAGTGTACAGTTTTGCCCATCACTCGGCATACACAGTGTGAGTACGAAGGCCTACGGGCCTGGATGTTGTTTAGAAGAGCCAGGGGAGCCTGGGGGTACTCAGTGTTCTTGCAGGGAATAGGGTTTCCAGGCGAGGCACCTAGGTGTCCCGCAAAGCGTACTGGCGTTCAAATGCTGCAGAGCAGCGACTACGGCCTCATGGAAACTGCTGCACGCCTCCGCTTCTGCAGAGCAATTCAGGGCCTTACCTCGAGGCAAGTCCTCACGTTGAGTGTCCCGTGAGCGACACCGCATGGTAGGATGCTGACTTTCTCCTTGAGTAGAGAGACTTCAGGTACGAGGTCCTCTAAGAATTCTAAGCAGAGTGTTTTCTCATGGCAGCTCAAACGAGGGCAATGTCGAAGACTTCCAGGCCATGTTGGACTGCCTAGAATTGTGGTTCTGATGTTGTTCGAGGGCTCTGGAAATGTAGCACGCCTGAAGTAACGTGCAGTGTGTTGCCCATCACTCGGCAGACACAGAGGGCCTCCGAGGGACCTATGGGCCTCGATGTTGCTCAGTAGGCCCACAGGGGTGTGGGGGTACTCAGTGATCTTGGAACGAAAATGATGCTCACCCGAGGGGCCTAGGAGTTCTCAAAGGGTACCTTCTTTAAAATAAAGCAGAACAGCGACTAAGAGCTCATGGGAAGAGCTGCCTGCCTCCCGTTCTGCATGGCTACTCGGGGCCTTACCTCGAGGCAAGGACTCACGTTGAGATTCCCTTTAGCTCTAGAGCATGGCTAGATGAGCCCCACCCCGGCCATGGAAGCACCCTGTGTAGCCAGAGAAAACCCATTTTCTTCCCAGACCCATGCCTACGGCGTCCAGAGGCCTGACAACAGCAGAGAATTTCAGGGAGCTTCCAGGGAGCATGAATGGGGCTTTCCAAATGGAAAAGCAAGGCTAGTACCATCCCGCCCCCATTTCCATGGGCACACGCAGCATACATCCCTGTGGTTTCTGACAAGTCAAAAGAGACACAGAGCACACACTTCGTCCTTCCCTGAATCAACTCCTCGAGGCAGGGTGTTCTGCATGTAGTGAACGGCCTCAACCAAGGCGCGCCCTAGCTAGACCTCTGGGCCCGTGCCTCTTCAGAAGCCTGCAGTGCTACAGGAAAAACTGTGCTTTAGTGGCAATAGGAACGCAAGCCGACTTTCTCCTGGAGGCAGGGTGACTTCAGGTAGGAGGTCCTGGTTGGAAGGCGAAGCCTAGTGTTGTTTTTCAGTGCCAATCAGAGTAGGGAATGAGTGCGACTTCCACGGCATGTTGGAACCTGCTAGAACCGTGCCCGTGAACCTGTGGTAGTGCTGGGGAAATCAAGCTGTCCCAAGAAAGAGTGTACTGTTTTGCCCATCACTCGGCATACACAGTGTGAGTACGAAGGCCTACGGGCCTGGATGTTGTTTAGAAGAGCCAGGGGAGCCTGGGGGTACTCAGTGTTCTTGCAGGGAATAGGGTTTCCAGGCGAGGCACCTAGGTGTCCCGCAAAGCGTACTGGCGTTCAAATGCTGCAGAGCAGCGGCTACCGCCTCATGGAAACTGCTGCACGCCTCCGCTTCTGCAGAGCAATTCAGGGCCTTACCTCGAGGCAAGTCCTCACGTTGAGTGTCCCGTGAGCGACACCGCATGGTAGGATGCTGACTTTCTCCTTGAGTAGAGAGACTTCAGGTACGAGGTCCTCTAAGAATTCTAAGCAGAGTGTTTTCTCATGGCAGCTCAAACGAGGGCAATGTCGAAGACTTCCAGGCCATGTTGGACTGCCTAGAAATGTGGTTCTGCTGTTGTTCGAGGGCTCTGGAAATGTAGCACGCCTGAAGTAACGTGCAGTGTGTTGCCCATCACTCGGCACACACAGAGGGCCTCCGAGGGACCTATGGGCCTCGATGTTGCTCAGTAGGCCCACAGGGGTGTGGGGGTACTCAGTGATCTTGGAACGAAAATGATGCTCACCCGAGGGGCCTAGGAGTTCTCAAAGGGTACCTTCTTTCAAATAAAGCAGAACAGCGACTAAGAGCTCATGGGAAGAGCTGCCTGCCTCCCGTTCTGCATGGCTACTCGGGGCCTTACCTCGAGGCAAGGACTCACGTTGAGATTCCCTTTAGCTCTAGAGCATGGCTAGATGAGCCCCACCCCGGCCATGGAAGCACCCTGTGTAGCCAGAGAAAACCCATTTTCTTCCCAGACCCATGCCTACGGCGTCCAGAGGCCTGACAACAGCAGAGAATTTCAGGGAGCTTCCAGGGAGCATGAATGGGGCTTTCCAAATGGAAAAGCAAGGCTAGTACCATCCCGCCCCCATTTCCATGGGCACACGCAGCATACATCCCTGTGGTTTCTGACAAGTCAAAAGAGACACAGAGCACACACTTCGTCCTTCCCTGAATCAACTCCTCGAGGCAGGGTGTTCTGCATGTAGTGAACGGCCTCAACCAAGGCGCGCCCTAGCTAGACCTCTGGGCCCGTGCCTCTTCAGAAGCCTGCAGTGCTACAGGAAAAACTGTGCTTTAGTGGCAATAGGAACGCAAGCCGACTTTCTCCTGGAGGCAGGGTGACTTCAGGTAGGAGGTCCTGGTTGGAAGGCGAAGCCTAGTGTTTTTTTTTCAGTGCCAATCAGAGTAGGGAATGAGTGCGACTTCCACGGCATGTTGGAACCTGCTAGAACCGTGCCCGTGAACCTGTGGTAGTGCTGGGGAAATCAAGCTGTCCCAAGAAAGAGTGTACTGTTTTGCCCATCACTCGGCATACACAGTGTGAGTACGAAGGCCTACGGGCCTGGATGTTGTTTAGAAGAGCCAGGGGAGCCTGGGGGTACTCAGTGTTCTTGCAGGGAATAGGGTTTCCAGGCGAGGCACCTAGGTGTCCCGCAAAGCGTACTGGCGTTCAAATGCTGCAGAGCAGCGGCTACCGCCTCATGGAAACTGCTGCACGCCTCCGCTTCTGCAGGGCAATTCAGGGCCTTACCTCGAGGCAAGTCCTCACGTTGAGTGTCCCGTGAGCGACACCGCATGGTAGGATGCTGACTTTCTCCTTGAGTAGAGAGACTTCAGGTACGAGGTCCTCTAAGAATTCTAAGCAGAGTGTTTTCTCATGGCAGCTCAAACGAGGGCAATGTCGAAGACTTCCAGGCCATGTTGGACTGCCTAGAAATGTGGTTCTGCTGTTGTTCGAGGGCTCTGGAAATGTAGCACGCCTGAAGTAACGTGCAGTGTGTTGCCCATCACTCGGCACACACAGAGGGCCTCCGAGGGACCTATGGGCCTCGATGTTGCTCAGTAGGCCCACAGGGGTGTGGGGGTACTCAGTGATCTTGGAACGAAAATGATGCTCACCCGAGGGGCCTAGGAGTTCTCAAAGGGTACCTTCTTTCAAATAAAGCAGAACAGCGACTAAGAGCTCATGGGAAGAGCTGCCTGCCTCCCGTTCTGCATGGCTACTCGGGGCCTTACCTCGAGGCAAGGACTCACGTTGAGATTCCCTTTAGCTCTAGAGCATGGCTAGATGAGCCCCACCCCGGCCATGGAAGCACCCTGTGTAGCCAGAGAAAACCCATTTTCTTCCCAGACCCATGCCTACGGCGTCCAGAGGCCTGACAACAGCAGAGAATTTCAGGGAGCTTCCAGGGAGCATGAATGGGGCTTTCCAAATGGAAAAGCAAGGCTAGTACCATCCCGCCCCCATTTCCATGGGCACACGCAGCATACATCCCTGTGGTTTCTGACAAGTCAAAAGAGACACAGAGCACACACTTCGTCCTTCCCTGAATCAACTCCTCGAGGCAGGGTGTTCTGCATGTAGTGAACGGCCTCAACCAAGGCGCGCACTAGCTAGACCTCTGGGCCCGTGCCTCTTCAGAAGCCTGCAGTGCTACAGGAAAAACTGTGCTTTAGTGGCAATAGGAACGCAAGCCGACTTTCTCCTGGAGGCAGGGTGACTTCAGGTAGGAGGTCCTGGTTGGAAGGCGAAGCCTAGTGTTTTTTTTCAGTGCCAATCAGAGTAGGGAATGAGTGCGACTTCCACGGCATGTTGGAACCTGCTAGAACCGTGCCCGTGAACCTGTGGTAGTGCTGGGGAAATCAAGCTGTCCCAAGAAAGAGTGTACAGTTTTGCCCATCACTCGGCATACACAGTGTGAGTACGAAGGCCTACGGGCCTGGATGTTGTTTAGAAGAGCCAGGGGAGCCTGGGGGTACTCAGTGTTCTTGCAGGGAATAGGGTTTCCAGGCGAGGCACCTAGGTGTCCCGCAAAGCGTACTGGCGTTCAAATGCTGCAGAGCAGCGGCTACCGCCTCATGGAAACTGCTGCACGCCTCCGCTTCTGCAGAGCAATTCAGGGCCTTACCTCGAGGCAAGTCCTCACGTTGAGTGTCCCGTGAGCGACACCGCATGGTAGGATGCTGACTTTCTCCTTGAGTAGAGAGACTTCAGGTACGAGGTCCTCTAAGAATTCTAAGCAGAGTGTTTTCTCATGGCAGCTCAAACGAGGGCAATGTCGAAGACTTCCAGGCCATGTTGGACTGCCTAGAAATGTGGTTCTGCTGTTGTTCGAGGGCTCTGGAAATGTAGCACGCCTGAAGTAACGTGCAGTGTGTTGCCCATCACTCGGCACACACAGAGGGCCTCCGAGGGACCTATGGGCCTCGATGTTGCTCAGTAGGCCCACAGGGGTGTGGGGGTACTCAGTGATCTTGGAACGAAAATGATGCTCACCCGAGGGGCCTAGGAGTTCTCAAAGGGTACCTTCTTTAAAATAAAGCAGAACAGCGACTAAGAGCTCATGGGAAGAGCTGCCTGCCTCCCGTTCTGCATGGCTACTCGGGGCCTTACCTCGAGGCAAGGACTCACGTTGAGATTCCCTTTAGCTCTAGAGCATGGCTAGATGAGCCCCACCCCGGCCATGGAAGCACCCTGTGTAGCCAGAGAAAACCCATTTTCTTCCCAGACCCATGCCTACGGCGGCCAGAGGCCTGACAACAGCAGAGAATTTCAGGGAGCTTCCAGGGAGCATGAATGGGGCTTTCCAAATGGAAAAGCAAGGCTAGTACCATCCCGCCCCCATTTCCATGGGCACACACAGCATACATCCCTGTGGTTTCTGACAAGTCAAAAGAGACACAGAGCACACACTTCGTCCTTCCCTGAATCAACTCCTCGAGGCAGGGTGTTCTGCATGTAGTGAACGGCCTCAACCAAGGCGCGCCCTAGCTAGACCTCTGGGCCCGTGCCTCTTCAGAAGCCTGCAGTGCTACAGGAAAAACTGTGCTTTAGTGGCAATAGGAACGCAAGCCGACTTTCTCCTGGAGGCAGGGTGACTTCAGGTAGGAGGTCCTGGTTGGAAGGCGAAGCCTAGTGTTTTTTTTTCAGTGCCAATCAGAGTAGGGAATGAGTGCGACTTCCACGGCATGTTGGAACCTGCTAGAACCGTGCCCGTGAACCTGTGGTAGTGCTGGGGAAATCAAGCTGTCCCAAGAAAGAGTGTACTGTTTTGCCCATCACTCGGCATACACAGTGTGAGTACGAAGGCCTACGGGCCTGGATGTTGTTTAGAAGAGCCAGGGGAGCCTGGGGGTACTCAGTGTTCTTGCAGGGAATAGGGTTTCCAGGCGAGGCACCTAGGTGTCCCGCAAAGCGTACTGGCGTTCAAATGCTGCAGAGCAGCGGCTACCGCCTCATGGAAACTGCTGCACGCCTCCGCTTCTGCAGAGCAATTCAGGGCCTTACCTCGAGGCAAGTCCTCACGTTGAGTGTCCCGTGAGCGACACCGCATGGTAGGATGCTGACTTTCTCCTTGAGTAGAGAGACTTCAGGTACGAGGTCCTCTAAGAATTCTAAGCAGAGTGTTTTCTCATGGCAGCTCAAACGAGGGCAATGTCGAAGACTTCCAGGCCATGTTGGACTGCCTAGAAATGTGGTTCTGCTGTTGTTCGAGGGCTCTGGAAATGTAGCACGCCTGAAGTAACGTGCAGTGTGTTGCCCATCACTCGGCACACACAGAGGGCCTCCGAGGGACCTATGGGCCTCGATGTTGCTCAGTAGGCCCACAGGGGTGTGGGGGTACTCAGTGATCTTGGAACGAAAATGATGCTCACCCGAGGGGCCTAGGAGTTCTCAAAGGGTACCTTCTTTAAAATAAAGCAGAACAGCGACTAAGAGCTCATGGGAAGAGCTGCCTGCCTCCCGTTCTGCATGGCTACTCGGGGCCTTACCTCGAGGCAAGGACTCACGTTGAGATTCCCTTTAGCTCTAGAGCATGGCTAGATGAGCCCCACCCCGGCCATGGAAGCACCCTGTGTAGCCAGAGAAAACCCATTTTCTTCCCAGACCCATGCCTATGGCGTCCAGAGGCCTGACAACAGCAGAGAATTTCAGGGAGCTTCCAGGGAGCATGAATGGGGCTTTCCAAATGGAAAAGCAAGGCTAGTACCATCCCGCCCCCATTTCCATGGGCACACGCAGCATACATCCCTGTGGTTTCTGACAAGTCAAAAGAGACACAGAGCACACACTTCGTCCTTCCCTGAATCAACTCCTCGAGGCAGGGTGTTCTGCATGTAGTGAACGGCCTCAACCAAGGCGCGCCCTAGCTAGACCTCTGGGCCCGTGCCTCTTCAGAAGCCTGCAGTGCTACAGGAAAAACTGTGCTTTAGTGGCAATAGGAACGCAAGCCGACTTTCTCCTGGAGGCAGGGTGACTTCAGGTAGGAGGTCCTGGTTGGAAGGCGAAGCCTAGTGTTTTTTTTCAGTGCCAATCAGAGTAGGGAATGAGTGCGACTTCCACGGCATGTTGGAACCTGCTAGAACCGTGCCCGTGAACCTGTGGTAGTGCTGGGGAAATCAAGCTGTCCCAAGAAAGAGTGTACAGTTTTGCCCATCACTCGGCATACACAGTGTGAGTACGAAGGCCTACGGGCCTGGATGTTGTTTAGAAGAGCCAGGGGAGCCTGGGGGTACTCAGTGTTCTTGCAGGGAATAGGGTTTCCAGGCGAGGCACCTAGGTGTCCCGCAAAGCGTACTGGCGTTCAAATGCTGCAGAGCAGCGGCTACCGCCTCATGGAAACTGCTGCACGCCTCCGCTTCTGCAGAGCAATTCAGGGCCTTACCTCGAGGCAAGTCCTCACGTTGAGTGTCCCGTGAGCGACACCGCATGGTAGGATGCTGACTTTCTCCTTGAGTAGAGAGACTTCAGGTACGAGGTCCTCTAAGAATTCTAAGCAGAGTGTTTTCTCATGGCAGCTCAAACGAGGGCAATGTCGAAGACTTCCAGGCCATGTTGGACTGCCTAGAAATGTGGTTCTGCTGTTGTTCGAGGGCTCTGGAAATGTAGCACGCCTGAAGTAACGTGCAGTGTGTTGCCCATCACTCGGCACACACAGAGGGCCTCCGAGGGACCTATGGGCCTCGATGTTGCTCAGTAGGCCCACAGGGGTGTGGGGGTACTCAGTGATCTTGGAACGAAAATGATGCTCACCCGAGGGGCCTAGGAGTTCTCAAAGGGTACCTTCTTTAAAATAAAGCAGAACAGCGACTAAGAGCTCATGGGAAGAGCTGCCTACCTCCCGTTCTGCATGGCTACTCGGGGCCTTACCTCGAGGCAAGGACTCACGTGGAGATTCCCTTTAGCTCTAGAGCATGGCTAGATGAGCCCCACCCCGGCCATGGAAGCACCCTGTGTAGCCAGAGAAAACCCATTTTCTTCCCAGACCCATGCCTACGGCGTCCAGAGGCCTGACAACAGCAGAGAATTTCAGGGAGCTTCCAGGGAGCATGAATGGGGCTTTCCAAATGGAAAAGCAAGGCTAGTACCATCCCGCCCCCATTTCCATGGGCACACGCAGCATACATCCCTGTGGTTTCTGACAAGTCAAAAGAGACACAGAGCACACACTTCGTCCTTCCCTGAATCAACTCCTCGAGGCAGGGTGTTCTGCATGTAGTGAACGGCCTCAACCAAGGCGCGCCCTAGCTAGACCTCTGGGCCCGTGCCTCTTCAGAAGCCTGCAGTGCTACAGGAAAAACTGTGCTTTAGTGGCAATAGGAACGCAAGCCGACTTTCTCCTGGAGGCAGGGTGACTTCAGGTAGGAGGTCCTGGTTGGAAGGCGAAGCCTAGTGTTTTTTTTTCAGTGCCAATCAGAGTAGGGAATGAGTGCGACTTCCACGGCATGTTGGAACCTGCTAGAACCGTGCCCGTGAACCTGTGGTAGTGCTGGGGAAATCAAGCTGTCCCAAGAAAGAGTGTACTGTTTTGCCCATCACTCGGCATACACAGTGTGAGTACGAAGGCCTACGGGCCTGGATGTTGTTTAGAAGAGCCAGGGGAGCCTGGGGGTACTCAGTGTTCTTGCAGGGAATAGGGTTTCCAGGCGAGGCACCTAGGTGTCCCGCAAAGCGTACTGGCGTTCAAATGCTGCAGAGCAGCGGCTACCGCCTCATGGAAACTGCTGCACGCCTCCGCTTCTGCAGAGCAATTCAGGGCCTTACCTCGAGGCAAGTCCTCACGTTGAGTGTCCCGTGAGCGACACCGCATGGTAGGATGCTGACTTTCTCCTTGAGTAGAGAGACTTCAGGTACGAGGTCCTCTAAGAATTCTAAGCAGAGTGTTTTCTCATGGCAGCTCAAACGAGGGCAATGTCGAAGACTTCCAGGCCATGTTGGACTGCCTAGAAATGTGGTTCTGCTGTTGTTCGAGGGCTCTGGAAATGTAGCACGCCTGAAGTAACGTGCAGTGTGTTGCCCATCACTCGGCACACACAGAGGGCCTCCGAGGGACCTATGGGCCTCGATGTTGCTCAGTAGGCCCACAGGGGTGTGGGGGTACTCAGTGATCTTGGAACGAAAATGATGCTCACCCGAGGGGCCTAGGAGTTCTCAAAGGGTACCTTCTTTCAAATAAAGCAGAACAGCGACTAAGAGCTCATGGGAAGAGCTGCCTGCCTCCCGTTCTGCATGGCTACTCGGGGCCTTACCTCGAGGCAAGGACTCACGTGGAGATTCCCTTTAGCTCTAGAGCATGGCTAGATGAGCCCCACCCCGGCCATGGAAGCACCCTGTGTAGCCAGAGAAAACCCATTTTCTTCCCAGACCCATGCCTACGGCGTCCAGAGGCCTGACAACAGCAGAGAATTTCAGGGAGCTTCCAGGGAGCATGAATGGGGCTTTCCAAATGGAAAAGCAAGGCTAGTACCATCCCGCCCCCATTTCCATGGGCACACGCAGCATACATCCCTGTGGTTTCTGACAAGTCAAAAGAGACACAGAGCACACACTTCGTCCTTCCCTGAATCAACTCCTCGAGGCAGGGTGTTCTGCATGTAGTGAACGGCCTCAACCAAGGCGCGCACTAGCTAGACCTCTGGGCCCGTGCCTCTTCAGAAGCCTGCAGTGCTACAGGAAAAACTGTGCTTTAGTGGCAATAGGAACGCAAGCCGACTTTCTCCTGGAGGCAGGGTGACTTCAGGTAGGAGGTCCTGGTTGGAAGGCGAAGCCTAGTGTTTTTTTTCAGTGCCAATCAGAGTAGGGAATGAGTGCGACTTCCACGGCATGTTGGAACCTGCTAGAACCGTGCCCGTGAACCTGTGGTAGTGCTGGGGAAATCAAGCTGTCCCAAGAAAGAGTGTACTGTTTTGCCCATCACTCGGCATACACAGTGTGAGTACGAAGGCCTACGGGCCTGGATGTTGTTTAGAAGAGCCAGGGGAGCCTGGGGGTACTCAGTGTTCTTGCAGGGAATAGGGTTTCCAGGCGAGGCACCTAGGTGTCCCGCAAAGCGTACTGGCGTTCAAATGCTGCAGAGCAGCGGCTACCGCCTCATGGAAACTGCTGCACGCCTCCGCTTCTGCAGAGCAATTCAGGGCCTTACCTCGAGGCAAGTCCTCACGTTGAGTGTCCCATGAGCGACACCGCATGGTAGGATGCTGACTTTCTCCTTGAGTAGAGAGACTTCAGGTACGAGGTCCTCTAAGAATTCTAAGCAGAGTGTTTTCTCATGGCAGCTCAAACGAGGGCAATGTCGAAGACTTCCAGGCCATGTTGGACTGCCTAGAAATGTGGTTCTGCTGTTGTTCGAGGGCTCTGGAAATGTAGCACGCCTGAAGTAACGTGCAGTGTGTTGCCCATCACTCGGCACACACAGAGGGCCTCCGAGGGACCTATGGGCCTCGATGTTGCTCAGTAGGCCCACAGGGGTGTGGGGGTACTCAGTGATCTTGGAACGAAAATGATGCTCACCCGAGGGGCCTAGGAGTTCTCAAAGGGTACCTTCTTTAAAATAAAGCAGAACAGCGACTAAGAGCTCATGGGAAGAGCTGCCTGCCTCCCGTTCTGCATGGCTACTCGGGGCCTTACCTCGAGGCAAGGACTCACGTTGAGATTCCCTTTAGCTCTAGAGCATGGCTAGATGAGCCCCACCCCGGCCATGGAAGCACCCTGTGTAGCCAGAGAAAACCCATTTTCTTCCCAGACCCATGCCTATGGCGTCCAGAGGCCTGACAACAGCAGAGAATTTCAGGGAGCTTCCAGGGAGCATGAATGGGGCTTTCCAAATGGAAAAGCAAGGCTAGTACCATCCCGCCCCCATTTCCATGGGCACACGCAGCATACATCCCTGTGGTTTCTGACAAGTCAAAAGAGACACAGAGCACACACTTCGTCCTTCCCTGAATCAACTCCTCGAGGCAGGGTGTTCTGCATGTAGTGAACGGCCTCAACCAAGGCGCGCCCTAGCTAGACCTCTGGGCCCGTGCCTCTTCAGAAGCCTGCAGTGCTACAGGAAAAACTGTGCTTTAGTGGCAATAGGAACGCAAGCCGACTTTCTCCTGGAGGCAGGGTGACTTCAGGTAGGAGGTCCTGGTTGGAAGGCGAAGCCTAGTGTTTTTTTTCAGTGCCAATCAGAGTAGGGAATGAGTGCGACTTCCACGGCATGTTGGAACGTGCTAGAACCGTGCCCGTGAACCTGTGGTAGTGCTGGGGAAATCAAGCTGTCCCAAGAAAGAGTGTACAGTTTTGCCCATCACTCGGCATACACAGTGTGAGTACGAAGGCCTACGGGCCTGGATGTTGTTTAGAAGAGCCAGGGGAGCCTGGGGGTACTCAGTGTTCTTGCAGGGAATAGGGTTTCCAGGCGAGGCACCTAGGTGTCCCGCAAAGCGTACTGGCGTTCAAATGCTGCAGAGCAGCGGCTACCGCCTCATGGAAACTGCTGCACGCCTCCGCTTCTGCAGAGCAATTCAGGGCCTTACCTCGAGGCAAGTCCTCACGTTGAGTGTCCCGTGAGCGACACCGCATGGTAGGATGCTGACTTTCTCCTTGAGTAGAGAGACTTCAGGTACGAGGTCCTCTAAGAATTCTAAGCAGAGTGTTTTCTCATGGCAGCTCAAACGAGGGCAATGTCGAAGACTTCCAGGCCATGTTGGACTGCCTAGAAATGTGGTTCTGCTGTTGTTCGAGGGCTCTGGAAATGTAGCACGCCTGAAGTAACGTGCAGTGTGTTGCCCATCACTCGGCAGACACAGAGGGCCTCCGAGGGACCTATGGGCCTCGATGTTGCTCAGTAGGCCCACAGGGGTGTGGGGGTACTCAGTGATCTTGGAACGAAAATGATGCTCACCCGAGGGGCCTAGGAGTTCTCAAAGGGTACCTTCTTTAAAATAAAGCAGAACAGCGACTAAGAGCTCATGGGAAGAGCTGCCTGCCTCCCGTTCTGCATGGCTACTCGGGGCCTTACCTCGAGGCAAGGACTCACGTGGAGATTCCCTTTAGCTCTAGAGCATGGCTAGATGAGCCCCACCCCGGCCATGGAAGCACCCTGTGTAGCCAGAGAAAACCCATTTTCTTCCCAGACCCATGCCTACGGCGTCCAGAGGCCTGACAACAGCAGAGAATTTCAGGGAGCTTCCAGGGAGCATGAATGGGGCTTTCCAAATGGAAAAGCAAGGCTAGTACCATCCCGCCCCCATTTCCATGGGCACACGCAGCATACATCCCTGTGGTTTCTGACAAGTCAAAAGAGACACAGAGCACACACTTCGTCCTTCCCTGAATCAACTCCTCGAGGCAGGGTGTTCTGCATGTAGTGAACGGCCTCAACCAAGGCGCGCCCTAGCTAGACCTCTGGGCCCGTGCCTCTTCAGAAGCCTGCAGTGCTACAGGAAAAACTGTGCTTTAGTGGCAATAGGAACGCAAGCCGACTTTCTCCTGGAGGCAGGGTGACTTCAGGTAGGAGGTCCTGGTTGGAAGGCGAAGCCTAGTGTTTTTTTTTCAGTGCCAATCAGAGTAGGGAATGAGTGCGACTTCCACGGCATGTTGGAACCTGCTAGAACCGTGCCCGTGAACCTGTGGTAGTGCTGGGGAAATCAAGCTGTCCCAAGAAAGAGTGTACTGTTTTGCCCATCACTCGGCATACACAGTGTGAGTACGAAGGCCTACGGGCCTGGATGTTGTTTAGAAGAGCCAGGGGAGCCTGGGGGTACTCAGTGTTCTTGCAGGGAATAGGGTTTCCAGGCGAGGCACCTAGGTGTCCCGCAAAGCGTACTGGCGTTCAAATGCTGCAGAGCAGCGGCTACCGCCTCATGGAAACTGCTGCACGCCTCCGCTTCTGCAGAGCAATTCAGGGCCTTACCTCGAGGCAAGTCCTCACGTTGAGTGTCCCGTGAGCGACACCGCATGGTAGGATGCTGACTTTCTCCTTGAGTAGAGAGACTTCAGGTACGAGGTCCTCTAAGAATTCTAAGCAGAGTGTTTTCTCATGGCAGCTCAAACGAGGGCAATGTCGAAGACTTCCAGGCCATGTTGGACTGCCTAGAAATGTGGTTCTGCTGTTGTTCGAGGGCTCTGGAAATGTAGCACGCCTGAAGTAACGTGCAGTGTGTTGCCCATCACTCGGCACACACAGAGGGCCTCCGAGGGACCTATGGGCCTCGATGTTGCTCAGTAGGCCCACAGGGGTGTGGGGGTACTCAGTGATCTTGGAACGAAAATGATGCTCACCCGAGGGGCCTAGGAGTTCTCAAAGGGTACCTTCTTTAAAATAAAGCAGAACAGCGACTAAGAGCTCATGGGAAGAGCTGCCTGCCTCCCGTTCTGCATGGCTACTCGGGGCCTTACCTCGAGGCAAGGACTCACGTGGAGATTCCCTTTAGCTCTAGAGCATGGCTAGATGAGCCCCACCCCGGTCATGGAAGCACCCTGTGTAGCCAGAGAAAACCCATTTTCTTCCCAGACCCATGCCTACGGCGTCCAGAGGCCTGACAACAGCAGAGAATTTCAGGGAGCTTCCAGGGAGCATGAATGGGGCTTTCCAAATGGAAAAGCAAGGCTAGTACCATCCCGCCCCCATTTCCATGGGCACACGCAGCATACATCCCTGTGGTTTCTGACAAGTCAAAAGAGACACAGAGCACACACTTCGTCCTTCCCTGAATCAACTCCTCGAGGCAGGGTGTTCTGCATGTAGTGAACGGCCTCAACCAAGGCACGCCCTAGCTAGACCTCTGGGCCCGTGCCTCTTCAGAAGCCTGCAGTGCTACAGGAAAAACTGTGCTTTAGTGGCAATAGGAACGCAAGCCGACTTTCTCCTGGAGGCAGGGTGACTTCAGGTAGGAGGTCCTGGTTGGAAGGCGAAGCCTAGTGTTTTTTTTTCAGTGCCAATCAGAGTAGGGAATGAGTGCGACTTCCACGGCATGTTGGAACCTGCTAGAACCGTGCCCGTGAACCTGTGGTAGTGCTGGGGAAATCAAGCTGTCCCAAGAAAGAGTGTACAGTTTTGCCCATCACTCGGCATACACAGTGTGAGTACGAAGGCCTACGGGCCTGGATGTTGTTTAGAAGAGCCAGGGGAGCCTGGGGGTACTCAGTGTTCTTGCAGGGAATAGGGTTTCCAGGCGAGGCACCTAGGTGTCCCGCAAAGCGTACTGGCGTTCAAATGCTGCAGAGCAGCGGCTACCGCCTCATGGAAACTGCTGCACGCCTCCGCTTCTGCAGAGCAATTCAGGGCCTTACCTCGAGGCAAGTCCTCACGTTGCGTGTCCCGTGAGCGACACCGCATGGTAGGATGCTGACTTTCTCCTTGAGTAGAGAGACTTCAGGTACGAGGTCCTCTAAGAATTCTAAGCAGAGTGTTTTCTCATGGCAGCTCAAACGAGGGCAATGTCGAAGACTTCCAGGCCATGTTGGACTGCCTAGAAATGTGGTTCTGCTGTTGTTCGAGGGCTCTGGAAATGTAGCACGCCTGAAGTAACGTGCAGTGTGTTGCCCATCACTCGGCAGACACAGAGGGCCTCCGAGGGACCTATGGGCCTCGATGTTGCTCAGTAGGCCCACAGGGGTGTGGGGGTACTCAGTGATCTTGGAACGAAAATGATGCTCACCCGAGGGGCCTAGGAGTTCTCAAAGGGTACCTTCTTTAAAATAAAGCAGAACAGCGACTAAGAGCTCATGGGAAGAGCTGCCTGCCTCCCGTTCTGCATGGCTACTCGGGGCCTTACCTCGAGGCAAGGACTCACGTGGAGATTCCCTTTAGCTCTAGAGCATGGCTAGATGAGCCCCACCCCGGCCATGGAAGCACCCTGTGTAGCCAGAGAAAACCCATTTTCTTCCCAGACCCATGCCTACGGCGTCCAGAGGCCTGACAACAGCAGAGAATTTCAGGGAGCTTCCAGGGAGCATGAATGGGGCTTTCCAAATGGAAAAGCAAGGCTAGTACCATCCCGCCCCCATTTCCATGGGCACACGCAGCATACATCCCTGTGGTTTCTGACAAGTCAAAAGAGACACAGAGCACACACTTCGTCCTTCCCTGAATCAACTCCTCGAGGCAGGGTGTTCTGCATGTAGTGAACGGCCTCAACCAAGGCGCGCCCTAGCTAGACCTCTGGGCCCGTGCCTCTTCAGAAGCCTGCAGTGCTACAGGAAAAACTGTGCTTTAGTGGCAATAGGAACGCAAGCCGACTTTCTCCTGGAGGCAGGGTGACTTCAGGTAGGAGGTCCTGGTTGGAAGGCGAAGCCTAGTGTTTTTTTTCAGTGCCAATCAGAGTAGGGAATGAGTGCGACTTCCACGGCATGTTGGAACCTGCTAGAACCGTGCCCGTGAACCTGTGGTAGTGCTGGGGAAATCAAGCTGTCCCAAGAAAGAGTGTACAGTTTTGCCCATCACTCGGCATACACAGTGTGAGTACGAAGGCCTACGGGCCTGGATGTTGTTTAGAAGAGCCAGGGGAGCCTGGGGGTACTCAGTGTTCTTGCAGGGAATAGGGTTTCCAGGCGAGGCACCTAGGTGTCCCGCAAAGCGTACTGGCGTTCAAATGCTGCAGAGCAGCGGCTACCGCCTCATGGAAACTGCTGCACGCCTCCGCTTCTGCAGAGCAATTCAGGGCCTTACCTCGAGGCAAGTCCTCACGTTGAGTGTCCCGTGAGCGACACCGCATGGTAGGATGCTGACTTTCTCCTTGAGTAGAGAGACTTCAGGTACGAGGTCCTCTAAGAATTCTAAGCAGAGTGTTTTCTCATGGCAGCTCAAACGAGGGCAATGTCGAAGACTTCCAGGCCATGTTGGACTGCCTAGAAATGTGGTTCTGCTGTTGTTCGAGGGCTCTGGAAATGTAGCACGCCTGAAGTAACGTGCAGTGTGTTGCCCATCACTCGGCACACACAGAGGGCCTCCGAGGGACCTATGGGCCTCGATGTTGCTCAGTAGGCCCACAGGGGTGTGGGGGTACTCAGTGATCTTGGAACGAAAATGATGCTCACCCGAGGGGCCTAGGAGTTCTCAAAGGGTACCTTCTTTAAAATAAAGCAGAACAGCGACTAAGAGCTCATGGGAAGAGCTGCCTGCCTCCCGTTCTGCATGGCTACTCGGGGCCTTACCTCGAGGCAAGGACTCACGTGGAGATTCCCTTTAGCTCTAGAGCATGGCTAGATGAGCCCCACCCCGGCCATGGAAGCACCCTGTGTAGCCAGAGAAAACCCATTTTCTTCCCAGACCCATGCCTACGGCGTCCAGAGGCCTGACAACAGCAGAGAATTTCAGGGAGCTTCCAGGGAGCATGAATGGGGCTTTCCAAATGGAAAAGCAAGGCTAGTACCATCCCGCCCCCATTTCCATGGGCACACGCAGCATACATCCCTGTGGTTTCTGACAAGTCAAAAGAGACACAGAGCACACACTGGTTCCTTCCCTGAATCAACTTCTCGAGGCAGAGTGTTCTGCATCTAGTGAACGGCCTCAACCAAGGCACGCCCTAGCTAGGCCTCTGGGCCCGGGCCTCTTCAGAAGCCTGCAGTGCTACAGGAAGAACTGTGCTTTAGTTGCAATAGGCAAGCAATCCGCCTTTCTCCTGGAGGCAGGGTGACTTCAGGTAGGAGGTCCTGGTTGGAAGGCGAAGCCTAGTGTTTTTTTTCAGTGCCAATCAGAGTAGGGAATGAGTGCGACTTCCACGGCATGTTGGAACCTGCTAGAACCGTGCCCGTGAACCTGTGGTAGTGCTGGGGAAATCAAGCTGTCCCAAGAAAGAGTGTACTGTTTTGCCCATCACTCGGCATACACAGTGTGAGTACGAAGGCCTACGGGCCTGGATGTTGTTTAGAAGAGCCAGGGGAGCCTGGGGGTACTCAGTGTTCTTGCAGGGAATAGGGTTTCCAGGCGAGGCACCTAGGTGTCCCGCAAAGCGTACTGGCGTTCAAATGCTGCAGAGCAGCGGCTACCGCCTCATGGAAACTGCTGCACGCCTCCGCTTCTGCAGAGCAATTCAGGGCCTTACCTCGAGGCAAGTCCTCACGTTGAGTGTCCCATGAGCGACACCGCATGGTAGGATGCTGACTTTCTCCTTGAGTAGAGAGACTTCAGGTACGAGGTCCTCTAAGAATTCTAAGCAGAGTGTTTTCTCATGGCAGCTCAAACGAGGGCAATGTCGAAGACTTCCAGGCCATGTTGGACTGCCTAGAAATGTGGTTCTGATGTTGTTCGAGGGCTCTGGAAATGTAGCACGCCTGAAGTAACGTGCAGTGTGTTGCCCATCACTCGGCAGACACAGAGGGCCTCCGAGGGACCTATGGGCCTCGATGTTGCTCAGTAGGCCCACAGGGGTGTGGGGGTACTCAGTGATCTTGGAACGAAAATGATGCTCACCCGAGGGGCCTAGGAGTTCTCAAAGGGTACCTTCTTTAAAATAAAGCAGAACAGCGACTAAGAGCTCATGGGAAGAGCTGCCTGCCTCCCGTTCTGCATGGCTACTCGGGGCCTTACCTCGAGGCAAGGACTCACGTTGAGATTCCCTTTAGCTCTAGAGCATTACAAGAAGAGAGCCACCCCGGCCATGGAAGCACCCTGTGTAGCCAGAGAAAACCCATTTTCTTCCCAGACCCATGCCTACGGCGTCCAGAGGCCTGACAACAGCAGACAATTTCAGGGAGCTTCCAGGGAGCATGAATGGGGCTTTCCAAATGGAAAAGCAAGGCTAGTACCATCCCGCCCCCATTTCCATGGGCACACGCAGCATACATCCCTGTGGTTTCTGACAAGTCAAAAGAGACACAGAGCACACACTGGTTCCTTCCCTGAATCAACTTCTCGAGGCAGAGTGTTCTGCATCTAGTGAACGGCCTCAACCAAGGCACGCCCTAGCTAGGCCTCTGGGCCCGGGCCTCTTCAGAAGCCTGCAGTGCTACAGGAAGAACTGTGCTTTAGTTGCAATAGGCAAGCAATCCGCCTTTCTCCTGGAGGCAGGGTGACTTCAGGTAGGAGGTCCTGGTTGGAAGGCGAAGCCTAGTGTTTTTTTTCAGTGCCAATCAGAGTAGGGAATGAGTGCGACTTCCACGGCATGTTGGAACCTGCTAGAACCGTGCCCGTGAACCTGTGGTAGTGCTGGGGAAATCAAGCTGTCCCAAGAAAGAGTGTCCTGTTTTGCCCATCACTCGGCATACACAGTGTGAGTACGAAGGCCTACGGGCCTGGATGTTGTTTAGAAGAGCCAGGGGAGCCTGGGGGTACTCAGTGTTCTTGCAGGGAATAGGGTTTCCAGGCGAGGCACCTAGGTGTCCCGCAAAGCGTACTGGCGTTCAAATGCTGCAGAGCAGCGGCTACCGCCTCATGGAAACTGCTGCACGCCTCCGCTTCTGCAGAGCAATTCAGGGCCTTACCTCGAGGCAAGTCCTCACGTTGCGTGTCCCGTGAGCGACACCGCATGGTAGGATGCTGACTTTCTCCTTGAGTAGAGAGACTTCAGGTACGAGGTCCTCTAAGAATTCTAAGCAGAGTGTTTTCTCATGGCAGCTCAAACGAGGGCAATGTCGAAGACTTCCAGGCCATGTTGGACTGCCTAGAAATGTGGTTCTGCTGTTGTTCGAGGGCTCTGGAAATGTAGCACGCCTGAAGTAACGTGCAGTGTGTTGCCCATCACTCGGCAGACACAGAGGGCCTCCGAGGGACCTATGGGCCTCGATGTTGCTCAGTAGGCCCACAGGGGTGTGGGGGTACTCAGTGATCTTGGAACGAAAATGATGCTCACCCGAGGGGCCTAGGAGTTCTCAAAGGGTACCTTCTTTAAAATAAAGCAGAACAGCGACTAAGAGCTCATGGGAAGAGCTGCCTGCCTCCCGTTCTGCATGGCTACTCGGGGCCTTACCTCGAGGCAAGGACTCACGTGGAGATTCCCTTTAGCTCTAGAGCATGGCTAGATGAGCCCCACCCCGGCCATGGAAGCACCCTGTGTAGCCAGAGAAAACCCATTTTCTTCCCAGACCCATGCCTACGGCGTCCAGAGGCCTGACAACAGCAGAGAATTTCAGGGAGCTTCCAGGGAGCATGAATGGGGCTTTCCAAATGGAAAAGCAAGGCTAGTACCATCCCGCCCCCATTTCCATGGGCACACGCAGCATACATCCCTGTGGTTTCTGACAAGTCAAAAGAGACACAGAGCACACACTTCGTCCTTCCCTGAATCAACTCCTCGAGGCAGGGTGTTCTGCATGTAGTGAACGGCCTCAACCAAGGCGCGCCCTAGCTAGACCTCTGGGCCCGTGCCTCTTCAGAAGCCTGCAGTGCTACAGGAAAAACTGTGCTTTAGTGGCAATAGGAACGCAAGCCGACTTTCTCCTGGAGGCAGGGTGACTTCAGGTAGGAGGTCCTGGTTGGAAGGCGAAGCCTAGTGTTTTTTTTCAGTGCCAATCAGAGTAGGGAATGAGTGCGACTTCCACGGCATGTTGGAACCTGCTAGAACCGTGCCCGTGAACCTGTGGTAGTGCTGGGGAAATCAAGCTGTCCCAAGAAAGAGTGTACAGTTTTGCCCATCACTCGGCATACACAGTGTGAGTACGAAGGCCTACGGGCCTGGATGTTGTTTAGAAGAGCCAGGGGAGCCTGGGGGTACTCAGTGTTCTTGCAGGGAATAGGGTTTCCAGGCGAGGCACCTAGGTGTCCCGCAAAGCGTACTGGCGTTCAAATGCTGCAGAGCAGCGGCTACCGCCTCATGGAAACTGCTGCACGCCTCCGCTTCTGCAGAGCAATTCAGGGCCTTACCTCGAGGCAAGTCCTCACGTTGAGTGTCCCGTGAGCGACACCGCATGGTAGGATGCTGACTTTCTCCTTGAGTAGAGAGACTTCAGGTACGAGGTCCTCTAAGAATTCTAAGCAGAGTGTTTTCTCATGGCAGCTCAAACGAGGGCAATGTCGAAGACTTCCAGGCCATGTTGGACTGCCTAGAAATGTGGTTCTGCTGTTGTTCGAGGGCTCTGGAAATGTAGCACGCCTGAAGTAACGTGCAGTGTGTTGCCCATCACTCGGCACACACAGAGGGCCTCCGAGGGACCTATGGGCCTCGATGTTGCTCAGTAGGCCCACAGGGGTGTGGGGGTACTCAGTGATCTTGGAACGAAAATGATGCTCACCCGAGGGGCCTAGGAGTTCTCAAAGGGTACCTTCTTTAAAATAAAGCAGAACAGCGACTAAGAGCTCATGGGAAGAGCTGCCTGCCTCCCGTTCTGCATGGCTACTCGGGGCCTTACCTCGAGGCAAGGACTCACGTTGAGATTCCCTTTAGCTCTAGAGCATTACAAGAAGAGAGCCACCCCGGCCATGGAAGCACCCTGTGTAGCCAGAGAAAACCCATTTTCTTCCCAGACCCATGCCTACGGCGTCCAGAGGCCTGACAACAGCAGAGAATTTCAGGGAGCTTCCAGGGAGCATGAATGGGGCTTTCCAAATGGAAAAGCAAGGCTAGTACCATCCCGCCCCCATTTCCATGGGCACACGCAGCATACATCCCTGTGGTTTCTGACAAGTCAAAAGAGACACAGAGCACACACTGGTTCCTTCCCTGAATCAACTTCTCGAGGCAGAGTGTTCTGCATCTAGTGAACGGCCTCAACCAAGGCACGCCCTAGCTAGGCCTCTGGGCCCGGGCCTCTTCAGAAGCCTGCAGTGCTACAGGAAGAACTGTGCTTTAGTTGCAATAGGCAAGCAATCCGCCTTTCTCCTGGAGGCAGGGTGACTTCAGGTAGGAGGTCCTGGTTGGAAGGCGAAGCCTAGTGTTTTTTTTCAGTGCCAATCAGAGTAGGGAATGAGTGCGACTTCCACGGCATGTTGGAACCTGCTAGAACCGTGCCCGTGAACCTGTGGTAGTGCTGGGGAAATCAAGCTGTCCCAAGAAAGAGTGTACTGTTTTGCCCATCACTCGGCATACACAGTGTGAGTACGAAGGCCTACGGGCCTGGATGTTGTTTAGAAGAGCCAGGGGAGCCTGGGGGTACTCAGTGTTCTTGCAGGGAATAGGGTTTCCAGGCGAGGCACCTAGGTGTCCCGCAAAGCGTACTGGCGTTCAAATGCTGCAGAGCAGCGGCTACCGCCTCATGGAAACTGCTGCACGCCTCCGCTTCTGCAGAGCAATTCAGGGCCTTACCTCGAGGCAAGTCCTCACGTTGAGTGTCCCGTGAGCGACACCGCATGGTAGGATGCTGACTTTCTCCTTGAGTAGAGAGACTTCAGGTACGAGGTCCTCTAAGAATTCTAAGCAGAGTGTTTTCTCATGGCAGCTCAAACGAGGGCAATGTCGAAGACTTCCAGGCCATGTTGGACTGCCTAGAAATGTGGTTCTGATGTTGTTCGAGGGCTCTGGAAATGTAGCACGCCTGAAGTAACGTGCAGTGTGTTGCCCATCACTCGGCAGACACAGAGGGCCTCCGAGGGACCTATGGGCCTCGATGTTGCTCAGTAGGCCCACAGGGGTGTGGGGGTACTCAGTGATCTTGGAACGAAAATGATGCTCACCCGAGGGGCCTAGGAGTTCTCAAAGGGTACCTTCTTTAAAATAAAGCAGAACAGCGACTAAGAGCTCATGGGAAGAGCTGCCTGCCTCCCGTTCTGCATGGCTACTCGGGGCCTTACCTCGAGGCAAGGACTCACGTTGAGATTCCCTTTAGCTCTAGAGCATGGCTAGATGAGCCCCACCCCGGCCATGGAAGCACCCTGTGTAGCCAGAGAAAACCCATTTTCTTCCCAGACCCATGCCTACGGCGTCCAGAGGCCTGACAACAGCAGAGAATTTCAGGGAGCTTCCAGGGAGCATGAATGGGGCTTTCCAAATGGAAAAGCAAGGCTAGTACCATCCCGCCCCCATTTCCATGGGCACACGCAGCATACATCCCTGTGGTTTCTGACAAGTCAAAAGAGACACAGAGCACACACTGGTTCCTTCCCTGAATCAACTTCTCGAGGCAGAGTGTTCTGCATCTAGTGAACGGCCTCAACCAAGGCACGCCCTAGCTAGGCCTCTGGGCCCGGGCCTCTTCAGAAGCCTGCAGTGCTACAGGAAGAACTGTGCTTTAGTTGCAATAGGCAAGCAATCCGCCTTTCTCCTGGAGGCAGGGTGACTTCAGGTAGGAGGTCCTGGTTGGAAGGCGAAGCCTAGTGTTTTTTTTCAGTGCCAATCAGAGTAGGGAATGAGTGCGACTTCCACGGCATGTTGGAACCTGCTAGAACCGTGCCCGTGAACCTGTGGTAGTGCTGGGGAAATCAAGCTGTCCCAAGAAAGAGTGTACTGTTTTGCCCATCACTCGGCATACACAGTGTGAGTACGAAGGCCTACGGGCCTGGATGTTGTTTAGAAGAGCCAGGGGAGCCTGGGGGTACTCAGTGTTCTTGCAGGGAATAGGGTTTCCAGGCGAGGCACCTAGGTGTCCCGCAAAGCGTACTGGCGTTCAAATGCTGCAGAGCAGCGACTACGGCCTCATGGAAACTGCTGCACGCCTCCGCTTCTGCAGAGCAATTCAGGGCCTTACCTCGAGGCAAGTCCTCACGTTGAGTGTCCCGTGAACGACACCGCATGGTAGGATGCTGACTTTCTCCTTGAGTAGAGAGACTTCAGGTACGAGGTCCTCTAAGAATTCTAAGCAGAGTGTTTTCTCATGGCAGCTCAAACGAGGGCAATGTCGAAGACTTCCAGGCCATGTTGGACTGCCTAGAAATGTGGTTCTGATGTTGTTCGAGGGCTCTGGAAATGTAGCACGCCTGAAGTAACGTGCAGTGTGTTGCCCATCACTCGGCAGACACAGAGGGCCTCCGAGGGACCTATGGGCCTCGATGTTGCTCAGGAGGACCACAGGGGTGTGGGGGTACTCAGTGATCTTGGAACGAAAATGATGCTCACCCGAGGGGCCTAGGAGTTCTCAAAGGGTACCTTCTTTAAAATAAAGCAGAACAGCGACTAAGAGCTCATGGGAAGAGCTGCCTGCCTCCCGTTCTGCATGGCTACTCGGGGCCTTACCTCGAGGCAAGGACTCACGTTGAGATTCCCTTTAGCTCTAGAGCATTACAAGAAGAGAGCCAACCCGGCCATGCAAGCACCCTGTGTAGCCAGAGAAAACCCATTTTCTTCCCAGACCCATGCCTACGGCGTCCAGAGGCCTGACAACAGCAGACAATTTCAGGGAGCTTCCAGGGAGCATGAATGGGGCTTTCCAAATGGAAAAGCAAGGCTAGTACCATCCCGCCCCCATTTCCATGGGCACACGCAGCATACATCCCTGTGGTTTCTGACAAGTCAAAAGAGACACAGAGCACACACTGGTTCCTTCCCTGAATCAACTTCTCGAGGCAGAGTGTTCTGCATCTAGTGAACGGCCTCAACCAAGGCACGCCCTAGCTAGGCCTCTGGGCCCGGGCCTCTTCAGAAGCCTGCAGTGCTACAGGAAGAACTGTGCTTTAGTTGCAATAGGCAAGCAATCCGCCTTTCTCCTGGAGGCAGGGTGACTTCAGGTAGGAGGTCCTGGTTGGAAGGCGAAGCCTAGTGTTTTTTTTCAGTGCCAATCAGAGTAGGGAATGAGTGCGACTTCCACGGCATGTTGGAACCTGCTAGAACCGTGCCCGTGAACCTGTGGTAGTGCTGGGGAAATCAAGCTGTCCCAAGAAAGAGTGTACTGTTTTGCCCATCACTCGGCATACACAGTGTGAGTACGAAGGCCTACGGGCCTGGATGTTGTTTAGAAGAGCCAGGGGAGCCTGGGGGTACTCAGTGTTCTTGCAGGGAATAGGGTTTCCAGGCGAGGCACCTAGGTGTCCCGCAAAGCGTACTGGCGTTCAAATGCTGCAGAGCAGCGGCTACCGCCTCATGGAAACTGCTGCACGCCTCCGCTTCTGCAGAGCAATTCAGGGCCTTACCTCGAGGCAAGTCCTCACGTTGAGTGTCCCGTGAGCGACACCGCATGGTAGGATGCTGACTTTCTCCTTGAGTAGAGAGACTTCAGGTACGAGGTCCTCTAAGAATTCTAAGCAGAGTGTTTTCTCATGGCAGCTCAAACGAGGGCAATGTCGAAGACTTCCAGGCCATGTTGGACTGCCTAGAAATGTGGTTCTGATGTTGTTCGAGGGCTCTGGAAATGTAGCACGCCTGAAGTAACGTGCAGTGTGTTGCCCATCACTCGGCAGACACAGAGGGCCTCCGAGGGACCTATGGGCCTCGATGTTGCTCAGTAGGCCCACAGGGGTGTGGGGGTACTCAGTGATCTTGGAACGAAAATGATGCTCACCCGAGGGGCCTAGGAGTTCTCAAAGGGTACCTTCTTTAAAATAAAGCAGAACAGCGACTAAGAGCTCATGGGAAGACCTGCCTGCCTCCCGTTCTGCATGGCTACTCGGGGCCTTACCTCGAGGCAAGGACTCACGTTGAGATTCCCTTTAGCTCTAGAGCATGGCTAGATGAGCCCCACCCCGGCCATGGAAGCACCCTGTGTAGCCAGAGAAAACCCATTTTCTTCCCAGACCCATGCCTACGGCGTCCAGAGGCCTGACAACAGCAGAGAATTTCAGGGAGCTTCCAGGGAGCATGAATGGGGCTTTCCAAATGGAAAAGCAAGGCTAGTACCATCCCGCCCCCATTTCCATGGGCACACGCAGCATACATCCCTGTGGTTTCTGACAAGTCAAAAGAGACACAGAGCACACACTGGTTCCTTCCCTGAATCAAATTCTCGAGGCAGAGTGTTCTGCATCTAGTGAACGGCCTCAACCAAGGCACGCCCTAGCTAGGCCTCTGGGCCCGGGCCTCTTCAGAAGCCTGCAGTGCTACAGGAAGAACTGTGCTTTAGTTGCAATAGGCAAGCAATCCGCCTTTCTCCTGGAGGCAGGGTGACTTCAGGTAGGAGGTCCTGGTTGGAAGGCGAAGCCTAGTGTTTTTTTTCAGTGCCAATCAGAGTAGGGAATGAGTGCGACTTCCACGGCATGTTGGAACCTGCTAGAACCGTGCCCGTGAACCTGTGGTAGTGCTGGGGAAATCAAGCTGTCCCAAGAAAGAGTGTACTGTTTTGCCCATCACTCGGCATACACAGTGTGAGTACGAAGGCCTACGGGCCTGGATGTTGTTTAGAAGAGCCAGGGGAGCCTGGGGGTACTCAGTGTTCTTGCAGGGAATAGGGTTTCCAGGCGAGGCACCTAGGTGTCCCGCAAAGCGTACTGGCGTTCAAATGCTGCAGAGCAGCGACTACGGCCTCATGGAAACTGCTGCACGCCTCCGCTTCTGCAGAGCAATTCAGGGCCTTACCTCGAGGCAAGTCCTCACGTTGAGTGTCCCGTGAGCGACACCGCATGGTAGGATGCTGACTTTCTCCTTGAGTGGAGAGACTTCAGGTACGAGGTCCTCTAAGAATTCTAAGCAGAGTGTTTTCTCATGGCAGCTCAAACGAGGGCAATGTCGAAGACTTCCAGGCCATGTTGGACTGCCTAGAAATGTGGTTCTGATGTTGTTCGAGGGCTCTGGAAATGTAGCACGCCTGAAGTAACGTGCAGTGTGTTGCCCATCACTCGGCAGACACAGAGGGCCTCCGAGGGACCTATGGGCCTCGATGTTGCTCAGGAGGACCACAGGGGTGTGGGGGTACTCAGTGATCTTGGAACGAAAATGATGCTCACCCGAGGGGCCTAGGAGTTCTCAAAGGGTACCTTCTTTAAAATAAAGCAGAACAGCGACTAAGAGCTCATGGGAAGAGCTGCCTGCCTCCCGTTCTGCATGGCTACTCGGGGCCTTACCTCGAGGCAAGGACTCACGTTGAGATTCCCTTTAGCTCTAGAGCATGGCTAGATGAGCCCCACCCCGGCCATGGAAGCACCCTGTGTAGCCAGAGAAAACCCATTTTCTTCCCAGACCCATGCCTACGGCGTCCAGAGGCCTGACAACAGCAGAGAATTTCAGGGAGCTTCCAGGGAGCATGAATGGGGCTTTCCAAATGGAAAAGCAAGGCTAGTACCATCCCGCCCCCATTTCCATGGGCACACGCAGCATACATCCCTGTGGTTTCTGACAAGTCAAAAGAGACACAGAGCACACACTGGTTCCTTCCCTGAATCAACTTCTCGAGGCAGAGTGTTCTGCATCTAGTGAACGGCCTCAACCAAGGCACGCCCTAGCTAGGCCTCTGGGCCCGGGCCTCTTCAGAAGCCTGCAGTGCTACAGGAAGAACTGTGCTTTAGTTGCAATAGGCAAGCAATCCGCCTTTCTCCTGGAGGCAGGGTGACTTCAGGTAGGAGGTCCTGGTTGGAAGGCGAAGCCTAGTGTTTTTTTTCAGTGCCAATCAGAGTAGGGAATGAGTGCGACTTCCACGGCATGTTGGAACCTGCTAGAACCGTGCCCGTGAACCTGCGGTAGTGCTGGGGAAATCAAGCTGTCCCAAGAAAGAGTGTACTGTTTTGCCCATCACTCGGCATACACAGTGTGAGTACGAAGGCCTACGGGCCTGGATGTTGTTTAGAAGAGCCAGGGGAGCCTGGGGGTACTCAGTGTTCTTGCAGGGAATAGGGTTTCCAGGCGAGGCACCTAGGTGTCCCGCAAAGCGTACTGGCGTTCAAATGCTGCAGAGCAGCGACTACGGCCTCATGGAAACTGCTGCACGCCTCCGCTTCTGCAGAGCAATTCAGGGCCTTACCTCGAGGCAAGTCCTCACGTTGAGTGTCCCGTGAGCGACACCGCATGGTAGGATGCTGACTTTCTCCTTGAGTAGAGAGACTTCAGGTACGAGGTCCTCTAAGAATTCTAAGCAGAGTGTTTTCTCATGGCAGCTCAAACGAGGGCAATGTCGAAGACTTCCAGGCCATGTTGGACTGCCTAGAAATGTGGTTCTGATGTTGTTCGAGGGCTCTGGAAATGTAGCACACCTGAAGTAACGTGCAGTGTGTTGCCCATCACTCGGCAGACACAGAGGGCCTCCGAGGGACCTATGGGCCTCGATGTTGCTCAGGAGGCCCACAGGGGTGTGGGGGTACTCAGTGATCTTGGAACGAAAATGATGCTCACCCGAGGGGCCTAGGAGTTCTCAAAGGGTACCTTCTTTCAAATAAAGCAGAACAGCGACTAAGAGCTCATGGGAAGAGCTGCCTGCCTCCCGTTCTGCATGGCTACTCGGGGCCTTACCTCGAGGCAAGGACTCACGTTGAGATTCCCTTTAGCTCTAGAGCATGGCTAGATGAGCCCCACCCCGGCCATGGAAGCACCCTGTGTAGCCAGAGAAAACCCATTTTCTTCCCAGACCCATGCCTACGGCGTCCAGAGGCCTGACAACAGCAGAGAATTTCAGGGAGCTTCCAGGGAGCATGAATGGGGCTTTCCAAATGGAAAAGCAAGGCTAGTACCATCCCGCCCCCATTTCCATGGGCACACGCAGCATACATCCCTGTGGTTTCTGACAAGTCAAAAGAGACACAGAGCACACACTGGTTCCTTCCCTGAATCAACTTCTCGAGGCAGAGTGTTCTGCATCTAGTGAACGGCCTCAACCAAGGCACGCCCTAGCTAGGCCTCTGGGCCCGGGCCTCTTCAGAAGCCTGCAGTGCTACAGGAAGAACTGTGCTTTAGTTGCAATAGGCAAGCAATCCGCCTTTCTCCTGGAGGCAGGGTGACTTCAGGTAGGAGGTCCTGGTTGGAAGGCGAAGCCTAGTGTTTTTTTTCAGTGCCAATCAGAGTAGGGAATGAGTGCGACTTCCACGGCATGTTGGAACCTGCTAGAACCGTGCCCTTGAACCTGTGGTAGTGCTGGGGAAATCAAGCTGTCCCAAGAAAGAGTGTCCTGTTTTGCCCATCACTCGGCATACACAGTGTGAGTACGAAGGCCTACGGGCCTGGATGTTGTTTAGAAGAGCCAGGGGAGCCTGGGGGTACTCAGTGTTCTTGCAGGGAATAGGGTTTCCAGGCGAGGCACCTAGGTGTCCCGCAAAGCGTACTGGCGTTCAAATGCTGCAGAGCAGCGACTACGGCCTCATGGAAACTGCTGCACGCCTCCGCTTCTGCAGAGCAATTCAGGGCCTTACCTCGAGGCAAGTCCTCACGTTGAGTGTCCCGTGAGCGACACCGCATGGTAGGATGCTGACTTTCTCCTTGAGTAGAGAGACTTCAGGTACGAGGTCCTCTAAGAATTCTAAGCAGAGTGTTTTCTCATGGCAGCTCAAACGAGGGCAATGTCGAAGACTTCCAGGCCATGTTGGACTGCCTAGAAATGTGGTTCTGATGTTGTTCGAGGGCTCTGGAAATGTAGCACGCCTGAAGTAACGTGCAGTGTGTTGCCCATCACTCGGCAGACACAGAGGGCCTCCGAGGGACCTATGGGCCTCGATGTTGCTCAGTAGGCCCACAGGGGTGTGGGGGTACTCAGTGATCTTGGAACGAAAATGATGCTCACCCGAGGGGCCTAGGAGTTCTCAAAGGGTACCTTCTTTAAAATAAAGCAGAACAGCGACTAAGAGCTCATGGGAAGAGCTGCCTGCCTCCCGTTCTGCATGGCTACTCGGGGCCTTACCTCGAGGCAAGGACTCACGTTGAGATTCCCTTTAGCTCTAGAGCATGGCTAGATGAGCCCCATCCCGGCCATGGAAGCACCCTGTGTAGCCAGAGAAAACCCATTTTCTTCCCAGACCCATGCCTACGGCGTCCAGAGGCCTGACAACAGCAGAGAATTTCAGGGAGCTTCCAGGGAGCATGAATGGGGCTTTCCAAATGGAAAAGCAAGGCTAGTACCATCCCGCCCCCATTTCCATGGGCACACGCAGCATACATCCCTGTGGTTTCTGACAAGTCAAAAGAGACACAGAGCACACACTGGTTCCTTCCCTGAATCAACTTCTCGAGGCAGAGTGTTCTGCATCTAGTGAACGGCCTCAACCAAGGCACGCCCTAGCTAGGCCTCTGGGCCCGGGCCTCTTCAGAAGCCTGCAGTGCTACAGGAAGAACTGTGCTTTAGTTGCAATAGGCAAGCAATCCGCCTTTCTCCTGGAGGCAGGGTGACTTCAGGTAGGAGGTCCTGGTTGGAAGGCGAAGCCTAGTGTTTTTTTTCAGTGCCAATCAGAGTAGGGAATGAGTGCGACTTCCACGGCATGTTGGAACCTGCTAGAACCGTGCCCGTGAACCTGTGGTAGTGCTGGGGAAATCAAGCTGTCCCAAGAAAGAGTGTCCTGTTTTGCCCATCACTCGGCATACACAGTGTGAGTACGAAGGCCTACGGGCCTGGATGTTGTTTAGAAGAGCCAGGGGAGCCTGGGGGTACTCAGTGTTCTTGCAGGGAATAGGGTTTCCAGGCGAGGCACCTAGGTGTCCCGCAAAGCGTACTGGCGTTCAAATGCTGCAGAGCAGCGACTACGGCCTCATGGAAACTGCTGCACGCCTCCGCTTCTGCAGAGCAATTCAGGGCCTTACCTCGAGGCAAGTCCTCACGTTGAGTGTCCCGTGAGCGACACCGCATGGTAGGATGCTGACTTTCTCCTTGAGTAGAGAGACTTCAGGTACGAGGTCCTCTAAGAATTCTAAGCAGAGTGTTTTCTCATGGCAGCTCAAACGAGGGCAATGTCGAAGACTTCCAGGCCATGTTGGACTGCCTAGAAATGTGGTTCTGCTGTTGTTCGAGGGCTCTGGAAATGTAGCACGCCTGAAGTAACGTGCAGTGTGTTGCCCATCACTCGGCAGACACAGAGGGCCTCCGAGGGACCTATGGGCCTCGATGTTGCTCAGTAGGCCCACAGGGGTGTGGGGGTACTCAGTGATCTTGGAACGAAAATGATGCTCACCCGAGGGGCCTAGGAGTTCTCAAAGGGTACCTTCTTTAAAATAAAGCAGAACAGCGACTAAGAGCTCATGGGAAGAGCTGCCTGCCTCCCGTTCTGCATGGCTACTCGGGGCCTTACCTCGAGGCAAGGACTCACGTTGAGATTCCCTTTAGCTCTAGAGCATGGCTAGATGAGCCCCACCCCGGCCATGGAAGCACCCTGTGTAGCCAGAGAAAACCCATTTTCTTCCCAGACCCATGCCTACGGCGTCCAGAGGCCTGACAACAGCAGAGAATTTCAGGGAGCTTCCAGGGAGCATGAATGGGGCTTTCCAAATGGAAAAGCAAGGCTAGTACCATCCCGCCCCCATTTCCATGGGCACACGCAGCATACATCCCTGTGGTTTCTGACAAGTCAAAAGAGACACAGAGCACACACTGGTTCCTTCCCTGAATCAACTTCTCGAGGCAGAGTGTTCTGCATCTAGTGAACGGCCTCAACCAAGGCACGCCCTAGCTAGGCCTCTGGGCCCGGGCCTCTTCAGAAGCCTGCAGTGCTACAGGAAGAACTGTGCTTTAGTTGCAATAGGCAAGCAATCCGCCTTTCTCCTGGAGGCAGGGTGACTTCAGGTAGGAGGTCCTGGTTGGAAGGCGAAGCCTAGTGTTTTTTTTCAGTGCCAATCAGAGTAGGGAATGAGTGCGACTTCCACAGCATGTTGGAACCTGCTAGAACCGTGCCCGTGAACCTGTGGTAGTGCTGGGGAAATCAAGCTGTCCCAAGAAAGAGTGTACTGTTTTGCCCATCACTCGGCATACACAGTGTGAGTACGAAGGCCTACGGGCCTGGATGTTGTTTAGAAGAGCCAGGGGAGCCTGGGGGTACTCAGTGTTCTTGCAGGGAATAGGGTTTCCAGGCGAGGCACCTAGGTGTCCCGCAAAGCGTACTGGCGTTCAAATGCTGCAGAGCAGCGACTACGGCCTCATGGAAACTGCTGCACGCCTCCGCTTCTGCAGAGCAATTCAGGGCCTTACCTCGAGGCAAGTCCTCACGTTGAGTGTCCCGTGAGCGACACCGCATGGTAGGATGCTGACTTTCTCCTTGAGTAGAGAGACTTCAGGTACGAGGTCCTCTAAGAATTCTAAGCAGAGTGTTTTCTCATGGCAGCTCAAACGAGGGCAATGTCGAAGACTTCCAGGCCATGTTGGACTGCCTAGAAATGTGGTTCTGCTGTTGTTCGAGGGCTCTGGAAATGTAGCACGCCTGAAGTAACGTGCAGTGTGTTGCCCATCACTCGGCAGACACAGAGGGCCTCCGAGGGACCTATGGGCCTCGATGTTGCTCAGGAGGACCACAGGGGTGTGGGGGTACTCAGTGATCTTGGAACGAAAATGATGCTCACCCGAGGGGCCTAGGAGTTCTCAAAGGGTACCTTCTTTAAAATAAAGCAGAACAGCGACTAAGAGCTCATGGGAAGAGCTGCCTGCCTCCCGTTCTGCATGGCTACTCGGGGCCTTACCTCGAGGCAAGGACTCACGTTGAGATTCCCTTTAGCTCTAGAGCATGGCTAGATGAGCCCCACCCCGGCCATGGAAGCACCCTGTGTAGCCAGAGAAAACCCATTTTCTTCCCAGACCCATGCCTACGGCGTCCAGAGGCCTGACAACAGCAGAGAATTTCAGGGAGCTTCCAGGGAGCATGAATGGGGCTTTCCAAATGGAAAAGCAAGGTTAGTACCATCCCGCCCCCATTTCCATGGGCACACGCAGCATACATCCCTGTGGTTTCTGACAAGTCAAAAGAGACACAGAGCACACACTGGTTCCTTCCCTGAATCAACTTCTCGAGGCAGAGTGTTCTGCATCTAGTGAACGGCCTCAACCAAGGCACGCCCTAGCTAGGCCTCTGGGCCCGGGCCTCTTCAGAAGCCTGCAGTGCTACAGGAAGAACTGTGCTTTAGTTTCAATAGGCAAGCAATCCGCCTTTCTCCTGGAGGCAGGGTGACTTCAGGTAGGAGGTCCTGGTTGGAAGGCGAAGCCTAGTGTTTTTTTTCAGTGCCAATCAGAGTAGGGAATGAGTGCGACTTCCACGGCATGTTGGAACCTGCTAGAACCGTGCCCGTGAACCTGTGGTAGTGCTGGGGAAATCAAGCTGTCCCAAGAAAGAGTGTCCTGTTTTGCCCATCACTCGGCATACACAGTGTGAGTACGAAGGCCTACGGGCCTGGATGTTGTTTAGAAGAGCCAGGGGAGCCTGGGGGTACTCAGTGTTCTTGCAGGGAATAGGGTTTCCAGGCGAGGCACCTAGGTGTCCCGCAAAGCGTACTGGCGTTCAAATGCTGCAGAGCAGCGGCTACCGCCTCATGGAAACTGCTGCACGCCTCCGCTTCTGCAGAGCAATTCAGGGCCTTACCTCGAGGCAAGTCCTCACGTTGAGTGTCCCGTGAGCGACACCGCATGGTAGGATGCTGACTTTCTCCTTGAGTAGAGAGACTTCAGGTACGAGGTCCTCTAAGAATTCTAAGCAGAGTGTTTTCTCATGGCAGCTCAAACGAGGGCAATGTCGAAGACTTCCAGGCCATGTTGGACTGCCTAGAAATGTGGTTCTGCTGTTGTTCGAGGGCTCTGGAAATGTAGCACGCCTGAAGTAACGTGCAGTGTGTTGCCCATCACTCGGCAGACACAGAGGGCCTCCGAGGGACCTATGGGCCTCGATGTTGCTCAGTAGGCCCACAGGGGTGTGGGGGTACTCAGTGATCTTGGAACGAAAATGATGCTCACCCGAGGGGCCTAGGAGTTCTCAAAGGGTACCTTCTTTAAAATAAAGCAGAACAGCGACTAAGAGCTCATGGGAAGAGCTGCCTGCCTCCCGTTCTGCATGGCTACTCGGGGCCTTACCTCGAGGCAAGGACTCACGTTGAGATTCCCTTTAGCTCTAGAGCATGGCTAGATGAGCCCCACCCCGGCCATGGAAGCACCCTGTGTAGCCAGAGAAAACCCATTTTCTTCCCAGACCCATGCCTACGGCGTCCAGAGGCCTGACAACAGCAGAGAATTTCAGGGAGCTTCCAGGGAGCATGAATGGGGCTTTCCAAATGGAAAAGCAAGGCTAGTACCATCCCGCCCCCATTTCCATGGGCACACGCAGCATACATCCCTGTGGTTTCTGACAAGTCAAAAGAGACACAGAGCACACACTGGTTCCTTCCCTGAATCAACTTCTCGAGGCAGAGTGTTCTGCATCTAGTGAACGGCCTCAACCAAGGCACGCCCTAGCTAGGCCTCTGGGCCCGGGCCTCTTCAGAAGCCTGCAGTGCTACAGGAAGAACTGTGCTTTAGTTGCAATAGGCAAGCAATCCGCCTTTCTCCTGGAGGCAGGGTGACTTCAGGTAGGAGGTCCTGGTTGGAAGGCGAAGCCTAGTGTTTTTTTTCAGTGCCAATCAGAGTAGGGAATGAGTGCGACTTCCACAGCATGTTGGAACCTGCTAGAACCGTGCCCGTGAACCTGTGGTAGTGCTGGGGAAATCAAGCTGTCCCAAGAAAGAGTGTACTGTTTTGCCCATCACTCGGCATACACAGTGTGAGTACGAAGGCCTACGGGCCTGGATGTTGTTTAGAAGAGCCAGGGGAGCCTGGGGGTACTCAGTGTTCTTGCAGGGAATAGGGTTTCCAGGCGAGGCACCTAGGTGTCCCGCAAAGCGTACTGGCGTTCAAATGCTGCAGAGCAGCGACTACGGCCTCATGGAAACTGCTGCACGCCTCCGCTTCTGCAGAGCAATTCAGGGCCTTACCTCGAGGCAAGTCCTCACGTTGAGTGTCCCGTGAGCGACACCGCATGGTAGGATGCTGACTTTCTCCTTGAGTAGAGAGACTTCAGGTACGAGGTCCTCTAAGAATTCTAAGCAGAGTGTTTTCTCATGGCAGCTCAAACGAGGGCAATGTCGAAGACTTCCAGGCCATGTTGGACTGCCTAGAAATGTGGTTCTGCTGTTGTTCGAGGGCTCTGGAAATGTAGCACGCCTGAAGTAACGTGCAGTGTGTTGCCCATCACTCGGCAGACACAGAGGGCCTCCGAGGGACCTATGGGCCTCGATGTTGCTCAGGAGGACCACAGGGGTGTGGGGGTACTCAGTGATCTTGGAACGAAAATGATGCTCACCCGAGGGGCCTAGGAGTTCTCAAAGGGTACCTTCTTTAAAATAAAGCAGAACAGCGACTAAGAGCTCATGGGAAGAGCTGCCTGCCTCCCGTTCTGCATGGCTACTCGGGGCCTTACCTCGAGGCAAGGACTCACGTTGAGATTCCCTTTAGCTCTAGAGCATGGCTAGATGAGCCCCACCCCGGCCATGGAAGCACCCTGTGTAGCCAGAGAAAACCCATTTTCTTCCCAGACCCATGCCTACGGCGTCCAGAGGCCTGACAACAGCAGAGAATTTCAGGGAGCTTCCAGGGAGCATGAATGGGGCTTTCCAAATGGAAAAGCAAGGTTAGTACCATCCCGCCCCCATTTCCATGGGCACACGCAGCATACATCCCTGTGGTTTCTGACAAGTCAAAAGAGACACAGAGCACACACTGGTTCCTTCCCTGAATCAACTTCTCGAGGCAGAGTGTTCTGCATCTAGTGAACGGCCTCAACCAAGGCACGCCCTAGCTAGGCCTCTGGGCCCGGGCCTCTTCAGAAGCCTGCAGTGCTACAGGAAGAACTGTGCTTTAGTTTCAATAGGCAAGCAATCCGCCTTTCTCCTGGAGGCAGGGTGACTTCAGGTAGGAGGTCCTGGTTGGAAGGCGAAGCCTAGTGTTTTTTTTCAGTGCCAATCAGAGTAGGGAATGAGTGCGACTTCCACGGCATGTTGGAACCTGCTAGAACCGTGCCCGTGAACCTGTGGTAGTGCTGGGGAAATCAAGCTGTCCCAAGAAAGAGTGTCCTGTTTTGCCCATCACTCGGCATACACAGTGTGAGTACGAAGGCCTACGGGCCTGGATGTTGTTTAGAAGAGCCAGGGGAGCCTGGGGGTACTCAGTGTTCTTGCAGGGAATAGGGTTTCCAGGCGAGGCACCTAGGTGTCCCGCAAAGCGTACTGGCGTTCAAATGCTGCAGAGCAGCGGCTACCGCCTCATGGAAACTGCTGCACGCCTCCGCTTCTGCAGAGCAATTCAGGGCCTTACCTCGAGGCAAGTCCTCACGTTGAGTGTCCCGTGAGCGACACCGCATGGTAGGATGCTGACTTTCTCCTTGAGTAGAGAGACTTCAGCTACGAGGTCCTCTAAGAATTCTAAGCAGAGTGTTTTCTCATGGCAGCTCAAACGAGGGCAATGTCGAAGACTTCCAGGCCATGTTGGACTGCCTAGAAATGTGGTTCTGCTGTTGTTCGAGGGCTCTGGAAATGTAGCACGCCTGAAGTAACGTGCAGTGTGTTGCCCATCACTCGGCAGACACAGAGGGCCTCCGAGGGACCTATGGGCCTCGATGTTGCTCAGTAGGCCCACAGGGGTGTGGGGGTACTCAGTGATCTTGGAACGAAAATGATGCTCACCCGAGGGGCCTAGGAGTTCTCAAAGGGTACCTTCTTTAAAATAAAGCAGAACAGCGACTAAGAGCTCATGGGAAGAGCTGCCTGCCTCCCGTTCTGCATGGCTACTCGGGGCCTTACCTCGAGGCAAGGACTCACGTTGAGATTCCCTTTAGCTCTAGAGCATTACAAGAAGAGAGCCACCCCGGCCATGGAAGCACCCTGTGTAGCCAGAGAAAACCCATTTTATTCCCAGACCCATGCCTACGGCGTCCAGAGGCCTGACAACAGCAGAGAATTTCAGAGAGCTTCCAGGGAGCATGAATGGGGCTTTCCAAATGGAAAAGCAAGGCTAGTACCATCCCGCCCCCATTTCCATGGGCACACGCAGCATACATCCCTGTGGTTTCTGACAAGTCAAAAGAGACACAGAGCACACACTGGTTCCTTCCCTGAATCAACTTCTCGAGGCAGAGTGTTCTGCATCTAGTGAACGGCCTCAACCAAGGCACGCCCTAGCTAGGCCTCTGGGCCCGGGCCTCTTCAGAAGCCTGCAGTGCTACAGGAAGAACTGTGCTTTAGTTGCAATAGGCAAGCAATCCGCTTTTCTCCTGGAGGCAGGGTGACTTCAGGTAGGAGGTCCTGGTTGGAAGGCGAAGCCTAGTGTTTTTTTTCAGTGCCAATCAGAGTAGGGAATGAGTGCGACTTCCACGGCATGTTGGAACCTGCTAGAACCGTGCCCGTGAACCTGTGGTAGTGCTGGGGAAATCAAGCTGTCCCAAGAAAGAGTGTCCTGTTTTGCCCATCACTCGGCATACACAGTGTGAGTACGAAGGCCTACGGGCCTGGATGTTGTTTAGAAGAGCCAGGGGAGCCTGGGGGTACTCAGTGTTCTTGCAGGGAATAGGGTTTCCAGGCGAGGCACCTAGGTGTCCCGCAAAGCGTACTGGCGTTCAAATGCTGCAGAGCAGCGACTACGGCCTCATGGAAACTGCTGCACGCCTCCGCTTCTGCAGAGCAATTCAGGGCCTTACCTCGAGGCAAGTCCTCACGTTGAGTGTCCCGTGAGCGACACCGCATGGTAGGATGCTGTCTTTCTCCTTGAGTAGAGAGACTTCAGGTACGAGGTCCTCTAAGAATTCTAAGCAGAGTGTTTTCTCATGGCAGCTCAAACGAGGGCAATGTCGAAGACTTCCAGGCCATGTTGGACTGCCTAGAAATGTGGTTCTGATGTTGTTCGAGGGCTCTGGAAATGTAGCACGCCTGAAGTAACGTGCAGTGTGTTGCCCATCACTCGGCAGACACAGAGGGCCTCCGAGGGACCTATGGGCCTCGATGTTGCTCAGTAGGCCCACAGGGGTGTGGGGGTACTCAGTGATCTTGGAACGAAAATGATGCTCACCCGAGGGGCCTAGGAGTTCTCAAAGGGTACCTTCTTTAAAATAAAGCAGAACAGCGACTAAGAGCTCATGGGAAGAGCTGCCTGCCTCCCGTTCTGCATGGCTACTCGGGGCCTTACCTCGAGGCAAGGACTCACGTTGACATTCCCTTTAGCTCTAGAGCATGGCTAGATGAGCCCCACCCCGGCCATGGAAGCACCCTGTGTAGCCAGAGAAAACCCATTTTCTTCCCAGACCCATGCCTACGGCGTCCAGAGGCCTGACAACAGCAGAGAATTTCAGGGAGCTTCCAGGGAGCATGAATGGGGCTTTCCAAATGGAAAAGCAAGGCTAGTACCATCCCGCCCCCATTTCCATGGGCACACGCAGCATACATCCCTGTGGTTTCTGACAAGTCAAAAGAGACACAGAGCACACACTGGTTCCTTCCCTGAATCAACTTCTCGAGGCAGAGTGTTCTGCATCTAGTGAACGGCCTCAACCAAGGCACGCCCTAGCTAGGCCTCTGGGCCCGGGCCTCTTCAGAAGCCTGCAGTGCTACAGGAAGAACTGTGCTTTAGTTGCAATAGGCAAGCAATCCGCCTTTCTCCTGGAGGCAGGGTGACTTCAGGTAGGAGGTCCTGGTTGGAAGGCGAAGCCTAGTGTTTTTTTTCAGTGCCAATCAGAGTAGGGAATGAGTGCGACTTCCACGGCATGTTGGAACCTGCTAGAACCGTGCCCGTGAACCTGTGGTAGTGCTGGGGAAATCAAGCTGTCCCAAGAAAGAGTGTCCTGTTTTGCCCATCACTCGGCATACACAGTGTGAGTACGAAGGCCTACGGGCCTGGATGTTGTTTAGAAGAGCCAGGGGAGCCTGGGGGTACTCAGTGTTCTTGCAGGGAATAGGGTTTCCAGGCGAGGCACCTAGGTGTCCCGCAAAGCGTACTGGCGTTCAAATGCTGCAGAGCAGCGACTACGGCCTCATGGAAACTGCTGCACGCCTCCGCTTCTGCAGAGCAATTCAGGGCCTTACCTCGAGGCAAGTCCTCACGTTGAGTGTCCCGTGAGCGACACCGCATGGTAGGATGCTGTCTTTCTCCTTGAGTAGAGAGACTTCAGGTACGAGGTCCTCTAAGAATTCTAAGCAGAGTGTTTTCTCATGGCAGCTCAAACGAGGGCAATGTCGAAGACTTCCAGGCCATGTTGGACTGCCTAGAAATGTGGTTCTGCTGTTGTTCGAGGGCTCTGGAAATGTAGCACGCCTGAAGTAACGTGCAGTGTGTTGCCCATCACTCGGCAGACACAGAGGGCCTCCGAGGGACCTATGGGCCTCGATGTTGCTCAGTAGGCCCACAGGGGTGTGGGGGTACTCAGTGATCTTGGAACGAAAATGATGCTCACCCGAGGGGCCTAGGAGTTCTCAAAGGGTACCTTCTTTAAAATAAAGCAGAACAGCGACTAAGAGCTCATGGGAAGAGCTGCCTGCCTCCCGTTCTGCATGGCTACTCGGGGCCTTACCTCGAGGCAAGGACTCACGTTGAGATTCCCTTTAGCTCTAGAGCATTACAAGAAGAGAGCCACCCCGGCCATGGAAGCACCCTGTGTAGCCAGAGAAAACCCATTTTCTTCCCAGACCCATGCCTACGGCGTCCAGAGGCCTGACAACAGCAGAGAATTTCAGGGAGCTTCCAGGGAGCATGAATGGGGCTTTCCAAATGGAAAAGCAAGGCTAGTACCATCCCGCCCCCATTTCCATGGGCACACGCAGCATACATCCCTGTGGTTTCTGACAAGTCAAAAGAGACACAGAGCACACACTGGTTCCTTCCCTGAATCAACTTCTCGAGGCAGAGTGTTCTGCATCTAGTGAACGGCCTCAACCAAGGCACGCCCTAGCTAGGCCTCTGGGCCCGGGCCTCTTCAGAAGCCTGCAGTGCTACAGGAAGAACTGTGCTTTAGTTGCAATAGGCAAGCAATCCGCCTTTCTCCTGGAGGCAGGGTGACTTCAGGTAGGAGGTCCTGGTTGGAAGGCGAAGCCTAGTGTTTTTTTTCAGTGCCAATCAGAGTAGGGAATGAGTGCGACTTCCACGGCATGTTGGAACCTGCTAGAACCGTGCCCGTGAACCTGTGGTAGTGCTGGGGAAATCAAGCTGTCCCAAGAAAGAGTGTCCTGTTTTGCCCATCACTCGGCATACACAGTGTGAGTACGAAGGCCTACGGGCCTGGATGTTGTTTAGAAGAGCCAGGGGAGCCTGGGGGTACTCAGTGTTCTTGCAGGGAATAGGGTTTCCAGGCGAGGCACCTAGGTGTCCCGCAAAGCGTACTGGCGTTCAAATGCTGCAGAGCAGCGACTTCGGCCTCATGGAAACTGCTGCACGCCTCCGCTTCTGCAGAGCAATTCAGGGCCTTACCTCGAGGCAAGTCCTCACGTTGAGTGTCCCGTGAGCGACACCGCATGGTAGGATGCTGACTTTCTCCTTGAGTAGAGAGACTTCAGGTACGAGGTCCTCTAAGAATTCTAAGCAGAGTGTTTTCTCATGGCAGCTCAAACGAGGGCAATGTCGAAGACTTCCAGGCCATGTTGGACTGCCTAGAAATGTGGTTCTGCTGTTGTTCGAGGGCTCTGGAAATGTAGCACGCCTGAAGTAACGTGCAGTGTGTTGCCCATCACTCGGCAGACACAGAGGGCCTCCGAGGGACCTATGGGCCTCGATGTTGCTCAGGAGGACCACAGGGGTGTGGGGGTACTCAGTGATCTTGGAACGAAAATGATGCTCACCCGAGGGGCCTAGGAGTTCTCAAAGGGTACCTTCTTTAAAATAAAGCAGAACAGCGACTAAGAGCTCATGGGAAGAGCTGCCTGCCTCCCGTTCTGCATGGCTACTCGGGGCCTTACCTCGAGGCAAGGACTCACGTTGAGATTCCCTTTAGCTCTAGAGCATGGCTAGATGAGCCCCACCCCGGCCATGGAAGCACCCTGTGTAGCCAGAGAAAACCCATTTTCTTCCCAGACCCATGCCTACGGCGTCCAGAGGCCTGACAACAGCAGAGAATTTCAGGGAGCTTCCAGGGAGCATGAATGGGGCTTTCCAAATGGAAAAGCAAGGCTAGTACCATCCCGCCCCCATTTCCATGGGCACACGCAGCATACATCCCTGTGGTTTCTGACAAGTCAAAAGAGACACAGAGCACACACTGGTTCCTTCCCTGAATCAACTTCTCGAGGCAGAGTGTTCTGCATCTAGTGAACGGCCTCAACCAAGGCACGCCCTAGCTAGGCCTCTGGGCCCGGGCCTCTTCAGAAGCCTGCAGTGCTACAGGAAGAACTGTGCTTTAGTTGCAATAGGCAAGCAATCCGCCTTTCTCCTGGAGGCAGGGTGACTTCAGGTAGGAGGTCCTGGTTGGAAGGCGAAGCCTAGTGTTTTTTTTCAGTGCCAATCAGAGTAGGGAATGAGTGCGACTTCCACGGCATGTTGGAACCTGCTAGAACCGTGCCCGTGAACCTGTGGTAGTGCTGGGGAAATCAAGCTGTCCCAAGAAAGAGTGTCCTGTTTTGCCCATCACTCGGCATACACAGTGTGAGTACGAAGGCCTACGGGCCTGGATGTTGTTTAGAAGAGCCAGGGGAGCCTGGGGGTACTCAGTGTTCTTGCAGGGAATAGGGTTTCCAGGCGAGGCACCTAGGTGTCCCGCAAAGCGTACTGGCGTTCAAATGCTGCAGAGCAGCGACTACGGCCTCATGGAAACTGCTGCACGCCTCCGCTTCTGCAGAGCAATTCAGGGCCTTACCTCGAGGCAAGTCCTCACGTTGAGTGTCCCGTGAGCGACACCGCATGGTAGGATGCTGACTTTCTCCTTGAGTAGAGAGACTTCAGGTACGAGGTCCTCTAAGAATTCTAAGCAGAGTGTTTTCTCATGGCAGCTCAAACGAGGGCAATGTCGAAGACTTCCAGGCCATGTTGGACTGCCTAGAAATGTGGTTCTGCTGTTGTTCGAGGGCTCTGGAAATGTAGCACGCCTGAAGTAACGTGCAGTGTGTTTCCCATCACTCGGCAGACACAGAGGGCCTCCGAGGGACCTATGGGCCTCGATGTTGCTCAGGAGGACCACAGGGGTGTGGGGGTACTCAGTGATCTTGGAACGAAAATGATGCTCACCCGAGGGGCCTAGGAGTTCTCAAAGGGTACCTTCTTTAAAATAAAGCAGAACAGCGACTAAGAGCTCATGGGAAGAGCTGCCTGCCTCCCGTTCTGCATGGCTACTCGGGGCCTTACCTCGAGGCAAGGACTCACGTTGAGATTCCCTTTAGCTCTAGAGCATGGCTAGATGAGCCCCACCCCGGCCATGGAAGCACCCTGTGTAGCCAGAGAAAACCCATTTTCTTCCCAGACCCATGCCTACGGCGTCCAGAGGCCTGACAACAGCAGAGAATTTCAGGGAGCTTCCAGGGAGCATGAATGGGGCTTTCCAAATGGAAAAGCAAGGCTAGTACCATCCCGCCCCCATTTCCATGGGCACACGCAGCATACATCCCTGTGGTTTCTGACAAGTCAAAAGAGACACAGAGCACACACTGGTTCCTTCCCTGAATCAACTTCTCGAGGCAGAGTGTTCTGCATCTAGTGAACGGCCTCAACCAAGGCACGCCCTAGCTAGGCCTCTGGGCCCGGGCCTCTTCAGAAGCCTGCAGTGCTACAGGAAGAACTGTGCTTTAGTTGCAATAGGCAAGCAATCCGCCTTTCTCCTGGAGGCAGGGTGACTTCAGGTAGGAGGTCCTGGTTGGAAGGCGAAGCCTAGTGTTTTTTTTCAGTGCCAATCAGAGTAGGGAATGAGTGCGACTTCCACGGCATGTTGGAACCTGCTAGAACCGTGCCCGTGAACCTGTGGTAGTGCTGGGGAAATCAAGCTGTCCCAAGAAAGAGTGTCCTGTTTTGCCCATCACTCGGCATACACAGTGTGAGTACGAAGGCCTACGGGCCTGGATGTTGTTTAGAAGAGCCAGGGGAGCCTGGGGGTACTCAGTGTTCTTGCAGGGAATAGGGTTTCCAGGCGAGGCACCTAGGTGTCCCGCAAAGCGTACTGGCGTTCAAATGCTGCAGAGCAGCGGCTACCGCCTCATGGAAACTGCTGCACGCCTCCGCTTCTGCAGAGCAATTCAGGGCCTTACCTCGAGGCAAGTCCTCACGTTGAGTGTCCCGTGAGCGACACCGCATGGTAGGATGCTGACTTTCTCCTTGAGTAGAGAGACTTCAGGTACGAGGTCCTCTAAGAATTCTAAGCAGAGTGTTTTCTCATGGCAGCTCAAACGAGGGCAATGTCGAAGACTTCCAGGCCATGTTGGACTGCCTAGAAATGTGGTTCTGCTGTTGTTCGAGGGCTCTGGAAATGTAGCACGCCTGAAGTAACGTGCAGTGTGTTGCCCATCACTCGGCAGACACAGAGGGCCTCCGAGGGACCTATGGGCCTCGATGTTGCTCAGTAGGCCCACAGGGGTGTGGGGGTACTCAGTGATCTTGGAACGAAAATGATGCTCACCCGAGGGGCCTAGGAGTTCTCAAAGGGTACCTTCTTTAAAATAAAGCAGAACAGCGACTAAGAGCTCATGGGAAGAGCTGCCTGCCTCCCGTTCTGCATGGCTACTCGGGGCCTTACCTCGAGGCAAGGACTCACGTTGAGATTCCCTTTAGCTCTAGAGCATTACAAGAAGAGAGCCACCCCGGCCATGGAAGCACCCTGTGTAGCCAGAGAAAACCCATTTTCTTCCCAGACCCATGCCTACGGCGTCCAGAGGCCTGACAACAGCAGAGAATTTCAGGGAGCTTCCAGGGAGCATGAATGGGGTTTTCCAAATGGAAAAGCAAGGCTAGTACCATCCCGCCCCCATTTCCATGGGCACACGCAGCATACATCCCTGTGGTTTCTGACAAGTCAAAAGAGACACAGAGCACACACTGGTTCCTTCCCTGAATCAACTTCTCGAGGCAGAGTGTTCTGCATCTAGTGAACGGCCTCAACCAAGGCACGCCCTAGCTAGGCCTCTGGGCCCGGGCCTCTTCAGAAGCCTGCAGTGCTACAGGAAGAACTGTGCTTTAGTTGCAATAGGCAAGCAATCCGCCTTTCTCCTGGAGGCAGGGTGACTTCAGGTAGGAGGTCCTGGTTGGAAGGCGAAGCCTAGTGTTTTTTTTCAGTGCCAATCAGAGTAGGGAATGAGTGCGACTTCCACGGCATGTTGGAACCTGCTAGAACCGTGCCCGTGAACCTGTGGTAGTGCTGGGGAAATCAAGCTGTCCCAAGAAAGAGTGTCCTGTTTTGCCCATCACTCGGCATACACAGTGTGAGTACGAAGGCCTACGGGCCTGGATGTTGTTTAGAAGAGCCAGGGGAGCCTGGGGGTACTCAGTGTTCTTGCAGGGAATAGGGTTTCCAGGCGAGGCACCTAGGTGTCCCGCAAAGCGTACTGGCGTTCAAATGCTGCAGAGCAGCGACTACGGCCTCATGGAAACTGCTGCACGCCTCCGCTTCTGCAGAGCAATTCAGGGCCTTACCTCGAGGCAAGTCCTCACGTTGAGTGTCCCGTGAGCGACACCGCATGGTAGGATGCTGTCTTTCTCCTTGAGTAGAGAGACTTCAGGTACGAGGTCCTCTAAGAATTCTAAGCAGAGTGTTTTCTCATGGCAGCTCAAACGAGGGCAATGTCGAAGACTTCCAGGCCATGTTGGACTGCCTAGAAATGTGGTTCTGCTGTTGTTCGAGGGCTCTGGAAATGTAGCACGCCTGAAGTAACGTGCAGTGTGTTTCCCATCACTCGGCAGACACAGAGGGCCTCCGAGGGACCTATGGGCCTCGATGTTGCTCAGGAGGACCACAGGGGTGTGGGGGTACTCAGTGATCTTGGAACGAAAATGATGCTCACCCGAGGGGCCTAGGAGTTCTCAAAGGGTACCTTCTTTAAAATAAAGCAGAACAGCGACTAAGAGCTCATGGGAAGAGCTGCCTGCCTCCCGTTCTGCATGGCTACTCGGGGCCTTACCTCGAGGCAAGGACTCACGTTGAGATTCCCTTTAGCTCTAGAGCATGGCTAGATGAGCCCCACCCCGGCCATGGAAGCACCCTGTGTAGCCAGAGAAAACCCATTTTCTTCCCAGACCCATGCCTACGGCGTCCAGAGGCCTGACAACAGCAGAGAATTTCAGGGAGCTTCCAGGGAGCATGAATGGGGCTTTCCAAATGGAAAAGCAAGGCTAGTACCATCCCGCCCCCATTTCCATGGGCACACGCAGCATACATCCCTGTGGTTTCTGACAAGTCAAAAGAGACACAGAGCACACACTGGTTCCTTCCCTGAATCAACTTCTCGAGGCAGAGTGTTCTGCATCTAGTGAACGGCCTCAACCAAGGCACGCCCTAGCTAGGCCTCTGGGCCCGGGCCTCTTCAGAAGCCTGCAGTGCTACAGGAAGAACTGTGCTTTAGTTGCAATAGGCAAGCAATCCGCCTTTCTCCTGGAGGCAGGGTGACTTCAGGTAGGAGGTCCTGGTTGGAAGGCGAAGCCTAGTGTTTTTTTTCAGTGCCAATCAGAGTAGGGAATGAGTGCGACTTCCACGGCATGTTGGAACCTGCTAGAACCGTGCCCGTGAACCTGTGGTAGTGCTGGGGAAATCAAGCTGTCCCAAGAAAGAGTGTCCTGTTTTGCCCATCACTCGGCATACACAGTGTGAGTACGAAGGCCTACGGGCCTGGATGTTGTTTAGAAGAGCCAGGGGAGCCTGGGGGTACTCAGTGTTCTTGCAGGGAATAGGGTTTCCAGGCGAGGCACCTAGGTGTCCCGCAAAGCGTACTGGCGTTCAAATGCTGCAGAGCAGCGGCTACCGCCTCATGGAAACTGCTGCACGCCTCCGCTTCTGCAGAGCAATTCAGGGCCTTACCTCGAGGCAAGTCCTCACGTTGAGTGTCCCGTGAGCGACACCGCATGGTAGGATGCTGACTTTCTCCTTGAGTAGAGAGACTTCAGGTACGAGGTCCTCTAAGAATTCTAAGCAGAGTGTTTTCTCATGGCAGCTCAAACGAGGGCAATGTCGAAGACTTCCAGGCCATGTTGGACTGCCTAGAAATGTGGTTCTGCTGTTGTTCGAGGGCTCTGGAAATGTAGCACGCCTGAAGTAACGTGCAGTGTGTTGCCCATCACTCGGCAGACACAGAGGGCCTCCGAGGGACCTATGGGCCTCGATGTTGCTCAGTAGGCCCACAGGGGTGTGGGGGTACTCAGTGATCTTGGAACGAAAATGATGCTCACCCGAGGGGCCTAGGAGTTCTCAAAGGGTACCTTCTTTAAAATAAAGCAGAACAGCGACTAAGAGCTCATGGGAAGAGCTGCCTGCCTCCCGTTCTGCATGGCTACTCGGGGCCTTACCTCGAGGCAAGGACTCACGTTGAGATTCCCTTTAGCTCTAGAGCATTACAAGAAGAGAGCCACCCCGGCCATGGAAGCACCCTGTGTAGCCAGAGAAAACCCATTTTCTTCCCAGACCCATGCCTACGGCGTCCAGAGGCCTGACAACAGCAGAGAATTTCAGGGAGCTTCCAGGGAGCATGAATGGGGTTTTCCAAATGGAAAAGCAAGGCTAGTACCATCCCGCCCCCATTTCCATGGGCACACGCAGCATACATCCCTGTGGTTTCTGACAAGTCAAAAGAGACACAGAGCACACACTGGTTCCTTCCCTGAATCAACTTCTCGAGGCAGAGTGTTCTGCATCTAGTGAACGGCCTCAACCAAGGCACGCCCTAGCTAGGCCTCTGGGCCCGGGCCTCTTCAGAAGCCTGCAGTGCTACAGGAAGAACTGTGCTTTAGTTGCAATAGGCAAGCAATCCGCCTTTCTCCTGGAGGCAGGGTGACTTCAGGTAGGAGGTCCTGGTTGGAAGGCGAAGCCTAGTGTTTTTTTTCAGTGCCAATCAGAGTAGGGAATGAGTGCGACTTCCACGGCATGTTGGAACCTGCTAGAACCGTGCCCGTGAACCTGTGGTAGTGCTGGGGAAATCAAGCTGTCCCAAGAAAGAGTGTCCTGTTTTGCCCATCACTCGGCATACACAGTGTGAGTACGAAGGCCTACGGGCCTGGATGTTGTTTAGAAGAGCCAGGGGAGCCTGGGGGTACTCAGTGTTCTTGCAGGGAATAGGGTTTCCAGGCGAGGCACCTAGGTGTCCCGCAAAGCGTACTGGCGTTCAAATGCTGCAGAGCAGCGGCTACCGCCTCATGGAAACTGCTGCACGCCTCCGCTTCTGCAGAGCAATTCAGGGCCTTACCTCGAGGCAAGTCCTCACGTTGAGTGTCCCGTGAGCGACACCGCATGGTAGGATGCTGACTTTCTCCTTGAGTAGAGAGACTTCAGGTACGAGGTCCTCTAAGAATTCTAAGCAGAGTGTTTTCTCATGGCAGCTCAAACGAGGGCAATGTCGAAGACTTCCAGGCCATGTTGGACTGCCTAGAAATGTGGTTCTGCTGTTGTTCGAGGGCTCTGGAAATGTAGCACGCCTGAAGTAACGTGCAGTGTGTTGCCCATCACTCGGCAGACACAGAGGGCCTCCGAGGGACCTATGGGCCTCGATGTTGCTCAGTAGGCCCACAGGGGTGTGGGGGTACTCAGTGATCTTGGAACGAAAATGATGCTCACCCGAGGGGCCTAGGAGTTCTCAAAGGGTACCTTCTTTAAAATAAAGCAGAACAGCGACTAAGAGCTCATGGGAAGAGCTGCCTGCCTCCCGTTCTGCATGGCTACTCGGGGCCTTACCTCGAGGCAAGGACTCACGTTGAGATTCCCTTTAGCTCTAGAGCATTACAAGAAGAGAGCCACCCCGGCCATGGAAGCACCCTGTGTAGCCAGAGAAAACCCATTTTCTTCCCAGACCCATGCCTACGGCGTCCAGAGGCCTGACAACAGCAGAGAATTTCAGGGAGCTTCCAGGGAGCATGAATGGGGTTTTCCAAATGGAAAAGCAAGGCTAGTACCATCCCGCCCCCATTTCCATGGGCACACGCAGCATACATCCCTGTGGTTTCTGACAAGTCAAAAGAGACACAGAGCACACACTGGTTCCTTCCCTGAATCAACTTCTCGAGGCAGAGTGTTCTGCATCTAGTGAACGGCCTCAACCAAGGCACGCCCTAGCTAGGCCTCTGGGCCCGGGCCTCTTCAGAAGCCTGCAGTGCTACAGGAAGAACTGTGCTTTAGTTGCAATAGGCAAGCAATCCGCCTTTCTCCTGGAGGCAGGGTGACTTCAGGTAGGAGGTCCTGGTTGGAAGGCGAAGCCTAGTGTTTTTTTTCAGTGCCAATCAGAGTAGGGAATGAGTGCGACTTCCACGGCATGTTGGAACCTGCTAGAACCGTGCCCGTGAACCTGTGGTAGTGCTGGGGAAATCAAGCTGTCCCAAGAAAGAGTGTCCTGTTTTGCCCATCACTCGGCATACACAGTGTGAGTACGAAGGCCTACGGGCCTGGATGTTGTTTAGAAGAGCCAGGGGAGCCTGGGGGTACTCAGTGTTCTTGCAGGGAATAGGGTTTCCAGGCGAGGCACCTAGGTGTCCCGCAAAGCGTACTGGCGTTCAAATGCTGCAGAGCAGCGACTACGGCCTCATGGAAACTGCTGCACGCCTCCGCTTCTGCAGAGCAATTCAGGGCCTTACCTCGAGGCAAGTCCTCACGTTGAGTGTCCCGTGAGCGACACCGCATGGTAGGATGCTGACTTTCTCCTTGAGTAGAGAGACTTCAGGTACGAGGTCCTCTAAGAATTCTAAGCAGAGTGTTTTCTCATGGCAGCTCAAACGAGGGCAATGTCGAAGACTTCCAGGCCATGTTGGACTGCCTAGAAATGTGGTTCTGCTGTTGTTCGAGGGCTCTGGAAATGTAGCACGCCTGAAGTAACGTGCAGTGTGTTGCCCATCACTCGGCAGACACAGAGGGCCTCCGAGGGACCTATGGGCCTCGATGTTGCTCAGTAGGCCCACAGGGGTGTGGGGGTACTCAGTGATCTTGGAACGAAAATGATGCTCACCCGAGGGGCCTAGGAGTTCTCAAAGGGTACCTTCTTTCAAATAAAGCAGAACAGCGACTAAGAGCTCATGGGAAGAGCTGCCTGCCTCCCGTTCTGCATGGCTACTCGGGGCCTTACCTCGAGGCAAGGACTCACGTTGAGATTCCCTTTAGCTCTAGAGCATGGCTAGATGAGCCCCACCCCGGCCATGGAAGCACCCTGTGTAGCCAGAGAAAACCCATTTTCTTCCCAGACCCATGCCTACGGCGTCCAGAGGCCTGACAACAGCAGAGAATTTCAGGGAGCTTCCAGGGAGCATGAATGGGGTTTTCCAAATGGAAAAGCAAGGCTAGTACCATCCCGCCCCCATTTCCATGGGCACACGCAGCATACATCCCTGTGGTTTCTGACAAGTCAAAAGAGACACAGAGCACACACTGGTTCCTTCCCTGAATCAACTTCTCGAGGCAGAGTGTTCTGCATCTAGTGAACGGCCTCAACCAAGGCACGCCCTAGCTAGGCCTCTGGGCCCGGGCCTCTTCAGAAGCCTGCAGTGCTACAGGAAGAACTGTGCTTTAGTTGCAATAGGCAAGCAATCCGCCTTTCTCCTGGAGGCAGGGTGACTTCAGGTAGGAGGTCCTGGTTGGAAGGCGAAGCCTAGTGTTTTTTTTCAGTGCCAATCAGAGTAGGGAATGAGTGCGACTTCCACGGCATGTTGGAACCTGCTAGAACCGTGCCCGTGAACCTGTGGTAGTGCTGGGGAAATCAAGCTGTCCCAAGAAAGAGTGTCCTGTTTTGCCCATCACTCGGCATACACAGTGTGAGTACGAAGGCCTACGGGCCTGGATGTTGTTTAGAAGAGCCAGGGGAGCCTGGGGGTACTCAGTGTTCTTGCAGGGAATAGGGTTTCCAGGCGAGGCACCTAGGTGTCCCGCAAAGCGTACTGGCGTTCAAATGCTGCAGAGCAGCGACTACGGCCTCATGGAAACTGCTGCACGCCTCCGCTTCTGCAGAGCAATTCAGGGCCTTACCTCGAGGCAAGTCCTCACGTTGAGTGTCCCGTGAGCGACACCGCATGGTAGGATGCTGTCTTTCTCCTTGAGTAGAGAGACTTCAGGTACGAGGTCCTCTAAGAATTCTAAGCAGAGTGTTTTCTCATGGCAGCTCAAACGAGGGCAATGTCGAAGACTTCCAGGCCATGTTGGACTGCCTAGAAATGTGGTTCTGCTGTTGTTCGAGGGCTCTGGAAATGTAGCACGCCTGAAGTAACGTGCAGTGTGTTTCCCATCACTCGGCAGACACAGAGGGCCTCCGAGGGACCTATGGGCCTCGATGTTGCTCAGGAGGACCACAGGGGTGTGGGGGTACTCAGTGATCTTGGAACGAAAATGATGCTCACCCGAGGGGCCTAGGAGTTCTCAAAGGGTACCTTCTTTAAAATAAAGCAGAACAGCGACTAAGAGCTCATGGGAAGAGCTGCCTGCCTCCCGTTCTGCATGGCTACTCGGGGCCTTACCTCGAGGCAAGGACTCACGTTGAGATTCCCTTTAGCTCTAGAGCATGGCTAGATGAGCCCCACCCCGGCCATGGAAGCACCCTGTGTAGCCAGAGAAAACCCATTTTCTTCCCAGACCCATGCCTACGGCGTCCAGAGGCCTGACAACAGCAGAGAATTTCAGGGAGCTTCCAGGGAGCATGAATGGGGCTTTCCAAATGGAAAAGCAAGGCTAGTACCATCCCGCCCCCATTTCCATGGGCACACGCAGCATACATCCCTGTGGTTTCTGACAAGTCAAAAGAGACACAGAGCACACACTGGTTCCTTCCCTGAATCAACTTCTCGAGGCAGAGTGTTCTGCATCTAGTGAACGGCCTCAACCAAGGCACGCCCTAGCTAGGCCTCTGGGCCCGGGCCTCTTCAGAAGCCTGCAGTGCTACAGGAAGAACTGTGCTTTAGTTGCAATAGGCAAGCAATCCGCCTTTCTCCTGGAGGCAGGGTGACTTCAGGTAGGAGGTCCTGGTTGGAAGGCGAAGCCTAGTGTTTTTTTTCAGTGCCAATCAGAGTAGGGAATGAGTGCGACTTCCACGGCATGTTGGAACCTGCTAGAACCGTGCCCGTGAACCTGTGGTAGTGCTGGGGAAATCAAGCTGTCCCAAGAAAGAGTGTCCTGTTTTGCCCATCACTCGGCATACACAGTGTGAGTACGAAGGCCTACGGGCCTGGATGTTGTTTAGAAGAGCCAGGGGAGCCTGGGGGTACTCAGTGTTCTTGCAGGGAATAGGGTTTCCAGGCGAGGCACCTAGGTGTCCCGCAAAGCGTACTGGCGTTCAAATGCTGCAGAGCAGCGGCTACCGCCTCATGGAAACTGCTGCACGCCTCCGCTTCTGCAGAGCAATTCAGGGCCTTACCTCGAGGCAAGTCCTCACGTTGAGTGTCCCGTGAGCGACACCGCATGGTAGGATGCTGACTTTCTCCTTGAGTAGAGAGACTTCAGGTACGAGGTCCTCTAAGAATTCTAAGCAGAGTGTTTTCTCATGGCAGCTCAAACGAGGGCAATGTCGAAGACTTCCAGGCCATGTTGGACTGCCTAGAAATGTGGTTCTGCTGTTGTTCGAGGGCTCTGGAAATGTAGCACGCCTGAAGTAACGTGCAGTGTGTTGCCCATCACTCGGCAGACACAGAGGGCCTCCGAGGGACCTATGGGCCTCGATGTTGCTCAGTAGGCCCACAGGGGTGTGGGGGTACTCAGTGATCTTGGAACGAAAATGATGCTCACCCGAGGGGCCTAGGAGTTCTCAAAGGGTACCTTCTTTCAAATAAAGCAGAACAGCGACTAAGAGCTCATGGGAAGAGCTGCCTGCCTCCCGTTCTGCATGGCTACTCGGGGCCTTACCTCGAGGCAAGGACTCACGTTGAGATTCCCTTTAGCTCTAGAGCATGGCTAGATGAGCCCCACCCCGGCCATGGAAGCACCCTGTGTAGCCAGAGAAAACCCATTTTCTTCCCAGACCCATGCCTACGGCGTCCAGAGGCCTGACAACAGCAGAGAATTTCAGGGAGCTTCCAGGGAGCATGAATGGGGCTTTCCAAATGGAAAAGCAAGGCTAGTACCATCCCGCCCCCATTTCCATGGGCACACGCAGCATACATCCCTGTGGTTTCTGACAAGTCAAAAGAGACACAGAGCACACACTGGTTCCTTCCCTGAATCAACTTCTCGAGGCAGAGTGTTCTGCATCTAGTGAACGGCCTCAACCAAGGCACGCCCTAGCTAGGCCTCTGGGCCCGGGCCTCTTCAGAAGCCTGCAGTGCTACAGGAAGAACTGTGCTTTAGTGGCAATAGGAACGCAAGCCGACTTTCTCCTGGAGGCAGGGTGACTTCAGGTAGGAGGTCCTGGTTGGAAGGCGAAGCCTAGTGTTTTTTTTCAGTGCCAATCAGAGTAGGGAATGAGTGCGACTTCCACGGCATGTTGGAACCTGCTAGAACCGTGCCCGTGAACCTGTGGTAGTGCTGGGGAAATCAAGCTGTCCCAAGAAAGAGTGTACTGTTTTGCCCATCACTCGGCATACACAGTGTGAGTACGAAGGCCTACGGGCCTGGATGTTGTTTAGAAGAGCCAGGGGAGCCTGGGGGTACTCAGTGTTCTTGCAGGGAATAGGGTTTCCAGGCGAGGCACCTAGGTGTCCCGCAAAGCGTACTGGCGTTCAAATGCTGCAGAGCAGCGACTACGGCCTCATGGAAACTGCTGCACGCCTCCGCTTCTGCAGAGCAATTCAGGGCCTTACCTCGAGGCAAGTCCTCACGTTGAGTGTCCCGTGAGCGACACCGCATGGTAGGATGCTGACTTTCTCCTTGAGTAGAGAGACTTCAGGTACGAGGTCCTCTAAGAATTCTAAGCAGAGTGTTTTCTCATGGCAGCTCAAACGAGGGCAATGTCGAAGACTTCCAGGCCATGTTGGACTGCCTAGAAATGTGGTTCTGCTGTTGTTCGAGGGCTCTGGAAATGTAGCACGCCTGAAGTAACGTGCAGTGTGTTGCCCATCACTCGGCAGACACAGAGGGCCTCCGAGGGACCTATGGGCCTCGATGTTGCTCAGTAGGCCCACAGGGGTGTGGGGGTACTCAGTGATCTTGGAACGAAAATGATGCTCACCCGAGGGGCCTAGGAGTTCTCAAAGGGTACCTTCTTTAAAATAAAGCAGAACAGCGACTAAGAGCTCATGGGAAGAGCTGCCTGCCTCCCGTTCTGCATGGCTACTCGGGGCCTTACCTCGAGGCAAGGACTCACGTTGAGATTCCCTTTAGCTCTAGAGCATGGCTAGATGAGCCCCACCCCGGCCATGGAAGCACCCTGTGTAGCCAGAGAAAACCCATTTTCTTCCCAGACCCATGCCTACGGCGTCCAGAGGCCTGACAACAGCAGAGAATTTCAGGGAGCTTCCAGGGAGCATGAATGGGGCTTTCCAAATGGAAAAGCAAGGCTAGTACCATCCCGCCCCCATTTCCATGGGCACACGCAGCATACATCCCTGTGGTTTCTGACAAGTCAAAAGAGACACAGAGCACACACTGGTTCCTTCCCTGAATCAACTTCTCGAGGCAGAGTGTTCTGCATCTAGTGAACGGCCTCAACCAAGGCACGCCCTAGCTAGGCCTCTGGGCCCGGGCCTCTTCAGAAGCCTGCAGTGCTACAGGAAGAACTGTGCTTTAGTTGCAATAGGCAAGCAATCCGCCTTTCTCCTGGAGGCAGGGTGACTTCAGGTAGGAGGTCCTGGTTGGAAGGCGAAGCCTAGTGTTTTTTTTCAGTGCCAATCAGAGTAGGGAATGAGTGCGACTTCCACGGCATGTTGGAACCTGCTAGAACCGTGCCCGTGAACCTGTGGTAGTGCTGGGGAAATCAAGCTGTCCCAAGAAAGAGTGTCCTGTTTTGCCCATCACTCGGCATACACAGTGTGAGTACGAAGGCCTACGGGCCTGGATGTTGTTTAGAAGAGCCAGGGGAGCCTGGGGGTACTCAGTGTTCTTGCAGGGAATAGGGTTTCCAGGCGAGGCACCTAGGTGTCCCGCAAAGCGTACTGGCGTTCAAATGCTGCAGAGCAGCGGCTACCGCCTCATGGAAACTGCTGCACGCCTCCGCTTCTGCAGAGCAATTCAGGGCCTTACCTCGAGGCAAGTCCTCACGTTGAGTGTCCCGTGAGCGACACCGCATGGTAGGATGCTGACTTTCTCCTTGAGTAGAGAGACTTCAGGTACGAGGTCCTCTAAGAATTCTAAGCAGAGTGTTTTCTCATGGCAGCTCAAACGAGGGCAATGTCGAAGACTTCCAGGCCATGTTGGACTGCCTAGAAATGTGGTTCTGCTGTTGTTCGAGGGCTCTGGAAATGTAGCACGCCTGAAGTAACGTGCAGTGTGTTGCCCATCACTCGGCAGACACAGAGGGCCTCCGAGGGACCTATGGGCCTCGATGTTGCTCAGTAGGCCCACAGGGGTGTGGGGGTACTCAGTGATCTTGGAACGAAAATGATGCTCACCCGAGGGGCCTAGGAGTTCTCAAAGGGTACCTTCTTTCAAATAAAGCAGAACAGCGACTAAGAGCTCATGGGAAGAGCTGCCTGCCTCCCGTTCTGCATGGCTACTCGGGGCCTTACCTCGAGGCAAGGACTCACGTTGAGATTCCCTTTAGCTCTAGAGCATGGCTAGATGAGCCCCACCCCGGCCATGGAAGCACCCTGTGTAGCCAGAGAAAACCCATTTTCTTCCCAGACCCATGCCTACGGCGTCCAGAGGCCTGACAACAGCAGAGAATTTCAGGGAGCTTCCAGGGAGCATGAATGGGGTTTTCCAAATGGAAAAGCAAGGCTAGTACCATCCCGCCCCCATTTCCATGGGCACACGCAGCATACATCCCTGTGGTTTCTGACAAGTCAAAAGAGACACAGAGCACACACTGGTTCCTTCCCTGAATCAACTTCTCGAGGCAGAGTGTTCTGCATCTAGTGAACGGCCTCAACCAAGGCACGCCCTAGCTAGGCCTCTGGGCCCGGGCCTCTTCAGAAGCCTGCAGTGCTACAGGAAGAACTGTGCTTTAGTTGCAATAGGCAAGCAATCCGCCTTTCTCCTGGAGGCAGGGTGACTTCAGGTAGGAGGTCCTGGTTGGAAGGCGAAGCCTAGTGTTTTTTTTCAGTGCCAATCAGAGTAGGGAATGAGTGCGACTTCCACGGCATGTTGGAACCTGCTAGAACCGTGCCCGTGAACCTGTGGTAGTGCTGGGGAAATCAAGCTGTCCCAAGAAAGAGTGTCCTGTTTTGCCCATCACTCGGCATACACAGTGTGAGTACGAAGGCCTACGGGCCTGGATGTTGTTTAGAAGAGCCAGGGGAGCCTGGGGGTACTCAGTGTTCTTGCAGGGAATAGGGTTTCCAGGCGAGGCACCTAGGTGTCCCGCAAAGCGTACTGGCGTTCAAATGCTGCAGAGCAGCGACTACGGCCTCATGGAAACTGCTGCACGCCTCCGCTTCTGCAGAGCAATTCAGGGCCTTACCTCGAGGCAAGTCCTCACGTTGAGTGTCCCGTGAGCGACACCGCATGGTAGGATGCTGACTTTCTCCTTGAGTAGAGAGACTTCAGGTACGAGGTCCTCTAAGAATTCTAAGCAGAGTGTTTTCTCATGGCAGCTCAAACGAGGGCAATGTCGAAGACTTCCAGGCCATGTTGGACTGCCTAGAAATGTGGTTCTGCTGTTGTTCGAGGGCTCTGGAAATGTAGCACGCCTGAAGTAACGTGCAGTGTGTTTCCCATCACTCGGCAGACACAGAGGGCCTCCGAGGGACCTATGGGCCTCGATGTTGCTCAGTAGGCCCACAGGGGTGTGGGGGTACTCAGTGATCTTGGAACGAAAATGATGCTCACCCGAGGGGCCTAGGAGTTCTCAAAGGGTACCTTCTTTAAAATAAAGCAGAACAGCGACTAAGAGCTCATGGGAAGAGCTGCCTGCCTCCCGTTCTGCATGGCTACTCGGGGCCTTACCTCGAGGCAAGGACTCACGTTGAGATTCCCTTTAGCTCTAGAGCATGGCTAGATGAGCCCCACCCCGGCCATGGAAGCACCCTGTGTAGCCAGAGAAAACCCATTTTCTTCCCAGACCCATGCCTACGGCGTCCAGAGGCCTGACAACAGCAGAGAATTTCAGGGAGCTTCCAGGGAGCATGAATGGGGCTTTCCAAATGGAAAAGCAAGGCTAGTACCATCCCGCCCCCATTTCCATGGGCACACGCAGCATACATCCCTGTGGTTTCTGACAAGTCAAAAGAGACACAGAGCACACACTGGTTCCTTCCCTGAATCAACTTCTCGAGGCAGAGTGTTCTGCATCTAGTGAACGGCCTCAACCAAGGCACGCCCTAGCTAGGCCTCTGGGCCCGGGCCTCTTCAGAAGCCTGCAGTGCTACAGGAAGAACTGTGCTTTAGTGGCAATAGGCAAGCAATCCGCCTTTCTCCTGGAGGCAGGGTGACTTCAGGTAGGAGGTCCTGGTTGGAAGGCGAAGCCTAGTGTTTTTTTTCAGTGCCAATCAGAGTAGGGAATGAGTGCGACTTCCACGGCATGTTGGAACCTGCTAGAACCGTGCCCGTGAACCTGTGGTAGTGCTGGGGAAATCAAGCTGTCCCAAGAAAGAGTGTCCTGTTTTGCCCATCACTCGGCATACACAGTGTGAGTACGAAGGCCTACGGGCCTGGATGTTGTTTAGAAGAGCCAGGGGAGCCTGGGGGTACTCAGTGTTCTTGCAGGGAATAGGGTTTCCAGGCGAGGCACCTAGGTGTCCCGCAAAGCGTACTGGCGTTCAAATGCTGCAGAGCAGCGACTACGGCCTCATGGAAACTGCTGCACGCCTCCGCTTCTGCAGAGCAATTCAGGGCCTTACCTCGAGGCAAGTCCTCACGTTGAGTGTCCCGTGAGCGACACCGCATGGTAGGATGCTGTCTTTCTCCTTGAGTAGAGAGACTTCAGGTACGAGGTCCTCTAAGAATTCTAAGCAGAGTGTTTTCTCATGGCAGCTCAAACGAGGGCAATGTCGAAGACTTCCAGGCCATGTTGGACTGCCTAGAAATGTGGTTCTGCTGTTGTTCGAGGGCTCTGGAAATGTAGCACGCCTGAAGTAACGTGCAGTGTGTTTCCCATCACTCGGCAGACACAGAGGGCCTCCGAGGGACCTATGGGCCTCGATGTTGCTCAGGAGGACCACAGGGGTGTGGGGGTACTCAGTGATCTTGGAACGAAAATGATGCTCACCTGAGGGGCCTAGGAGTTCTCAAAGGGTACCTTCTTTAAAATAAAGCAGAACAGCGACTAAGAGCTCATGGGAAGAGCTGCCTGCCTCCCGTTCTGCATGGCTACTCGGGGCCTTACCTCGAGGCAAGGACTCACGTTGAGATTCCCTTTAGCTCTAGAGCATGGCTAGATGAGCCCCACCCCGGCCATGGAAGCACCCTGTGTAGCCAGAGAAAACCCATTTTCTTCCCAGACCCATGCCTACGGCGTCCAGAGGCCTGACAACAGCAGAGAATTTCAGGGAGCTTCCAGGGAGCATGAATGGGGCTTTCCAAATGGAAAAGCAAGGCTAGTACCATCCCGCCCCCATTTCCATGGGCACACGCAGCATACATCCCTGTGGTTTCTGACAAGTCAAAAGAGACACAGAGCACACACTGGTTCCTTCCCTGAATCAACTTCTCGAGGCAGAGTGTTCTGCATCTAGTGAACGGCCTCAACCAAGGCACGCCCTAGCTAGGCCTCTGGGCCCGGGCCTCTTCAGAAGCCTGCAGTGCTACAGGAAGAACTGTGCTTTAGTTGCAATAGGCAAGCAATCCGCCTTTCTCCTGGAGGCAGGGTGACTTCAGGTAGGAGGTCCTGGTTGGAAGGCGAAGCCTAGTGTTTTTTTTCAGTGCCAATCAGAGTAGGGAATGAGTGCGACTTCCACGGCATGTTGGAACCTGCTAGAACCGTGCCCGTGAACCTGTGGTAGTGCTGGGGAAATCAAGCTGTCCCAAGAAAGAGTGTCCTGTTTTGCCCATCACTCGGCATACACAGTGTGAGTACGAAGGCCTACGGGCCTGGATGTTGTTTAGAAGAGCCAGGGGAGCCTGGGGGTACTCAGTGTTCTTGCAGGGAATAGGGTTTCCAGGCGAGGCACCTAGGTGTCCCGCAAAGCGTACTGGCGTTCAAATGCTGCAGAGCAGCGGCTACCGCCTCATGGAAACTGCTGCACGCCTCCGCTTCTGCAGAGCAATTCAGGGCCTTACCTCGAGGCAAGTCCTCACGTTGAGTGTCCCGTGAGCGACACCGCATGGTAGGATGCTGACTTTCTCCTTGAGTAGAGAGACTTCAGGTACGAGGTCCTCTAAGAATTCTAAGCAGAGTGTTTTCTCATGGCAGCTCAAACGAGGGCAATGTCGAAGACTTCCAGGCCATGTTGGACTGCCTAGAAATGTGGTTCTGCTGTTGTTCGAGGGCTCTGGAAATGTAGCACGCCTGAAGTAACGTGCAGTGTGTTTCCCATCACTCGGCAGACACAGAGGGCCTCCGAGGGACCTATGGGCCTCGATGTTGCTCAGTAGGCCCACAGGGGTGTGGGGGTACTCAGTGATCTTGGAACGAAAATGATGCTCACCCGAGGGGCCTAGGAGTTCTCAAAGGGTACCTTCTTTAAAATAAAGCAGAACAGCGACTAAGAGCTCATGGGAAGAGCTGCCTGCCTCCCGTTCTGCATGGCTACTCGGGGCCTTACCTCGAGGCAAGGACTCACGTTGAGATTCCCTTTAGCTCTAGAGCATTACAAGAAGAGAGCCACCCCGGCCATGGAAGCACCCTGTGTAGCCAGAGAAAACCCATTTTCTTCCCAGACCCATGCCTACGGCGTCCAGAGGCCTGACAACAGCAGAGAATTTCAGGGAGCTTCCAGGGAGCATGAATGGGGTTTTCCAAATGGAAAAGCAAGGCTAGTACCATCCCGCCCCCATTTCCATGGGCACACGCAGCATACATCCCTGTGGTTTCTGACAAGTCAAAAGAGACACAGAGCACACACTGGTTCCTTCCCTGAATCAACTTCTCGAGGCAGAGTGTTCTGCATCTAGTGAACGGCCTCAACCAAGGCACGCCCTAGCTAGGCCTCTGGGCCCGGGCCTCTTCAGAAGCCTGCAGTGCTACAGGAAGAACTGTGCTTTAGTTGCAATAGGCAAGCAATCCGCCTTTCTCCTGGAGGCAGGGTGACTTCAGGTAGGAGGTCCTGGTTGGAAGGCGAAGCCTAGTGTTTTTTTTCAGTGCCAATCAGAGTAGGGAATGAGTGCGACTTCCACGGCATGTTGGAACCTGCTAGAACCGTGCCCGTGAACCTGTGGTAGTGCTGGGGAAATCAAGCTGTCCCAAGAAAGAGTGTCCTGTTTTGCCCATCACTCGGCATACACAGTGTGAGTACGAAGGCCTACGGGCCTGGATGTTGTTTAGAAGAGCCAGGGGAGCCTGGGGGTACTCAGTGTTCTTGCAGGGAATAGGGTTTCCAGGCGAGGCACCTAGGTGTCCCGCAAAGCGTACTGGCGTTCAAATGCTGCAGAGCAGCGACTACGGCCTCATGGAAACTGCTGCACGCCTCCGCTTCTGCAGAGCAATTCAGGGCCTTACCTCGAGGCAAGTCCTCACGTTGAGTGTCCCGTGAGCGACACCGCATGGTAGGATGCTGACTTTCTCCTTGAGTAGAGAGACTTCAGGTACGAGGTCCTCTAAGAATTCTAAGCAGAGTGTTTTCTCATGGCAGCTCAAACGAGGGCAATGTCGAAGACTTCCAGGCCATGTTGGACTGCCTAGAAATGTGGTTCTGCTGTTGTTCGAGGGCTCTGGAAATGTAGCACGCCTGAAGTAACGTGCAGTGTGTTGCCCATCACTCGGCAGACACAGAGGGCCTCCGAGGGACCTATGGGCCTCGATGTTGCTCAGTAGGCCCACAGGGGTGTGGGGGTACTCAGTGATCTTGGAACGAAAATGATGCTCACCCGAGGGGCCTAGGAGTTCTCAAAGGGTACCTTCTTTCAAATAAAGCAGAACAGCGACTAAGAGCTCATGGGAAGAGCTGCCTGCCTCCCGTTCTGCATGGCTACTCGGGGCCTTACCTCGAGGCAAGGACTCACGTTGAGATTCCCTTTAGCTCTAGAGCATGGCTAGATGAGCCCCACCCCGGCCATGGAAGCACCCTGTGTAGCCAGAGAAAACCCATTTTCTTCCCAGACCCATGCCTACGGCGTCCAGAGGCCTGACAACAGCAGAGAATTTCAGGGAGCTTCCAGGGAGCATGAATGGGGCTTTCCAAATGGAAAAGCAAGGCTAGTACCATCCCGCCCCCATTTCCATGGGCACACGCAGCATACATCCCTGTGGTTTCTGACAAGTCAAAAGAGACACAGAGCACACACTGGTTCCTTCCCTGAATCAACTTCTCGAGGCAGAGTGTTCTGCATCTAGTGAACGGCCTCAACCAAGGCACGCCCTAGCTAGGCCTCTGGGCCCGGGCCTCTTCAGAAGCCTGCAGTGCTACAGGAAGAACTGTGCTTTAGTTGCAATAGGCAAGCAATCCGCCTTTCTCCTGGAGGCAGGGTGACTTCAGGTAGGAGGTCCTGGTTGGAAGGCGAAGCCTAGTGTTTTTTTTCAGTGCCAATCAGAGTAGGGAATGAGTGCGACTTCCACGGCATGTTGGAACCTGCTAGAACCGTGCCCGTGAACCTGTGGTAGTGCTGGGGAAATCAAGCTGTCCCAAGAAAGAGTGTCCTGTTTTGCCCATCACTCGGCATACACAGTGTGAGTACGAAGGCCTACGGGCCTGGATGTTGTTTAGAAGAGCCAGGGGAGCCTGGGGGTACTCAGTGTTCTTGCAGGGAATAGGGTTTCCAGGCGAGGCACCTAGGTGTCCCGCAAAGCGTACTGGCGTTCAAATGCTGCAGAGCAGCGGCTACCGCCTCATGGAAACTGCTGCACGCCTCCGCTTCTGCAGAGCAATTCAGGGCCTTACCTCGAGGCAAGTCCTCACGTTGAGTGTCCCGTGAGCGACACCGCATGGTAGGATGCTGACTTTCTCCTTGAGTAGAGAGACTTCAGGTACGAGGTCCTCTAAGAATTCTAAGCAGAGTGTTTTCTCATGGCAGCTCAAACGAGGGCAATGTCGAAGACTTCCAGGCCATGTTGGACTGCCTAGAAATGTGGTTCTGCTGTTGTTCGAGGGCTCTGGAAATGTAGCACGCCTGAAGTAACGTGCAGTGTGTTGCCCATCACTCGGCAGACACAGAGGGCCTCCGAGGGACCTATGGGCCTCGATGTTGCTCAGTAGGCCCACAGGGGTGTGGGGGTACTCAGTGATCTTGGAACGAAAATGATGCTCACCCGAGGGGCCTAGGAGTTCTCAAAGGGTACCTTCTTTCAAATAAAGCAGAACAGCGACTAAGAGCTCATGGGAAGAGCTGCCTGCCTCCCGTTCTGCATGGCTACTCGGGGCCTTACCTCGAGGCAAGGACTCACGTTGACATTCCCTTTAGCTCTAGAGCATGGCTAGATGAGCCCCACCCCGGCCATGGAAGCACCCTGTGTAGCCAGAGAAAACCCATTTTCTTCCCAGACCCATGCCTACGGCGTCCAGAGGCCTGACAACAGCAGAGAATTTCAGGGAGCTTCCAGGGAGCATGAATGGGGCTTTCCAAATGGAAAAGCAAGGCTAGTACCATCCCGCCCCCATTTCCATGGGCACACGCAGCATACATCCCTGTGGTTTCTGACAAGTCAAAAGAGACACAGAGCACACACTGGTTCCTTCCCTGAATCAACTTCTCGAGGCAGAGTGTTCTGCATCTAGTGAACGGCCTCAACCAAGGCACGCCCTAGCTAGGCCTCTGGGCCCGGGCCTCTTCAGAAGCCTGCAGTGCTACAGGAAGAACTGTGCTTTAGTGGCATTAGGAACGCAAGCCGACTTTCTCCTGGAGGCAGGGTGACTTCAGGTAGGAGGTCCTGGTTGGAAGGCGAAGCCTAGTGTTTTTTTTCAGTGCCAATCAGAGTAGGGAATGAGTGCGACTTCCACGGCATGTTGGAACCTGCTAGAACCGTGCCCGTGAACCTGTGGTAGTGCTGGGGAAATCAAGCTGTCCCAAGAAAGAGTGTACTGTTTTGCCCATCACTCGGCATACACAGTGTGAGTACGAAGGCCTACGGGCCTGGATGTTGTTTAGAAGAGCCAGGGGAGCCTGGGGGTACTCAGTGTTCTTGCAGGGAATAGGGTTTCCAGGCGAGGCACCTAGGTGTCCCGCAAAGCGTACTGGCGTTCAAATGCTGCAGAGCAGCGACTACGGCCTCATGGAAACTGCTGCACGCCTCCGCTTCTGCAGAGCAATTCAGGGCCTTACCTCGAGGCAAGTCCTCACGTTGAGTGTCCCGTGAGCGACACCGCATGGTAGGATGCTGACTTTCTCCTTGAGTAGAGAGACTTCAGGTACGAGGTCCTCTAAGAATTCTAAGCAGAGTGTTTTCTCATGGCAGCTCAAACGAGGGCAATGTCGAAGACTTCCAGGCCATGTTGGACTGCCTAGAAATGTGGTTCTGCTGTTGTTCGAGGGCTCTGGAAATGTAGCACGCCTGAAGTAACGTGCAGTGTGTTGCCCATCACTCGGCAGACACAGAGGGCCTCCGAGGGACCTATGGGCCTCGATGTTGCTCAGTAGGCCCACAGGGGTGTGGGGGTACTCAGTGATCTTGGAACGAAAATGATGCTCACCCGAGGGGCCTAGGAGTTCTCAAAGGGTACCTTCTTTAAAATAAAGCAGAACAGCGACTAAGAGCTCATGGGAAGAGCTGCCTGCCTCCCGTTCTGCATGGCTACTCGGGGCCTTACCTCGAGGCAAGGACTCACGTTGAGATTCCCTTTAGCTCTAGAGCATGGCTAGATGAGCCCCACCCCGGCCATGGAAGCACCCTGTGTAGCCAGAGAAAACCCATTTTCTTCCCAGACCCATGCCTACGGCGTCCAGAGGCCTGACAACAGCAGAGAATTTCAGGGAGCTTCCAGGGAGCATGAATGGGGCTTTCCAAATGGAAAAGCAAGGCTAGTACCATCCCGCCCCCATTTCCATGGGCACACGCAGCATACATCCCTGTGGTTTCTGACAAGTCAAAAGAGACACAGAGCACACACTGGTTCCTTCCCTGAATCAACTTCTCGAGGCAGAGTGTTCTGCATGTAGTGAACGGCCTCAACCAAGGCACGCCCTAGCTAGGCCTCTGGGCCCGGGCCTCTTCAGAAGCCTGCAGTGCTACAGGAAGAACTGTGCTTTAGTTGCAATAGGCAAGCAATCCGCCTTTCTCCTGGAGGCAGGGTGACTTCAGGTAGGAGGTCCTGGTTGGAAGGCGAAGCCTAGTGTTTTTTTTCAGTGCCAATCAGAGTAGGGAATGAGTGCGACTTCCACGGCATGTTGGAACCTGCTAGAACCGTGCCCGTGAACCTGTGGTAGTGCTGGGGAAATCAAGCTGTCCCAAGAAAGAGTGTCCTGTTTTGCCCATCACTCGGCATACACAGTGTGAGTACGAAGGCCTACGGGCCTGGATGTTGTTTAGAAGAGCCAGGGGAGCCTGGGGGTACTCAGTGTTCTTGCAGGGAATAGGGTTTCCAGGCGAGGCACCTAGGTGTCCCGCAAAGCGTACTGGCGTTCAAATGCTGCAGAGCAGCGACTACGGCCTCATGGAAACTGCTGCACGCCTCCGCTTCTGCAGAGCAATTCAGGGCCTTACCTCGAGGCAAGTCCTCACGTTGAGTGTCCCGTGAGCGACACCGCATGGTAGGATGCTGACTTTCTCCTTGAGTAGAGAGACTTCAGGTACGAGGTCCTCTAAGAATTCTAAGCAGAGTGTTTTCTCATGGCAGCTCAAACGAGGGCAATGTCGAAGACTTCCAGGCCATGTTGGACTGCCTAGAAATGTGGTTCTGCTGTTGTTCGAGGGCTCTGGAAATGTAGCACGCCTGAAGTAACGTGCAGTGTGTTGCCCATCACTCGGCAGACACAGAGGGCCTCCGAGGGACCTATGGGCCTCGATGTTGCTCAGTAGGCCCACAGGGGTGTGGGGGTACTCAGTGATCTTGGAACGAAAATGATGCTCACCCGAGGGGCCTAGGAGTTCTCAAAGGGTACCTTCTTTAAAATAAAGCAGAACAGCGACTAAGAGCTCATGGGAAGAGCTGCCTGCCTCCCGTTCTGCATGGCTACTCGGGGCCTTACCTCGAGGCAAGGACTCACGTTGACATTCCCTTTAGCTCTAGAGCATGGCTAGATGAGCCCCACCCCGGCCATGGAAGCACCCTGTGTAGCCAGAGAAAACCCATTTTCTTCCCAGACCCATGCCTACGGCGTCCAGAGGCCTGACAACAGCAGAGAATTTCAGGGAGCTTCCAGGGAGCATGAATGGGGCTTTCCAAATGGAAAAGCAAGGCTAGTACCATCCCGCCCCCATTTCCATGGGCACACGCAGCATACATCCCTGTGGTTTCTGACAAGTCAAAAGAGACACAGAGCACACACTGGTTCCTTCCCTGAATCAACTTCTCGAGGCAGAGTGTTCTGCATCTAGTGAACGGCCTCAACCAAGGCACGCCCTAGCTAGGCCTCTGGGCCCGGGCCTCTTCAGAAGCCTGCAGTGCTACAGGAAGAACTGTGCTTTAGTTGCAATAGGCAAGCAATCCGCCTTTCTCCTGGAGGCAGGGTGACTTCAGGTAGGAGGTCCTGGTTGGAAGGCGAAGCCTAGTGTTTTTTTTCAGTGCCAATCAGAGTAGGGAATGAGTGCGACTTCCACGGCATGTTGGAACCTGCTAGAACCGTGCCCGTGAACCTGTGGTAGTGCTGGGGAAATCAAGCTGTCCCAAGAAAGAGTGTACTGTTTTGCCCATCACTCGGCATACACAGTGTGAGTACGAAGGCCTACGGGCCTGGATGTTGTTTAGAAGAGCCAGGGGAGCCTGGGGGTACTCAGTGTTCTTGCAGGGAATAGGGTTTCCAGGCGAGGCACCTAGGTGTCCCGCAAAGCGTACTGGCGTTCAAATGCTGCAGAGCAGCGGCTACCGCCTCATGGAAACTGCTGCACGCCTCCGCTTCTGCAGAGCAATTCAGGGCCTTACCTCGAGGCAAGTCCTCACGTTGAGTGTCCCGTGAGCGACACCGCATGGTAGGATGCTGACTTTCTCCTTGAGTAGAGAGACTTCAGGTACGAGGTCCTCTAAGAATTCTAAGCAGAGTGTTTTCTCATGGCAGCTCAAACGAGGGCAATGTCGAAGACTTCCAGGCCATGTTGGACTGCCTAGAAATGTGGTTCTGCTGTTGTTCGAGGGCTCTGGAAATGTAGCACGCCTGAAGTAACGTGCAGTGTGTTGCCCATCACTCGGCAGACACAGAGGGCCTCCGAGGGACCTATGGGCCTCGATGTTGCTCAGTAGGCCCACAGGGGTGTGGGGGTACTCAGTGATCTTGGAACGAAATTGATGCTCACCCGAGGGGCCTAGGAGTTCTCAAAGGGTACCTTCTTTCAAATAAAGCAGAACAGCGACTAAGAGCTCATGGGAAGAGCTGCCTGCCTCCCGTTCTGCATGGCTACTCGGGGCCTTACCTCGAGGCAAGGACTCACGTTGAGATTCCCTTTAGCTCTAGAGCATTACAAGAAGAGAGCCACCCCGGCCATGGAAGCACCCTGTGTAGCCAGAGAAAACCCATTTTCTTCCCAGACCCATGCCTACGGCGTCCAGAGGCCTGACAACAGCAGAGAATTTCAGGGAGCTTCCAGGGAGCATGAATGGGGCTTTCCAAATGGAAAAGCAAGGCTAGTACCATCCCGCCCCCATTTCCATGGGCACACGCAGCATACATCCCTGTGGTTTCTGACAAGTCAAAAGAGACACAGAGCACACACTGGTTCCTTCCCTGAATCAACTTCTCGAGGCAGGGTGTTCTGCATGTAGTGAACGGCCTCAACCAAGGCGCGCCCTAGCTAGGCCTCTGGGCCCGTGCCTCTTCAGAAGCCTGCAGTGCTACAGGAAAAACTGTGCTTTAGTGGCAATAGGAACACAAGCCGACTTTCTCCTGGAGGCAGGGTGACTTCAGGTAGGAGGTCCTGGTTGGAAGGCGAAGCCTAGTGTTTTTTTTCAGTGCCAATCAGAGTAGGGAATGAGTGCGACTTCCACGGCATGTTGGAACCTGCTAGAACCGTGCCCGTGAACCTGTGGTAGTGCTGGGGAAATCAAGCTGTCCCAAGAAAGAGTGTCCTGTTTTGCCCATCACTCGGCATACACAGTGTGAGTACGAAGGCCTACGGGCCTGGATGTTGTTTAGAAGAGCCAGGGGAGCCTGGGGGTACTCAGTGTTCTTGCAGGGAATAGGGTTTCCAGGCGAGGCACCTAGGTGTCCCGCAAAGCGTACTGGCGTTCAAATGCTGCAGAGCAGCGACTACGGCCTCATGGAAACTGCTGCACGCCTCCGCTTCTGCAGAGCAATTCAGGGCCTTACCTCGAGGCAAGTCCTCACGTTGAGTGTCCCGTGAGCGACACCGCATGGTAGGATGCTGACTTTCTCCTTGAGTAGAGAGACTTCAGGTACGAGGTCCTCTAAGAATTCTAAGCAGAGTGTTTTCTCATGGCAGCTCAAACGAGGGCAATGTCGAAGACTTCCAAGCCATGTTGGACTGCCTAGAAATGTGGTTCTGATGTTGTTCGAGGGCTCTGGAAATGTAGCACGCCTGAAGTAACGTGCAGTGTGTTGCCCATCACTCGGCAGACACAGAGGGCCTCCGAGGGACCTATGGGCCTCGATGTTGCTCAGTAGGCCCACAGGGGTGTGGGGGTACTCAGTGATCTTGGAACGAAAATGATGCTCACCCGAGGGGCCTAGGAGTTCTCAAAGGGTACCTTCTTTAAAATAAAGCAGAACAGCGACTAAGAGCTCATGGGAAGAGCTGCCTGCCTCCCGTTCTGCATGGCTACTCGGGGCCTTACCTCGAGGCAAGGACTCACGTTGAGATTCCCTTTAGCTCTAGAGCATTACAAGAAGAGAGCCACCCCGGCCATGGAAGCACCCTGTGTAGCCAGAGAAAAACCATTTTCTTCCCAGACCCATGCCTACGGCGTCCAGAGGCCTGACAACAGCAGAGAATTTCAGGGAGCTTCCAGGGAGCATGAATGGGGCTTTCCAAATGGAAAAGCAAGGCTAGTACCATCCCGCCTCCATTTCCATGGGCACACGCAGCATACATCCCTGTGGTTTCTGACAAGTCAAAAGAGACACAGAGCACACACTTCGTCCTTCCCTGAATTAACTCCTCGAGGCAGGGTGTTCTGCATGTAGTGAACGGCCTCAACCAAGGCGCGCCCTAGCTAGGCCTCTGGGCCCGTGCCTCTTCAGAAGCCTGCAGTGCTACAGGAAAAACTGTGCTTTAGTGGCAATAGGAACACAAGCCGACTTTCTCCTGGAGGCAGGGTGACTTCAGGTAGGAGGTCCTGGTTGGAAGGCGAAGCCTAGTGTTTTTTTTCAGTGCCAATCAGAGTAGGGAATGAGTGCGACTTCCACGGCATGTTGGAACCTGCTAGAACCGTGCCCGTGAACCTGTGGTAGTGCTGGGGAAATCAAGCTGTCCCAAGAAAGAGTGTACTGTTTTGCCCATCACTCGGCATACACAGTGTGAGTACGAAGGCCTACGGGCCTGGATGTTGTTTAGAAGAGCCAGGGGAGCCTGGGGGTACTCAGTGTTCTTGCAGGGAATAGGGTTTCCAGGCGAGGCACCTAGGTGTCCCGCAAAGCGTACTGGCGTTCAAATGCTGCAGAGCAGCGACTACGGCCTCATGGAAACTGCTGCACGCCTCCGCTTCTGCAGAGCAATTCAGGGCCTTACCTCGAGGCAAGTCCTCACGTTGAGTGTCCCGTGAGCGACACCGCATGGTAGGATGCTGACTTTCTCCTTGAGTAGAGAGACTTCAGGTACGAGGTCCTCTAAGAATTCTAAGCAGAGTGTTTTCTCATGGCAGCTCAAACGAGGGCAATGTCGAAGACTTCCAGGCCATGTTGGACTGCCTAGAAATGTGGTTCTGCTGTTGTTCGAGGGCTCTGGAAATGTAGCACGCCTGAAGTAACGTGCAGTGTGTTGCCCATCACTCGGCAGACACAGAGGGCCTCCGAGGGACCTATGGGCCTCGATGTTGCTCAGTAGGCCCACAAGGGTGTGGGGGTACTCAGTGATCTTGGAACGAAAATGATGCTCACCCGAGGGGCCTAGGAGTTCTCAAAGGGTACCTTCTTTCAAATAAAGCAGAACAGCGACTAAGAGCTCATGGGAAGAGCTGCCTGCCTCCCGTTCTGCATGGCTACTCGGGGCCTTACCTCGAGGCAAGGACTCACGTTGAGATTCCCTTTAGCTCTAGAGCATTACAAGAAGAGAGCCACCCCGGCCATGGAAGCACCCTGTGTAGCCAGAGAAAACCCATTTTCTTCCCAGACCCATGCCTATGGCGTCCAGAGGTCTGACAACAGCAGAGAATTTCAGGGAGCTTCCAGGGAGCATGAATGGGGCTTTCCAAATGGAAAAGCAAGGCTAGTACCATCCCGCCCCCATTTCCATGGGCACACGCAGCATACATCCCTGTGGTTTCTGACAAGTCAAAAGAGACACAGAGCACACACTGGTTCCTTCCCTGAATCAACTTCTCGAGGCAGAGTGTTCTGCATCTAGTGAACGGCCTCAACCAAGGCACGCCCTAGCTAGGCCTCTGGGCCCGGGCCTCTTCAGAAGCCTGCAGTGCTACAGGAAGAACTGTGCTTTAGTTGCAATAGGCAAGCAATCCGCCTTTCTCCTGGAGGCAGGGTGACTTCAGGTAGGAGGTCCTGGTTGGAAGGCGAAGCCTAGTGTTTTTTTTCAGTGCCAATCAGAGTAGGGAATGAGTGCGACTTCCACGGCATGTTGGAACCTGCTAGAACCGTGCCCGTGAACCTGTGGTAGTGCTGGGGAAATCAAGCTGTCCCAAGAAAGAGTGTCCTGTTTTGCCCATCACTCGGCATACACAGTGTGAGTACGAAGGCCTACGGGCCTGGATGTTGTTTAGAAGAGCCAGGGGAGCCTGGGGGTACTCAGTGTTCTTGCAGGGAATAGGGTTTCCAGGCGAGGCACCTAGGTGTCCCGCAAAGCGTACTGGCGTTCAAATGCTGCAGAGCAGCGGCTACCGCCTCATGGAAACTGCTGCACGCCTCCGCTTCTGCAGAGCAATTCAGGGCCTTACCTCGAGGCAAGTCCTCACGTTGAGTGTCCCGTGAGCGACACCGCATGGTAGGATGCTGACTTTCTCCTTGAGTAGAGAGACTTCAGGTACGAGGTCCTCTAAGAATTCTAAGCAGAGTGTTTTCTCATGGCAGCTCAAACGAGGGCAATGTCGAAGACTTCCAAGCCATGTTGGACTGCCTAGAAATGTGGTTCTGCTGTTGTTCGAGGGCTCTGGAAATGTAGCACGCCTGAAGTAACGTGCAGTGTGTTGCCCATCACTCGGCAGACACAGAGGGCCTCTGAGGGACCTATGGGCCTCGATGTTGCTCAGTAGGCCCACAGGGGTGTGGGGGTACTCAGTGATCTTGGAACGAAAATGATGCTCACCCGAGGGGCCTAGGAGTTCTCAAAGGGTACCTTCTTTAAAATAAAGCAGAACAGCGACTAAGAGCTCATGGGAAGAGCTGCCTGCCTCCCGTTCTGCATGGCTACTCGGGGCCTTACCTCGAGGCAAGGACTCACGTTGAGATTCCCTTTAGCTCTAGAGCATTACAAGAAGAGAGCCACCCCGGCCATGGAAGCACCCTGTGTAGCCAGAGAAAAACCATTTTCTTCCCAGACCCATGCCTACGGCGTCCAGAGGCCTGACAACAGCAGAGAATTTCAGGGAGCTTCCAGGGAGCATGAATGGGGCTTTCCAAATGGAAAAGCAAGGCTAGTACCATCCCGCCTCCATTTCCATGGGCACACGCAGCATACATCCCTGTGGTTTCTGACAAGTCAAAAGAGACACAGAGCACACACTTCGTCCTTCCCTGAATGAACTCCTCGAGGCAGGGTGTTCTGCATGTAGTGAACGGCCTCAACCAAGGCGCGCCCTAGCTAGGCCTCTGGGCCCGTGCCTCTTCAGAAGCCTGCAGTGCTACAGGAAAAACTGTGCTTTAGTGGCAATAGGAACACAAGCCGACTTTCTCCTGGAGGCAGGGTGACTTCAGGTAGGAGGTCCTGGTTGGAAGGCGAAGCCTAGTGTTTTTTTTCAGTGCCAATCAGAGTAGGGAATGAGTGCGACTTCCACGGCATGTTGGAACCTGCTAGAACCGTGCCTGTGAACCTGTGGTAGTGCTGGGGAAATCAAGCTGTCCCAAGAAAGAGTGTCCTGTTTTGCCCATCACTCGGCATACACAGTGTGAGTACGAAGGCCTACGGGCCTGGATGTTGTTTAGAAGAGCCAGGGGAGCCTGGGGGTACTCAGTGTTCTTGCAGGGAATAGGGTTTCCAGGCGAGGCACCTAGGTGTCCCGCAAAGCGTACTGGCGTTCAAATGCTGCAGAGCAGCGGCTACCGCCTCATGGAAACTGCTGCACGCCTCCGCTTCTGCAGAGCAATTCAGGGCCTTACCTCGAGGCAAGTCCTCACGTTGAGTGTCCCGTGAGCGACACCGCATGGTAGGATGCTGACTTTCTCCTTGAGTAGAGAGACTTCAGGTACGAGGTCCTCTAAGAATTCTAAGCAGAGTGTTTTCTCATGGCAGCTCAAACGAGGGCAATGTCGAAGACTTCCAAGCCATGTTGGACTGCCTAGAAATGTGGTTCTGATGTTGTTCGAGGGCTATGGAAATGTAGCACGCCTGAAGTAACGTGCAGTGTGTTGCCCATCACTCGGCAGACACAGAGGGCCTCCGAGGGACCTATGGGCCTCGATGTTGCTCAGTAGGCCCACAGGGGTGTGGGGGTACTCAGTGATCTTGGAACGAAAATGATGCTCACCCGAGGGGCCTAGGAGTTCTCAAAGGGTACCTTCTTTCAAATAAAGCAGAACAGCGACTAAGAGCTCATGGCAAGAGCTGCCTGCCTCCCGTTCTGCATGGCTACTCGGGGCCTTACCTCGAGGCAAGGACTCACGTTGAGATTCCCTTTAGCTCTAGAGCATTACAAGAAGAGAGCCACCCCGGCCATGGAAGCACCCTGTGTAGCCAGAGAAAAACCATTTTCTTCCCAGACCCATGCCTACGGCGTCCAGAGGCCTGACAACAGCAGAGAATTTCAGGGAGCTTCCAGGGAGCATGAATGGGGCTTTCCAAATGGAAAAGCAAGGCTAGTACCATCCCGCCTCCATTTCCATGGGCACACGCAGCATACATCCCTGTGGTTTCTGACAAGTCAAAAGAGACACAGAGCACACACTTCGTCCTTCCCTGAATTAACTCCTCGAGGCAGGGTGTTCTGCATGTAGTGAACGGCCTCAACCAAGGCGCGCCCTAGCTAGGCCTCTGGGCCCGTGCCTCTTCAGAAGCCTGCAGTGCTACAGGAAAAACTGTGCTTTAGTGGCAATAGGAACACAACCCGACTTTCTCCTGGAGGCAGGGTGACTTCAGGTAGGAGGTCCTGGTTGGAAGGCGAAGCCTAGTGTTTTTTTTCAGTGCCAATCAGAGTAGGGAATGAGTGCGACCTCCACGGCATGTTGGAACCTGCTAGAACCGTGCCCGTGAACCTGTGGTAGTGCTGGGGAAATCAAGCTGTCCCAAGAAAGAGTGTACTGTTTTGCCCATCACTCGGCATACACAGTGTGAGTACGAAGGCCTACGGGCCTGGATGTTGTTTAGAAGAGCCAGGGGAGCCTGGGGGTACTCAGTGTTCTTGCAGGGAATAGGGTTTCCAGGCGAGGCACCTAGGTGTCCCGCAAAGCGTACTGGCGTTCAAATGCTGCAGAGCAGCGACTACGGCCTCATGGAAACTGCTGCACGCCTCCGCTTCTGCAGAGCAATTCAGGGCCTTACCTCGAGGCAAGTCCTCACGTTGAGTGTCCCGTGAGCGACCCCGCATGGTAGGATGCTGACTTTCTCCTTGAGTAGAGAGACTTCAGGTACGAGGTCCTCTAAGAATTCTAAGCAGAGTGTTTTCTCTTGGCAGCTCAAACGAGGGCAATGTCGAAGACTTCCAGGCCATGTTGGACTGCCTAGAAATGTGGTTCTGCTGTTGTTCGAGGGCTCTGGAAATGTAGCACGCCTGAAGTAACGTGCAGTGTGTTGCCCATCACTCGGCAGACACAGAGGGCCTCCGAGGGACCTATGGGCCTCGATGTTGCTCAGTAGGCCCACAGGGGTGTGGGGGTACTCAGTGATCTTGGAACGAAAATGATGCTCACCCGAGGGGCCTAGGAGTTCTCAAAGGGTACCTTCTTTCAAATAAAGCAGAACAGCGACTAAGAGCTCATGGGAAGAGCTGCCTGCCTCCCGTTCTGCATGGCTACTCGGGGCCTTACCTCGAGGCAAGGACTCACGTTGAGATTCCCTTTAGCTCTAGAGCATGGCTAGATGAGCCCCACCCCGGCCATGGAAGCACCCTGTGTAGCCAGAGAAAACCCATTTTCTTCCCAGACCCATGCCTACGGCGTCCAGAGGCCTGACAACAGCAGAGAATTTCAGGGAGCTTCCAGGGAACATGAATGGGGCTTTCCAAATGGAAAAGCAAGGCTAGTACCATCCCGCCCCCATTTCCATGGGCACACGCAGCATACATCCCTGTGGTTTCTGACAAGTCAAAAGAGACACAGAGCACACACTTCGTCCTTCCCTGAATCAACTCCTCGAGGCAGGGTGTTCTGCATGTAGTGAACGGCCTCAACCAAGGCGCGCCCTAGCTAGACCTCTGGGCCCGTGCCTCTTCAGAAGCCTGCAGTGCTACAGGAAAAACTGTGCTTTAGTGGCAATAGGAACGCAAGCCGACTTTCTCCTGGAGGCAGGGTGACTTCAGGTAGGAGGTCCTGGTTGGAAGGCGAAGCCTAGTGTTGTTTCTTCAGTGCCAATCAGAGTAGGGAATGAGTGCGACTTCCACGGCATGTTGGAACCTGCTAGAACCGTGCCCGTGAACCTGTGGTAGTGCTGGGGAAATCAAGCTGTCCCAAGAAAGAGTGTCCTGTTTTGCCCATCACTCGGCATACACAGTGTGAGTACGAAGGCCTACGGGCCTGGATGTTGTTTAGAAGAGCCAGGGGAGCCTGGGGGTACTCAGTGTTCTTGCAGGGAATAGGGTTTCCAGGCGAGGCACCTAGGTGTCCCGCAAAGCGTACTGGCGTTCAAATGCTGCAGAGCAGCGACTACGGCCTCATGGAAACTGCTGCACGCCTCCGCTTCTGCAGAGCAATTCAGGGCCTTACCTCGAGGCAAGTCCTCACGTTGAGTGTCCTGTGAGCGACACCGCATGGTAGGATGCTGACTTTCTCCTTGAGTAGAGAGACTTCAGGTACGAGGTCCTCTAAGAATTCTAAGCAGAGTGTTTTCTCATGGCAGCTCAAACGAGGGCAATGTCGAAGACTTCCAGGCCATGTTGGACTGCCTAGAAATGTGGTTCTGCTGTTGTTCGAGGGCTCTGGAAATGTAGCACGCCTGAAGTAACGTGCAGTGTGTTGCCCATCACTCGGCAGACACAGAGGGCCTCCGAGGGACCTATGGGCCTCGATGTTGCTCAGTAGGCCCACAGGGGTGTGGGGGTACTCAGTGATCTTGGAACGAAAATGATGCTCACCCGAGGGGCCTAGGAGTTCTCAAAGGGTACCTTCTTTAAAATAAAGCAGAACAGCGACTAAGAGCTCATGGGAAGAGCTGCCTGCCTCCCGTTCTGCATGGCTACTCGGGGCCTTACCTCGAGGCAAGGACTCACGTTGAGATTCCCTTTAGCTCTAGAGCATTACAAGAAGAGAGCCACCCCGGCCATGGAAGCACCCTGTGTAGCCAGAGAAAAACCATTTTCTTCCCAGACCCATGCCTACGGCGTCCAGAGGCCTGACAACAGCAGAGAATTTCAGGGAGCTTCCAGGGAGCATGAATGGGGCTTTCCAAATGGAAAAGCAAGGCTAGTACCATCCCGCCTCCATTTCCATGGGCACACGCAGCATACATCCCTGTGGTTTCTGACAAGTCAAAAGAGACACAGAGCACACACTTCGTCCTTCCCTGAATTAACTCCTCGAGGCAGGGTGTTCTGCATGTAGTGAACGGCCTCAACCAAGGCGCGCCCTAGCTAGGCCTCTGGGCCCGTGCCTCTTCAGAAGCCTGCAGTGCTACAGGAAAAACTGTGCTTTAGTGGCAATAGGAACACAAGCCGACTTTCTCCTGGAGGCAGGGTGACTTCAGGTAGGAGGTCCTGGTTGGAAGGCGAAGCCTAGTGTTTTTTTTCAGTGCCAATCAGAGTAGGGAATGAGTGCGACTTCCACGGCATGTTGGAACCTGCTAGAACCGTGCCCGTGAACCTGTGGTAGTGCTGGGGAAATCAAGCTGTCCCAAGAAAGAGTGTACTGTTTTGCCCATCACTCGGCATACACAGTGTGAGTACGAAGGCCTACGGGCCTGGATGTTGTTTAGAAGAGCCAGGGGAGCCTGGGGGTACTCAGTGTTCTTGCAGGGAATAGGGTTTCCAGGCGAGGCACCTAGGTGTCCCGCAAAGCGTACTGGCGTTCAAATGCTGCAGAGCAGCGACTACGGCCTCATGGAAACTGCTGCACGCCTCCGCTTCTGCAGAGCAATTCAGGGCCTTACCTCGAGGCAAGTCCTCACGTTGAGTGTCCCGTGAGCGACACCGCATGGTAGGATGCTGACTTTCTCCTTGAGTAGAGAGACTTCAGGTACGAGGTCCTCTAAGAATTCTAAGCAGAGTGTTTTCTCATGGCAGCTCAAACGAGGGCAATGTCGAAGACTTCCAGGCCATGTTGGACTGCCTAGAAATGTGGTTCTGCTGTTGTTCGAGGGCTCTGGAAATGTAGCACGCCTGAAGTAACGTGCAGTGTGTTGCCCATCACTCGGCAGACACAGAGGGCCTCCGAGTGACCTATGGGCCTCGATGTTGCTCAGTAGGCCCACAAGGGTGTGGGGGTACTCAGTGATCTTGGAACGAAAATGATGCTCACCCGAGGGGCCTAGGAGTTCTCAAAGGGTACCTTCTTTCAAATAAAGCAGAACAGCGACTAAGAGCTCATGGGAAGAGCTGCCTGCCTCCCGTTCTGCATGGCTACTCGGGGCCTTACCTCGAGGCAAGGACTCACGTTGAGATTCCCTTTAGCTCTAGAGCATTACAAGAAGAGAGCCACCCCGGCCATGGAAGCACCCTGTGTAGCCAGAGAAAACCCATTTTCTTCCCAGACCCATGCCTATGGCGTCCAGAGGTCTGACAACAGCAGAGAATTTCAGGGAGCTTCCAGGGAGCATGAATGGGGCTTTCCAAATGGAAAAGCAAGGCTAGTACCATCCCGCCCCCATTTCCATGGGCACACGCAGCATACATCCCTGTGGTTTCTGACAAGTCAAAAGAGACACAGAGCACACACTGGTTCCTTCCCTGAATCAACTTCTCGAGGCAGAGTGTTCTGCATCTAGTGAACGGCCTCAACCAAGGCACGCCCTAGCTAGGCCTCTGGGCCCGGGCCTCTTCAGAAGCCTGCAGTGCTACAGGAAGAACTGTGCTTTAGTTGCAATAGGCAAGCAATCCGCCTTTCTCCTGGAGGCAGGGTGACTTCAGGTAGGAGGTCCTGGTTGGAAGGCGAAGCCTAGTGTTTTTTTTCAGTGCCAATCAGAGTAGGGAATGAGTGCGACTTCCACGGCATGTTGGAACCTGCTAGAACCGTGCCCGTGAACCTGTGGTAGTGCTGGGGAAATCAAGCTGTCCCAAGAAAGAGTGTCCTGTTTTGCCCATCACTCGGCATACACAGTGTGAGTACGAAGGCCTACGGGCCTGGATGTTGTTTAGAAGAGCCAGGGGAGCCTGGGGGTACTCAGTGTTCTTGCAGGGAATAGGGTTTCCAGGCGAGGCACCTAGGTGTCCCGCAAAGCGTACTGGCGTTCAAATGCTGCAGAGCAGCGGCTACCGCCTCATGGAAACTGCTGCACGCCTCCGCTTCTGCAGAGCAATTCAGGGCCTTACCTCGAGGCAAGTCCTCACGTTGAGTGTCCCGTGAGCGACACCGCATGGTAGGATGCTGACTTTCTCCTTGAGTAGAGAGACTTCAGGTACGAGGTCCTCTAAGAATTCTAAGCAGAGTGTTTTCTCATGGCAGCTCAAACGAGGGCAATGTCGAAGACTTCCAAGCCATGTTGGACTGCCTAGAAATGTGGTTCTGCTGTTGTTCGAGGGCTCTGGAAATGTAGCACGCCTGAAGTAACGTGCAGTGTGTTGCCCATCACTCGGCAGACACAGAGGGCCTCCGAGGGACCTATGGGCCTCGATGTTGCTCAGTAGGCCCACAGGGGTGTGGGGGTACTCAGTGATCTTGGAACGAAAATGATGCTCACCCGAGGGGCCTAGGAGTTCTCAAAGGGTACCTTCTTTAAAATAAAGCAGAACAGCGACTAAGAGCTCATGGGAAGAGCTGCCTGCCTCCCGTTCTGCATGGCTACTCGGGGCCTTACCTCGAGGCAAGGACTCACGTTGAGATTCCCTTTAGCTCTAGAGCATTACAAGAAGAGAGCCACCCCGGCCATGGAAGCACCCTGTGTAGCCAGAGAAAAACCATTTTCTTCCCAGACCCATGCCTACGGCGTCCAGAGGCCTGACAACAGCAGAGAATTTCAGGGAGCTTCCAGGGAGCATGAATGGGGCTTTCCAAATGGAAAAGCAAGGCTAGTACCATCCCGCCTCCATTTCCATGGGCACACGCAGCATACATCCCTGTGGTTTCTGACAAGTCAAAAGAGACACAGAGCACACACTTCGTCCTTCCCTGAATGAACTCCTCGAGGCAGGGTGTTCTGCATGTAGTGAACGGCCTCAACCAAGGCGCGCCCTAGGTAGGCCTCTGGGCCCGTGCCTCTTCAGAAGCCTGCAGTGCTACAGGAAAAACTGTGCTTTAGTGGCAATAGGAACACAAGCCGACTTTCTCCTGGAGGCAGGGTGACTTCAGGTAGGAGGTCCTGGTTGGAAGGCGAAGCCTAGTGTTTTTTTTCAGTGCCAATCAGAGTAGGGAATGAGTGCGACTTCCACGGCATGTTGGAACCTGCTAGAACCGTGCCCGTGAACCTGTGGTAGTGCTGGGGAAATCAAGCTGTCCCAAGAAAGAGTGTCCTGTTTTGCCCATCACTCGGCATACACAGTGTGAGTACGAAGGCCTACGGGCCTGGATGTTGTTTAGAAGAGCCAGGGGAGCCTGGGGGTACTCAGTGTTCTTGCAGGGAATAGGGTTTCCAGGCGAGGCACCTAGGTGTCCCGCAAAGCGTACTGGCGTTCAAATGCTGCAGAGCAGCGGCTACCGCCTCATGGAAACTGCTGCACGCCTCCGCTTCTGCAGAGCAATTCAGGGCCTTACCTCGAGGCAAGTCCTCACGTTGAGTGTCCCGTGAGCGACACCGCATGGTAGGATGCTGACTTTCTCCTTGAGTAGAGAGACTTCAGGTACGAGGTCCTCTAAGAATTCTAAGCAGAGTGTTTTCTCATGGCAGCTCAAACGAGGGCAATGTCGAAGACTTCCAAGCCATGTTGGACTGCCTAGAAATGTGGTTCTGATGTTGTTCGAGGGCTATGGAAATGTAGCACGCCTGAAGTAACGTGCAGTGTGTTGCCCATCACTCGGCAGACACAGAGGGCCTCCGAGGGACCTATGGGCCTCGATGTTGCTCAGTAGGCCCACAGGGGTGTGGGGGTACTCAGTGATCTTGGAACGAAAATGATGCTCACCCGAGGGGCCTAGGAGTTCTCAAAGGGTACCTTCTTTCAAATAAAGCAGAACAGCGACTAAGAGCTCATGGCAAGAGCTGCCTGCCTCCCGTTCTGCATGGCTACTCGGGGCCTTACCTCGAGGCAAGGACTCACGTTGAGATTCCCTTTAGCTCTAGAGCATTACAAGAAGAGAGCCACCCCGGCCATGGAAGCACCCTGTGTAGCCAGAGAAAAACCATTTTCTTCCCAGACCCATGCCTACGGCGTCCAGAGGCCTGACAACAGCAGAGAATTTCAGGGAGCTTCCAGGGAGCATGAATGGGGCTTTCCAAATGGAAAAGCAAGGCTAGTACCATCCCGCCTCCATTTCCATGGGCACACGCAGCATACATCCCTGTGGTTTCTGACAAGTCAAAAGAGACACAGAGCACACACTTCGTCCTTCCCTGAATTAACTCCTCGAGGCAGGGTGTTCTGCATGTAGTGAACGGCCTCAACCAAGGCGCGCCCTAGCTAGGCCTCTGGGCCCGTGCCTCTTCAGAAGCCTGCAGTGCTACAGGAAAAACTGTGCTTTAGTGGCAATAGGAACACAACCCGACTTTCTCCTGGAGGCAGGGTGACTTCAGGTAGGAGGTCCTGGTTGGAAGGCGAAGCCTAGTGTTTTTTTTCAGTGCCAATCAGAGTAGGGAATGAGTGCGACTTCCACGGCATGTTGGAACCTGCTAGAACCGTGCCCGTGAACCTGTGGTAGTGCTGGGGAAATCAAGCTGTCCCAAGAAAGAGTGTACTGTTTTGCCCATCACTCGGCATACACAGTGTGAGTACGAAGGCCTACGGGCCTGGATGTTGTTTAGAAGAGCCAGGGGAGCCTGGGGGTACTCAGTGTTCTTGCAGGGAATAGGGTTTCCAGGCGAGGCACCTAGGTGTCCCGCAAAGCGTACTGGCGTTCAAATGCTGCAGAGCAGCGACTACGGCCTCATGGAAACTGCTGCACGCCTCCGCTTCTGCAGAGCAATTCAGGGCCTTACCTCGAGGCAAGTCCTCACGTTGAGTGTCCCGTGAGCGACCCCGCATGGTAGGATGCTGACTTTCTCCTTGAGTAGAGAGACTTCAGGTACGAGGTCCTCTAAGAATTCTAAGCAGAGTGTTTTCTCATGGCAGCTCAAACGAGGGCAATGTCGAAGACTTCCAGGCCATGTTGGACTGCCTAGAAATGTGGTTCTGCTGTTGTTCGAGGGCTCTGGAAATGTAGCACGCCTGAAGTAACGTGCAGTGTGTTGCCCATCACTCGGCAGACACAGAGGGCCTCCGAGGGACCTATGGGCCTCGATGTTGCTCAGTAGGCCCACAGGGGTGTGGGGGTACTCAGTGATCTTGGAACGAAAATGATGCTCACCCGAGGGGCCTAGGAGTTCTCAAAGGGTACCTTCTTTAAAATAAAGCAGAACAGCGACTAAGAGCTCATGGGAAGAGCTGCCTGCCTCCCGTTCTGCATGGCTACTCGGGGCCTTACCTCGAGGCAAGGACTCACGTTGAGATTCCCTTTAGCTCTAGAGCATGGCTAGATGAGCCCCACCCCGGCCATGGAAGCACCCTGTGTAGCCAGAGAAAACCCATTTTCTTCCCAGACCCATGCCTACGGCGTCCAGAGGCCTGACAACAGCAGAGAATTTCAGGGAGCTTCCAGGGAGCATGAATGGGGCTTTCCAAATGGAAAAGCAAGGCTAGTACCATCCCGCCCCCATTTCCATGGGCACACGCAGCATACATCCCTGTGGTTTCTGACAAGTCAAAAGAGACACAGAGCACACACTTCGTCCTTCCCTGAATCAACTCCTCGAGGCAGGGTGTTCTGCATGTAGTGAACGGCCTCAACCAAGGCGCGCCCTAGCTAGACCTCTGGGCCCGTGCCTCTTCAGAAGCCTGCAGTGCTACAGGAAAAACTGTGCTTTAGTGGCAATAGGAACGCAAGCCGACTTTCTCCTGGAGGCAGGGTGACTTCAGGTAGGAGGTCCTGGTTGGAAGGCGAAGCCTAGTGTTTTTTTTTCAGTGCCAATCAGAGTAGGGAATGAGTGCGACTTCCACGGCATGTTGGAACCTGCTAGAACCGTGCCCGTGAACCTGTGGTAGTGCTGGGGAAATCAAGCTGTCCCAAGAAAGAGTGTACTGTTTTGCCCATCACTCGGCATACACAGTGTGAGTACGAAGGCCTACGGGCCTGGATGTTGTTTAGAAGAGCCAGGGGAGCCTGGGGGTACTCAGTGTTCTTGCAGGGAATAGGGTTTCCAGGCGAGGCACCTAGGTGTCCCGCAAAGCGTACTGGCGTTCAAATGCTGCAGAGCAGCGACTACGGCCTCATGGAAACTGCTGCACGCCTCCGCTTCTGCAGAGCAATTCAGGGCCTTACCTCGAGGCAAGTCCTCACGTTGAGTGTCCTGTGAGCGACACCGCATGGTAGGATGCTGACTTTCTCCTTGAGTAGAGAGACTTCAGGTACGAGGTCCTCTAAGAATTCTAAGCAGAGTGTTTTCTCATGGCAGCTCAAACGAGGGCAATGTCGAAGACTTCCAGGCCATGTTGGACTGCCTAGAAATGTGGTTCTGCTGTTGTTCGAGGGCTCTGGAAATGTAGCACGCCTGAAGTAACGTGCAGTGTGTTGCCCATCACTCGGCAGACACAGAGGGCCTCCGAGGGACCTATGGGCCTCGATGTTGCTCAGTAGGCCCACAGGGGTGTGGGGGTACTCAGTGATCTTGGAACGAAAATGATGCTCACCCGAGGGGCCTAGGAGTTCTCAAAGGGTACCTTCTTTAAAATAAAGCAGAACAGCGACTAAGAGCTCATGGGAAGAGCTGCCTGCCTCCCGTTCTGCATGGCTACTCGGGGCCTTACCTCGAGGCAAGGACTCACGTTGAGATTCCCTTTAGCTCTAGAGCATTACAAGAAGAGAGCCACCCCGGCCATGGAAGCACCCTGTGTAGCCAGAGAAAACCCATTTTCTTCCCAGACCCATGCCTACGGCGTCCAGAGGCCTGACAACAGCAGAGAATTTCAGGGAGCTTCCAGGGAGCATGAATGGGGCTTTCCAAATGGAAAAGCAAGGCTAGTACCATCCCGCCCCCATTTCCATGGGCACACGCAGCATACATCCCTGTGGTTTCTGACAAGTCAAAAGAGACACAGAGCACACACTGGTTCCTTCCCTGAATCAACTTCTCGAGGCAGAGTGTTCTGCATCTAGTGAACGGCCTCAACCAAGGCGCGCCCTAGCTAGACCTCTGGGCCCGTGCCTCTTCAGAAGCCTGCAGTGCTACAGGAAAAACTGTGCTTTAGTGGCAATAGGAACGCAAGCCGACTTTCTCCTGGAGGCAGGGTGACTTCAGGTAGGAGGTCCTGGTTGGAAGGCGAAGCCTAGTGTTTTTTTTTCAGTGCCAATCAGAGTAGGGAATGAGTGCGACTTCCACGGCATGTTGGAACCTGCTAGAACCGTGCCCGTGAACCTGTGGTAGTGCTGGGGAAATCAAGCTGTCCCAAGAAAGAGTGTACTGTTTTGCCCATCACTCGGCATACACAGTGTGAGTACGAAGGCCTACGGGCCTGGATGTTGTTTAGAAGAGCCAGGGGAGCCTGGGGGTACTCAGTGTTCTTGCAGGGAATAGGGTTTCCAGGCGAGGCACCTAGGTGTCCCGCAAAGCGTACTGGCGTTCAAATGCTGCAGAGCAGCGACTACGGCCTCATGGAAACTGCTGCACGCCTCCGCTTCTGCAGAGCAATTCAGGGCCTTACCTCGAGGCAAGTCCTCACGTTGAGTGTCCCGTGAGCGACACCGCATGGTAGGATGCTGACTTTCTCCTTGAGTAGAGAGACTTCAGGTACGAGGTCCTCTAAGAATTCTAAGCAGAGTGTTTTCTCATGGCAGCTCAAACGAGGGCAATGTCGAAGACTTACAAGCCATGTTGGACTGCCTAGAAATGTGGTTCTGATGTTGTTCGAGGGCTCTGGAAATGTAGCACGCCTGAAGTAACGTGCAGTGTGTTGCCCATCACTCGGCAGACACAGAGGGCCTCCGAGGGACCTATGGGCCTCGATGTTGCTCAGTAGGCCCACAGGGGTGTGGGGGTACTCAGTGATCTTGGAACGAAAATGATGCTCACCCGAGGGGCCTAGGAGTTCTCAAAGGGTACCTTCTTTAAAATAAAGCAGAACAGCGACTAAGAGCTCATGGGAAGAGCTGCCTGCCTCCCGTTCTGCATGGCTACTCGGGGCCTTACCTCGAGGCAAGGACTCACGTTGAGATTCCCTTTAGCTCTAGAGCATTACAAGAAGAGAGCCACCCCGGCCATGGAAGCACCCTGTGTAGCCAGAGAAAACCCATTTTCTTCCCAGACCCATGCCTACGGCGTCCAGAGGCCTGACAACAGCAGAGAATTTCAGGGAGCTTCCAGGGAGCATGAATGGGGCTTTCCAAATGGAAAAGCAAGGCTAGTACCATCCCGCCCCCATTTCCATGGGCACACGCAGCATACATCCCTGTGGTTTCTGACAAGTCAAAAGAGACACAGAGCACACACTTCGTCCTTCCCTGAATCAACTCCTCGAGGTAGGGTGTTCTGCATGTAGTGAACGGCCTCAACCAAGGCGCGCCCTAGCTAGACCTCTGGGCCCGTGCCTCTTCAGAAGCCTGCAGTGCTACAGGAAAAACTGTGCTTTAGTGGCAATAGGAACGCAAGCCGACTTTCTCCTGGAGGCAGGGTGACTTCAGGTAGGAGGTCCTGGTTGGAAGGCGAAGCCTAGTGTTTTTTTTTCAGTGCCAATCAGAGTAGGGAATGAGTGCGACTTCCACGGCATGTTGGAACCTGCTAGAACCGTGCCCGTGAACCTGTGGTAGTGCTGGGGAAATCAAGCTGTCCCAAGAAAGAGTGTACTGTTTTGCCCATCACTCGGCATACACAGTGTGAGTACGAAGGCCTACGGGCCTGGATGTTGTTTAGAAGAGCCAGGGGAGCCTGGGGGTACTCAGTGTTCTTGCAGGGAATAGGGTTTCCAGGCGAGGCACCTAGGTGTCCCGCAAAGCGTACTGGCGTTCAAATGCTGCAGAGCAGCGACTACGGCCTCATGGAAACTGCTGCACGCCTCCGCTTCTGCAGAGCAATTCAGGGCCTTACCTCGAGGCAAGTCCTCACGTTGAGTGTCCTGTGAGCGACACCGCATGGTAGGATGCTGACTTTCTCCTTGAGTAGAGAGACTTCAGGTACGAGGTCCTCTAAGAATTCTAAGCAGAGTGTTTTCTCATGGCAGCTCAAACGAGGGCAATGTCGAAGACTTCCAGGCCATGTTGGACTGCCTAGAAATGTGGTTCTGCTGTTGTTCGAGGGCTCTGGAAATGTAGCACGCCTGAAGTAACGTGCAGTGTGTTGCCCATCACTCGGCAGACACAGAGGGCCTCCGAGGGACCTATGGGCCTCGATGTTGCTCAGTAGGCCCACAGGGGTGTGGGGGTACTCAGTGATCTTGGAACGAAAATGATGCTCACCCGAGGGGCCTAGGAGTTCTCAAAGGGTACCTTCTTTAAAATAAAGCAGAACAGCGACTAAGAGCTCATGGGAAGAGCTGCCTGCCTCCCGTTCTGCATGGCTACTCGGGGCCTTACCTCGAGGCAAGGACTCACGTTGAGATTCCCTTTAGCTCTAGAGCATTACAAGAAGAGAGCCACCCCGGCCATGGAAGCACCCTGTGTAGCCAGAGAAAACCCATTTTCTTCCCAGACCCATGCCTACGGCGTCCAGAGGCCTGACAACAGCAGAGAATTTCAGGGAGCTTCCAGGGAGCATGAATGGGGCTTTCCAAATGGAAAAGCAAGGCTAGTACCATCCCGCCCCCATTTCCATGGGCACACGCAGCATACATCCCTGTGGTTTCTGACAAGTCAAAAGAGACACAGAGCACACACTGGTTCCTTCCCTGAATCAACTTCTCGAAGCAGAGTGTTCTGCATCTAGTGAACGGCCTCAACCAAGGCGCGCCCTAGCTAGACCTCTGGGCCCGTGCCTCTTCAGAAGCCTGCAGTGCTACAGGAAAAACTGTGCTTTAGTGGCAATAGGAACGCAAGCCGACTTTCTCCTGGAGGCAGGGTGACTTCAGGTAGGAGGTCCTGGTTGGAAGGCGAAGCCTAGTGTTTTTTTTTCAGTGCCAATCAGAGTAGGGAATGAGTGCGACTTCCACGGCATGTTGGAACCTGCTAGAACCGTGCCCGTGAACCTGTGGTAGTGCTGGGGAAATCAAGCTGTCCCAAGAAAGAGTGTACTGTTTTGCCCATCACTCGGCATACACAGTGTGAGTACGAAGGCCTACGGGCCTGGATGTTGTTTAGAAGAGCCAGGGGAGCCTGGGGGTACTCAGTGTTCTTGCAGGGAATAGGGTTTCCAGGCGAGGCACCTAGGTGTCCCGCAAAGCGTACTGGCGTTCAAATGCTGCAGAGCAGCGACTACGGCCTCATGGAAACTGCTGCACGCCTCCGCTTCTGCAGAGCAATTCAGGGCCTTACCTCGAGGCAAGTCCTCACGTTGAGTGTCCCGTGAGCGACCCCGCATGGTAGGATGCTGACTTTCTCCTTGAGTAGAGAGACTTCAGGTACGAGGTCCTCTAAGAATTCTAAGCAGAGTGTTTTCTCATGGCAGCTCAAACGAGGGCAATGTCGAAGACTTCCAGGCCATGTTGGACTGCCTAGAAATGTGGTTCTGCTGTTGTTCGAGGGCTCTGGAAATGTAGCACGCCTGAAGTAACGTGCAGTGTGTTGCCCATCACTCGGCAGACACAGAGGGCCTCCGAGGGACCTATGGGCCTCGATGTTGCTCAGTAGGCCCACAGGGGTGTGGGGGTACTCAGTGATCTTGGAACGAAAATGATGCTCACCCGAGGGGCCTAGGAGTTCTCAAAGGGTACCTTCTTTAAAATAAAGCAGAACAGCGACTAAGAGCTCATGGGAAGAGCTGCCTGCCTCCCGTTCTGCATGGCTACTCGGGGCCTTACCTCGAGGCAAGGACTCACGTTGAGATTCCCTTTAGCTCTAGAGCATGGCTAGATGAGCCCCACCCCGGCCATGGAAGCACCCTGTGTAGCCAGAGAAAACCCATTTTCTTCCCAGACCCATGCCTACGGCGTCCAGAGGCCTGACAACAGCAGGGAATTTCAGGGAGCTTCCAGGGAGCATGAATGGGGCTTTCCAAATGGAAAAGCAAGGCTAGTACCATCCCGCCCCCATTTCCATGGGCACACGCAGCATACATCCCTGTGGTTTCTGACAAGTCAAAAGAGACACAGAGCACACACTGGTTCCTTCCCTGAATCAACTTCTCGAGGCAGAGTGTTCTGCATCTAGTGAACGGCCTCAACCAAGGCACGCCCTAGCTAGGCCTCTGGGCCCGGGCCTCTTCAGAAGCCTGCAGTGCTACAGGAAGAACTGTGCTTTAGTGGCAATACTAACGCAAGCCGACTTTCTCCTGGAGGCAGGGTGACTTCAGGTAGGAGGTCCTGGTTGGAAGGCGAAGCCTAGTGTTTTTTTTCAGTGCCAATCAGAGTAGGGAATGAGTGCGAATTCCACGGCATGTTGGAACCTGCTAGAACCGTGCCCGTGAACCTGTGGTAGTGCTGGGGAAATCAAGCTGTCCCAAGAAAGAGTGTACTGTTTTGCCCATCACTCGGCATACACAGTGTGAGTACGAAGGCCTACGGGCCTGGATGTTGTTTAGAAGAGCCAGGGGAGCCTGGGGGTACTCAGTGTTCTTGCAGGGAATAGGGTTTCCAGGCGAGGCACCTAGGTGTCCCGCAAAGCGTACTGGCGTTCAAATGCTGCAGAGCAGCGGCTACCGCCTCATGGAAACTGCTGCACGCCTCCGCTTCTGCAGAGCAATTCAGGGCCTTACCTCGAGGTAAGTCCTCACGTTGAGTGTCCCGTGAGCGACACCGCATGGTAGGATGCTGACTTTCTCCTTGAGTAGAGAGACTTCAGGTACGAGGTCCTCTAAGAATTCTAAGCAGAGTGTTTTCTCATGGCAGCTCAAACGAGGGCAATGTCGAAGACTTCCAGGCCATGTTGGACTGCCTAGAAATGTGGTTCTGCTGTTGTTCGAGGGCTCTGGAAATGTAGCACGCCTGAAGTAACGTGCAGTGTGTTGCCCATCACTCGGCAGACACAGAGGGCCTCCGAGGGACCTATGGGCCTCGATGTTGCTCAGTAGGCCCACAGGGGTGTGGGGGTACTCAGTGATCTTGGAACGAAAATGATGCTCACCCGAGGGGCCTAGGAGTTCTCAAAGGGTACCTTCTTTAAAATAAAGCAGAACAGCGACTAAGAGCTCATGGGAAGAGCTGCCTGCCTCCCGTTCTGCATGGCTACTCGGGGCCTTACCTCGAGGCAAGGACTCACGTTGAGATTCCCTTTAGCTCTAGAGCATGGCTAGATGAGCCCCACCCCGGCCATGGAAGCACCCTGTGTAGCCAGAGAAAACCCATTTTCTTCCCAGACCCATGCCTACGGCGTCCAGAGGCCTGACAACAGCAGAGAATTTCAGGGAGCTTCCAGGGAGCATGAATGGGGCTTTCCAAATGGAAAAGCAAGGCTAGTACCATCCCGCCCCCATTTCCATGGGCACACGCAGCATACATCCCTGTGGTTTCTGACAAGTCAAAAGAGACACAGAGCACACACTTCGTCCTTCCCTGAATCAACTCCTCGAGGCAGGGTGTTCTGCATGTAGTGAACGGCCTCAACCAAGGCGCGCCCTAGCTAGACCTCTGGGCCCGTGCCTCTTCAGAAGCCTGCAGTGCTACAGGAAAAACTGTGCTTTAGTGGCAATAGGAACGCAAGCCGACTTTCTCCTGGAGGCAGGGTGACTTCAGGTAGGAGGTCCTGGTTGGAAGGCGAAGCCTAGTGTTTTTTTTTCAGTGCCAATCAGAGTAGGGAATGAGTGCGACTTCCACGGCATGTTGGAACCTGCTAGAACCGTGCCCGTGAACCTGTGGTAGTGCTGGGGAAATCAAGCTGTCCCAAGAAAGAGTGTACTGTTTTGCCCATCACTCGGCATACACAGTGTGAGTACGAAGGCCTACGGGCCTGGATGTTGTTTAGAAGAGCCAGGGGAGCCTGGGGGTACTCAGTGTTCTTGCAGGGAATAGGGTTTCCAGGCGAGGCACCTAGGTGTCCCGCAAAGCGTACTGGCGTTCAAATGCTGCAGAGCAGCGACTACGGCCTCATGGAAACTGCTGCACGCCTCCGCTTCTGCAGAGCAATTCAGGGCCTTACCTCGAGGCAAGTCCTCACGTTGAGTGTCCCGTGAGCGACCCCGCATGGTAGGATGCTGACTTTCTCCTTGAGTAGAGAGACTTCAGGTACGAGGTCCTCTAAGAATTCTAAGCAGAGTGTTTTCTCATGGCAGCTCAAACGAGGGCAATGTCGAAGACTTCCAGGCCATGTTGGACTGCCTAGAAATGTGGTTCTGCTGTTGTTCGAGGGCTCTGGAAATGTAGCACGCCTGAAGTAACGTGCAGTGTGTTGCCCATCACTCGGCAGACACAGAGGGCCTCCGAGGGACCTATGGGCCTCGATGTTGCTCAGTAGGCCCACAGGGGTGTGGGGGTACTCAGTGATCTTGGAACGAAAATGATGCTCACCCGAGGGGCCTAGGAGTTCTCAAAGGGTACCTTCTTTCAAATAAAGCAGAACAGCGACTAAGAGCTCATGGGAAGAGCTGCCTGCCTCCCGTTCTGCATGGCTACTCGGGGCCTTACCTCGAGGCAAGGACTCACGTTGAGATTCCCTTTAGCTCTAGAGCATTACAAGAAGAGAGCCACCCCGGCCATGGAAGCACCCTGTGTAGCCAGAGAAAACCCATTTTCTTCCCAGACCCATGCCTACGGCGTCCAGAGGCCTGACAACAGCAGAGAATTTCAGGGAGCTTCCAGGGAGCATGAATGGGGCTTTCCAAATGGAAAAGCAAGGCTAGTACCATCCCGCCCCCATTTCCATGGGCACACGCAGCATACATCCCTGTGGTTTCTGACAAGTCAAAAGAGACACAGAGCACACACTTCGTCCTTCCCTGAATCAACTTCTCGAGGCAGAGTGTTCTGCATCTAGTGAACGGCCTCAACCAAGGCGCGCCCTAGCTAGACCTCTGGGCCCGTGCCTCTTCAGAAGCCTGCAGTGCTACAGGAAAAACTGTGCTTTAGTGGCAATAGGAACGCAAGCCGCCTTTCTCCTGGAGGCAGGGTGACTTCAGGTAGGAGGTCCTGGTTGGAAGGCGAAGCCTAGTGTTTTTTTTCAGTGCCAATCAGAGTAGGGAATGAGTGCGACTTCCACGGCATGTTGGAACCTGCTAGAACCGTGCCCGTGAACCTGTGGTAGTGCTGGGGAAATCAAGCTGTCCCAAGAAAGAGTGTACTGTTTTGCCCATCACTCGGCATACACAGTGTGAGTACGAAGGCCTACGGGCCTGGATGTTGTTTAGAAGAGCCAGGGGAGCCTGGGGGTACTCAGTGTTCTTGCAGGGAATAGGGTTTCCAGGCGAGGCACCTAGGTGTCCCGCAAAGCGTACTGGCGTTCAAATGCTGCAGAGCAGCGGCTACCGCCTCATGGAAACTGCTGCAGGCCTCCGCTTCTGCAGAGCAATTCAGGGCCTTACCTCGAGGCAAGTCCTCACGTTGAGTGTCCCGTGAGCGACACCGCATGGTAGGATGCTGACTTTCTCCTTGAGTAGAGAGACTTCAGGTACGAGGTCCTCTAAGAATTCTAAGCAGAGTGTTTTCTCATGGCAGCTCAAACGAGGGCAATGTCGAAGACTTCCAGGCCATGTTGGACTGCCTAGAAATGTGGTTCTGCTGTTGTTCGAGGGCTCTGGAAATGTAGCACGCCTGAAGTAACGTGCAGTGTGTTGCCCATCACTCGGCAGACACAGAGGGCCTCCGAGGGACCTATGGGCCTCGATGTTGCTCAGTAGGCCCACAGGGGTGTGGGGGTACTCAGTGATCTTGGAACGAAAATGATGCTCACCCGAGGGGCCTAGGAGTTCTCAAAGGGTACCTTCTTTAAAATAAAGCAGAACAGCGACTAAGAGCTCATGGGAAGAGCTGCCTGCCTCCCGTTCTGCATGGCTACTCGGGGCCTTACCTCGAGGCAAGGACTCACGTTGAGATTCCCTTTAGCTCTAGAGCATGGCTAGATGAGCCCCACCCCGGCCATGGAAGCACCCTGTGTAGCCAGAGAAAACCCATTTTCTTCCCAGACCCATGCCTACGGTGTCCAGAGGCCTGACAACAGCAGAGAATTTCAGGGAGCTTCCAGGGAGCATGAATGGGGCTTTCCAAATGGAAAAGCAAGGCTAGTACCATCCCGCCCCCATTTCCATGGGCACACGCAGCATACATCCCTGTGGTTTCTGACAAGTCAAAAGAGACACAGAGCACACACTTCGTCCTTCCCTGAATCAACTCCTCGAGGCAGGGTGTTCTGCATGTAGTGAACGGCCTCAACCAAGGCGCGCCCTAGCTAGACCTCTGGGCCCGTGCCTCTTCAGAAGCCTGCAGTGCTACAGGAAAAACTGTGCTTTAGTGGCAATAGGAACGCAAGCCGACTTTCTCCTGGAGGCAGGGTGACTTCAGGTAGGAGGTCCTGGTTGGAAGGCGAAGCCTAGTGTTTTTTTTCAGTGCCAATCAGAGTAGGGAATGAGTGCGACTTCCACGGCATGTTGGAACCTGCTAGAACCGTGCCCGTGAACCTGTGGTAGTGCTGGGGAAATCAAGCTGTCCCAAGAAAGAGTGTACTGTTTTGCCCATCACTCGGCATACACAGTGTGAGTACGAAGGCCTACGGGCCTGGATGTTGTTTAGAAGAGCCAGGGGAGCCTGGGGGTACTCAGTGTTCTTGCAGGGAATAGGGTTTCCAGGCGAGGCACCTAGGTGTCCCGCAAAGCGTACTGGCGTTCAAATGCTGCAGAGCAGCGGCTACCGCCTCATGGAAACTGCTGCACGCCTCCGCTTCTGCAGAGCAATTCAGGGCCTTACCTCGAGGCAAGTCCTCACGTTGAGTGTCCCGTGAGCGACACCGCATGGTAGGATGCTGACTTTCTCCTTGAGTAGAGAGACTTCAGGTACGAGGTCCTCTAAGAATTCTAAGCAGAGTGTTTTCTCATGGCAGCTCAAACGAGGGCAATGTCGAAGACTTCCAGGCCATGTTGGACTGCCTAGAAATGTGGTTCTGCTGTTGTTCGAGGGCTCTGGAAATGTAGCACGCCTGAAGTAACGTGCAGTGTGTTGCCCATCACTCGGCAGACACAGAGGGCCTCCGAGGGACCTATGGGCCTCGATGTTGCTCAGTAGGCCCACAGGGGTGTGGGGGTACTCAGTGATCTTGGAACGAAAATGATGCTCACCCGAGGGGCCTAGGAGTTCTCAAAGGGTACCTTCTTTAAAATAAAGCAGAACAGCGACTAAGAGCTCATGGGAAGAGCTGCCTGCCTCCCGTTCTGCATGGCTACTCGGGGCCTTACCTCGAGGCAAGGACTCACGTTGAGATTCCCTTTAGCTCTAGAGCATTACAAGAAGAGAGCCACCCCGGCCATGGAAGCACCCTGTGTAGCCAGAGAAAACCCATTTTCTTCCCAGACCCATGCCTACGGCGTCCAGAGGCCTGACAACAGCAGAGAATTTCAGGGAGCTTCCAGGGAGCATGAATGGGGCTTTCCAAATGGAAAAGCAAGGCTAGTACCATCCCGCCCCCATTTCCATGGGCACACGCAGCATACATCCCTGTGGTTTCTGACAAGTCAAAAGAGACACAGAGCACACACTGGTTCCTTCCCTGAATCAACTTCTCGAGGCAGAGTGTTCTGCATCTAGTGAACGGCCTCAACCAAGGCACGCCCTAGCTAGGCCTCTGGGCCCGGGCCTCTTCAGAAGCCTGCAGTGCTACAGGAAGAACTGTGCTTTAGTGGCAATACTAACGCAAGCCGACTTTCTCCTGGAGGCAGGGTGACTTCAGGTAGGAGGTCCTGGTTGGAAGGCGAAGCCTAGTGTTTTTTTTCAGTGCCAATCAGAGTAGGGAATGAGTGCGAATTCCACGGCATGTTGGAACCTGCTAGAACCGTGCCCGTGAACCTGTGGTAGTGCTGGGGAAATCAAGCTGTCCCAAGAAAGAGTGTACTGTTTTGCCCATCACTCGGCATACACAGTGTGAGTACGAAGGCCTACGGGCCTGGATGTTGTTTAGAAGAGCCAGGGGAGCCTGGGGGTACTCAGTGTTCTTGCAGGGAATAGGGTTTCCAGGCGAGGCACCTAGGTGTCCCGCAAAGCGTACTGGCGTTCAAATGCTGCAGAGCAGCGGCTACCGCCTCATGGAAACTGCTGCACGCCTCCGCTTCTGCAGAGCAATTCAGGGCCTTACCTCGAGGCAAGTCCTCACGTTGAGTGTCCCGTGAGCGACACCGCATGGTAGGATGCTGACTTTCTCCTTGAGTAGAGAGACTTCAGGTACGAGGTCCTCTAAGAATTCTAAGCAGAGTGTTTTCTCATGGCAGCTCAAACGAGGGCAATGTCGAAGACTTCCAGGCCATGTTGGACTGCCTAGAAATGTGGTTCTGCTGTTGTTCGAGGGCTCTGGAAATGTAGCACGCCTGAAGTAACGTGCAGTGTGTTGCCCATCACTCGGCAGACACAGAGGGCCTCCGAGGGACCTATGGGCCTCGATGTTGCTCAGTAGGCCCACAGGGGTGTGGGGGTACTCAGTGATCTTGGAACGAAAATGATGCTCCCCCGAGGGGCCTAGGAGTTCTCAAAGGGTACCTTCTTTCAAATAAAGCAGAACAGCGACTAAGAGCTCATGGGAAGAGCTGCCTGCCTCCCGTTCTGCATGGCTACTCGGGGCCTTACCTCGAGGCAAGGACTCACGTTGAGATTCCCTTTAGCTCTAGAGCATGGCTAGATGAGCCCCACCCCGGCCATGGAAGCACCCTGTGTAGCCAGAGAAAACCCATTTTCTTCCCAGACCCATGCCTACGGCGTCCAGAGGCCTGACAACAGCAGAGAATTTCAGGGAGCTTCCAGGGAGCATGAATGGGGCTTTCCAAATGGAAAAGCAAGGCTAGTACCATCCCGCCCCCATTTCCATGGGCACACGCAGCATACATCCCTGTGGTTTCTGACAAGTCAAAAGAGACACAGAGCACACACTTCGTCCTTCCCTGAATCAACTCCTCGAGGCAGGGTGTTCTGCATGTAGTGAACGGCCTCAACCAAGGCGCGCCCTAGCTAGACCTCTGGGCCCGTGCCTCTTCAGAAGCCTGCAGTGCTACAGGAAAAACTGTGCTTTAGTGGCAATAGGAACGCAAGCCGACTTTCTCCTGGAGGCAGGGTGACTTCAGGTAGGAGGTCCTGGTTGGAAGGCGAAGCCTAGTGTTTTTTTTTCAGTGCCAATCAGAGTAGGGAATGAGTGCGACTTCCACGGCATGTTGGAACCTGCTAGAACCGTGCCCGTGAACCTGTGGTAGTGCTGGGGAAATCAAGCTGTCCCAAGAAAGAGTGTACTGTTTTGCCCATCACTCGGCATACACAGTGTGAGTACGAAGGCCTACGGGCCTGGATGTTGTTTAGAAGAGCCAGGGGAGCCTGGGGGTACTCAGTGTTCTTGCAGGGAATAGGGTTTCCAGGCGAGGCACCTAGGTGTCCCGCAAAGCGTACTGGCGTTCAAATGCTGCAGAGCAGCGACTACGGCCTCATGGAAACTGCTGCACGCCTCCGCTTCTGCAGAGCAATTCAGGGCCTTACCTCGAGGCAAGTCCTCACGTTGAGTGTCCCGTGAGCGACCCCGCATGGTAGGATGCTGACTTTCTCCTTGAGTAGAGAGACTTCAGGTACGAGGTCCTCTAAGAATTCTAAGCAGAGTGTTTTCTCATGGCAGCTCAAACGAGGGCAATGTCGAAGACTTCCAGGCCATGTTGGACTGCCTAGAAATGTGGTTCTGCTGTTGTTCGAGGGCTCTGGAAATGTAGCACGCCTGAAGTAACGTGCAGTGTGTTGCCCATCACTCGGCAGACACAGAGGGCCTCCGAGGGACCTATGGGCCTCGATGTTGCTCAGTAGGCCCACAGGGGTGTGGGGGTACTCAGTGATCTTGGAACGAAAATGATGCTCACCCGAGGGGCCTAGGAGTTCTCAAAGGGTACCTTCTTTAAAATAAAGCAGAACAGCGACTAAGAGCTCATGGGAAGAGCTGCCTGCCTCCCGTTCTGCATGGCTACTCGGGGCCTTACCTCGAGGCAAGGACTCACGTTGAGATTCCCTTTAGCTCTAGAGCATTACAAGAAGAGAGCCACCCCGGCCATGGAAGCACCCTGTGTAGCCAGAGAAAACCCATTTTCTTCCCAGACCCATGCCTACGGCGTCCAGAGGCCTGACAACAGCAGAGAATTTCAGGGAGCTTCCAGGGAGCATGAATGGGGCTTTCCAAATGGAAAAGCAAGGCTAGTACCATCCCGCCCCCATTTCCATGGGCACACGCAGCATACATCCCTGTGGTTTCTGACAAGTCAAAAGAGACACAGAGCACACACTGGTTCCTTCCCTGAATCAACTTCTCGAGGCAGAGTGTTCTGCATCTAGTGAACGGCCTCAACCAAGGCGCGCCCTAGCTAGACCTCTGGGCCCGTGCCTCTTCAGAAGCCTGCAGTGCTACAGGAAAAACTGTGCTTTAGTGGCAATAGGAACGCAAGCCGACTTTCTCCTGGAGGCAGGGTGACTTCAGGTAGGAGGTCCTGGTTGGAAGGCGAAGCCTAGTGTTTTTTTTTCAGTGCCAATCAGAGTAGGGAATGAGTGCGACTTCCACGGCATGTTGGAACCTGCTAGAACCGTGCCCGTGAACCTGTGGTAGTGCTGGGGAAATCAAGCTGTCCCAAGAAAGAGTGTACTGTTTTGCCCATCACTCGGCATACACAGTGTGAGTACGAAGGCCTACGGGCCTGGATGTTGTTTAGAAGAGCCAGGGGAGCCTGGGGGTACTCAGTGTTCTTGCAGGGAATAGGGTTTCCAGGCGAGGCACCTAGGTGTCCCGCAAAGCGTACTGGCGTTCAAATGCTGTATAGCAGCGGCTACCGCCTCATGGAAACTGCTGCACGCCTCTGCTTCTGCAGAGCAATTCAGGGCCTTACCTCGAGGCAAGTCCTCACGTTGAGTGTCCCGTGAGCGACACCGCATGGTAGGATGCTGTCTTTCTCCTTGAGTAGAGAGACTTCAGGTACGAGGTCCTCTAAGAATTCTAAGCAGAGTGTTTTCTCATGGCAGCTCAAACGAGGGCAATGTCGAAGACTTCCAGGCCATGTTGGACTGCCTAGAAATGTGGTTCTGCTGTTGTTCGAGGGCTCTGGAAATGTAGCACGCCTGAAGTAACGTGCAGTGTGTTGCCCATCACTCGGCAGACACAGAGGGCCTCCGAGGGACCTATGGGCCTCGATGTTGCTCAGTAGGCCCACAGGGGTGTGGGGGTACTCAGTGATCTTGGAACGAAAATGATGCTCACCCGAGGGGCCTAGGAGTTCTCAAAGGGTACCTTCTTTAAAATAAAGCAGAACAGCGACTAAGAGCTCATGGGAAGAGCTGCCTGCCTCCCGTTCTGCATGGCTACTCGGGGCCTTACCTCGAGGCAAGGACTCACGTGGAGATTCCCTTTAGCTCTAGAGCATTACAAGAAGAGAGCCACCCCGGCCATGGAAGCACCCTGTGTAGCCAGAGAAAACCCATTTTCTTCCCAGACCCATGCCTACGGCGTCCAGAGGCCTGACAACAGCAGAGAATTTCAGGGAGCTTCCAGGGAGCATGAATGGGGCTTTCCAAATGGAAAAGCAAGGCTAGTACCATCCCGCCCCCATTTCCATGGGCACACGCAGCATACATCCCTGTGGTTTCTGACAAGTCAAAAGAGACACAGAGCACACACTGGTTCCTTCCCTGAATCAACTTCTCGAGGCAGAGTGTTCTGCATCTAGTGAACGGCCTCAACCAAGGCACGCCCTAGCTAGGCCTCTGGGCCCGGGCCTCTTCAGAAGCCTGCAGTGCTACAGGAAGAACTGTGCTTTAGTTGCAATAGGCAAGCAATCCGCCTTTCTCCTGGAGGCAGGGTGACTTCAGGTAGGAGGTCCTGGTTGGAAGGCGAAGCCTAGTGTTTTTTTTCAGTGCCAATCAGAGTAGGGAATGAGTGCGACTTCCACGGCATGTTGGAACCTGCTAGAACCGTGCCCGTGAACCTGTGGTAGTGCTGGGGAAATCAAGCTGTCCCAAGAAAGAGTGTACTGTTTTGCCCATCACTCGGCATACACAGTGTGAGTACGAAGGCCTACGGGCCTGGATGTTGTTTAGAAGAGCCAGGGGAGCCTGGGGGTACTCAGTGTTCTTGCAGGGAATAGGGTTTCCAGGCGAGGCACCTAGGTGTCCCGCAAAGCGTACTGGCGTTCAAATGCTGCAGAGCAGCGACTACGGCTTCATGGAAACTGCTGCACGCCTCCGCTTCTGCAGAGCAATTCAGGGCCTTACCTCGAGGCAAGTCCTCACGTTGAGTGTTCCGTGAGCGACACCGCATGGTAGGATGCTGACTTTCTCCTTGAGTAGAGAGACTTCAGGTACGAGGTCCTCTAAGAATTCTAAGCAGAGTGTTTTCTCATGGCAGCTCAAACGAGGGCAATGTCGAAGACTTCCAGGCCATGTTGGACTGCCTAGAAATGTGGTTCTGCTGTTGTTCGAGGGCTCTGGAAATGTAGCACGCCTGAAGTAACGTGCAGTGTGTTGCCCATCACTCGGCAGACACAGAGGGCCTCCGAGGGACCTATGGGCCTCGATGTTGCTCAGTAGGCCCACAGGGGTGTGGGGGTACTCAGTGATCTTGGAACGAAAATGATGCTCACCCGAGGGGCCTAGGAGTTCTCAAAGGGTACCTTCTTTAAAATAAAGCAGAACAGCGACTAAGAGCTCATGGGAAGAGCTGCCTGCCTCCCGTTCTGCATGGCTACTCGGGGCCTTACCTCGAGGCAAGGACTCACGTTGAGATTCCCTTTAGCTCTAGAGCATGGCTAGATGAGCCCCACCCCGGCCATGGAAGCACCCTGTGTAGCCAGAGAAAACCCATTTTCTTCCCAGACCCATGCCTACGGCGTCCAGAGGCCTGACAACAGCAGAGAATTTCAGGGAGCTTCCAGGGAGCATGAATGGGGCTTTCCAAATGGAAAAGCAAGGCTAGTACCATCCCGCCCCCATTTCCATGGGCACACGCAGCATACATCCCTGTGGTTTCTGACAAGTCAAAAGAGACACAGAGCACACACTTCGTCCTTCCCTGAATCAACTCCTCGAGGCAGGGTATTCTGCATGTAGTGAACGGCCTCAACCAAGGCGCGCCCTAGCTAGACCTCTGGGCCCGTGCCTCTTCAGAAGCCTGCAGTGCTACAGGAAAAACTGTGCTTTAGTGGCAATAGGAACGCAAGCCGACTTTCTCCTGGAGGCAGGGTGACTTCAGGTAGGAGGTCCTGGTTGGAAGGCGAAGCCTAGTGTTTTTTTTTCAGTGCCAATCAGAGTAGGGAATGAGTGCGACTTCCACGGCATGTTGGAACCTGCTAGAACCGTGCCCGTGAACCTGTGGTAGTGCTGGGGAAATCAAGCTGTCCCAAGAAAGAGTGTACTGTTTTGCCCATCACTCGGCATACACAGTGTGAGTACGAAGGCCTACGGGCCTGGATGTTGTTTAGAAGAGCCAGGGGAGCCTGGGGGTACTCAGTGTTCTTGCAGGGAATAGGGTTTCCAGGCGAGGCACCTAGGTGTCCCGCAAAGCGTACTGGCGTTCAAATGCTGCAGAGCAGCGACTACGGCCTCATGGAAACTGCTGCACGCCTCCGCTTCTGCAGAGCAATTCAGGGCCTTACCTCGAGGCAAGTCCTCACGTTGAGTGTCCCGTGAGCGACACCGCATGGTAGGATGCTGACTTTCTCCTTGAGTAGAGAGACTTCAGGTACGAGGTCCTCTAAGAATTCTAAGCAGAGTGTTTTCTCATGGCAGCTCAAACGAGGGCAATGTCGAAGACTTCCAGGCCATGTTGGACTGCCTAGAAATGTGGTTCTGATGTTGTTCGAGGGCTCTGGAAATGTAGCACGCCTGAAGTAACGTGCAGTGTGTTGCCCATCACTCGGCAGACACAGAGGGCCTCCGAGGGACCTATGGGCCTCGATGTTGCTCAGTAGGCCCACAGGGGTGTGGGGGTACTCAGTGATCTTGGAACGAAAATGATGCTCACCCGAGGGGCCTAGGAGTTCTCAAAGGGTACCTTCTTTAAAATAAAGCAGAACAGCGACTAAGAGCTCATGGGAAGAGCTGCCTGCCTCCCGTTCTGCATGGCTACTCGGGGCCTTACCTCGAGGCAAGGACTCACGTTGAGATTCCCTTTAGCTCTAGAGCATTACAAGAAGAGAGCCACCCCGGCCGTGGAAGCACCCTGTGTAGCCAGAGAAAACCCATTTTCTTCCCAGACCCATGCCTACGGCGTCCAGAGGCCTGACAACAGCAGAGAATTTCAGGGAGCTTCCAGGGAGCATGAATGGGGCTTTCCAAATGGAAAAGCAAGGCTAGTACCATCCCGCCCCCATTTCCATGGGCACACGCAGCATACATCCCTGTGGTTTCTGACAAGTCAAAAGAGACACAGAGCACACACTGGTTCCTTCCCTGAATCAACTTCTCGAGGCAGAGTGTTCTGCATCTAGTGAACGGCCTCAACCAAGGCACGCCCTAGCTAGGCCTCTGGGCCCGGGCCTCTTCAGAAGCCTGCAGTGCTACAGGAAGAACTGTGCTTTAGTGGCAATAGGAACGCAAGCCGACTTTCTCCTGGAGGCAGGGTGACTTCAGGTAGGAGGTCCTGGTTGGAAGGCGAAGCCTAGTGTTTTTTTTCAGTGCCAATCAGAGTAGGGAATGAGTGCGACTTCCACGGCATGTTGGAACCTGCTAGAACCGTGCCCGTGAACCTGTGGTAGTGCTGGGGAAATCAAGCTGTCCCAAGAAAGAGTGTACTGTTTTGCCCATCACTCGGCATACACAGTGTGAGTACGAAGGCCTACGGGCCTGGATGTTGTTTAGAAGAGCCAGGGGAGCCTGGGGGTACTCAGTGTTCTTGCAGGGAATAGGGTTTCCAGGCGAGGCACCTAGGTGTCCCGCAAAGCGTACTGGCGTTCAAATGCTGCAGAGCAGCGACTACGGCCTCATGGAAACTGCTGCACGCCTCCGCTTCTGCAGAGCAATTCAGGGCCTTACCTCGAGGCAAGTCCTCACGTTGAGTGTCCCGTGAGCGACACCGCATGGTAGGATGCTGACTTTCTCCTTGAGTAGAGAGACTTCAGGTACGAGGTCCTCTAAGAATTCTAAGCAGAGTGTTTTCTCATGGCAGCTCAAACGAGGGCAATGTCGAAGACTTCCAGGCCATGTTGGACTGCCTAGAAATGTGGTTCTGCTGTTGTTCGAGGGCTCTGGAAATGTAGCACGCCTGAAGTAACGTGCAGTGTGTTGCCCATCACTCGGCAGACACAGAGGGCCTCCGAGGGACCTATGGGCCTCGATGTTGCTCAGTAGGCCCACAGGGGTGTGGGGGTACTCAGTGATCTTGGAACGAAAATGATGCTCACCCGAGGGGCCTAGGAGTTCTCAAAGGGTACCTTCTTTAAAATAAAGCAGAACAGCGACTAAGAGCTCATGGGAAGAGCTGCCTGCCTCCCGTTCTGCATGGCTACTCGGGGCCTTACCTCGAGGCAAGGACTCACGTTGAGATTCCCTTTAGCTCTAGAGCATGGCTAGATGAGCCCCACCCCGGCCATGGAAGCACCCTGTGTAGCCAGAGAAAACCCATTTTCTTCCCAGACCCATGCCTACGGCGTCCAGAGGCCTGACAACAGCAGAGAATTTCAGGGAGCTTCCAGGGAGCATGAATGGGGCTTTCCAAATGGAAAAGCAAGGCTAGTACCATCCCGCCCCCATTTCCATGGGCACACGCAGCATACATCCCTGTGGTTTCTGACAAGTCAAAAGAGACACAGAGCACACACTTCGTCCTTCCCTGAATCAACTCCTCGAGGCAGGGTATTCTGCATGTAGTGAACGGCCTCAACCAAGGCGCGCCCTAGCTAGACCTCTGGGCCCGTGCCTCTTCAGAAGCCTGCAGTGCTACAGGAAAAACTGTGCTTTAGTGGCAATAGGAACGCAAGCCGACTTTCTCCTGGAGGCAGGGTGACTTCAGGTAGGAGGTCCTGGTTGGAAGGCGAAGCCTAGTGTTTTTTTTTCAGTGCCAATCAGAGTAGGGAATGAGTGCGACTTCCACGGCATGTTGGAACCTGCTAGAACCGTGCCCGTGAACCTGTGGTAGTGCTGGGGAAATCAAGCTGTCCCAAGAAAGAGTGTACTGTTTTGCCCATCACTCGGCATACACAGTGTGAGTACGAAGGCCTACGGGCCTGGATGTTGTTTAGAAGAGCCAGGGGAGCCTGGGGGTACTCAGTGTTCTTGCAGGGAATAGGGTTTCCAGGCGAGGCACCTAGGTGTCCCGCAAAGCGTACTGGCGTTCAAATGCTGCAGAGCAGCGACTACGGCCTCATGGAAACTGCTGCACGCCTCCGCTTCTGCAGAGCAATTCAGGGCCTTACCTCGAGGCAAGTCCTCACGTTGAGTGTCCCGTGAGCGACACCGCATGGTAGGATGCTGACTTTCTCCTTGAGTAGAGAGACTTCAGGTACGAGGTCCTCTAAGAATTCTAAGCAGAGTGTTTTCTCATGGCAGCTCAAACGAGGGCAATGTCGAAGACTTCCAGGCCATGTTGGACTGCCTAGAAATGTGGTTCTGATGTTGTTCGAGGGCTCTGGAAATGTAGCACGCCTGAAGTAACGTGCAGTGTGTTGCCCATCACTCGGCAGACACAGAGGGCCTCCGAGGGACCTATGGGCCTCGATGTTGCTCAGTAGGCCCACAGGGGTGTGGGGGTACTCAGTGATCTTGGAACGAAAATGATGCTCACCCGAGGGGCCTAGGAGTTCTCAAAGGGTACCTTCTTTAAAATAAAGCAGAACAGCGACTAAGAGCTCATGGGAAGAGCTGCCTGCCTCCCGTTCTGCATGGCTACTCGGGGCCTTACCTCGAGGCAAGGACTCACGTTGAGATTCCCTTTAGCTCTAGAGCATTACAAGAAGAGAGCCACCCCGGCCGTGGAAGCACCCTGTGTAGCCAGAGAAAACCCATTTTCTTCCCAGACCCATGCCTACGGCGTCCAGAGGCCTGACAACAGCAGAGAATTTCAGGGAGCTTCCAGGGAGCATGAATGGGGCTTTCCAAATGGAAAAGCAAGGCTAGTACCATCCCGCCCCCATTTCCATGGGCACACGCAGCATACATCCCTGTGGTTTCTGACAAGTCAAAAGAGACACAGAGCACACACTGGTTCCTTCCCTGAATCAACTTCTCGAGGCAGAGTGTTCTGCATCTAGTGAACGGCCTCAACCAAGGCACGCCCTAGCTAGGCCTCTGGGCCCGGGCCTCTTCAGAAGCCTGCAGTGCTACAGGAAGAACTGTGCTTTAGTGGCAATAGGAACGCAAGCCGACTTTCTCCTGGAGGCAGGGTGACTTCAGGTAGGAGGTCCTGGTTGGAAGGCGAAGCCTAGTGTTTTTTTTCAGTGCCAATCAGAGTAGGGAATGAGTGCGACTTCCACGGCATGTTGGAACCTGCTAGAACCGTGCCCGTGAACCTGTGGTAGTGCTGGGGAAATCAAGCTGTCCCAAGAAAGAGTGTACTGTTTTGCCCATCACTCGGCATACACAGTGTGAGTACGAAGGCCTACGGGCCTGGATGTTGTTTAGAAGAGCCAGGGGAGCCTGGGGGTACTCAGTGTTCTTGCAGGGAATAGGGTTTCCAGGCGAGGCACCTAGGTGTCCCGCAAAGCGTACTGGCGTTCAAATGCTGCAGAGCAGCGACTACGGCCTCATGGAAACTGCTGCACGCCTCCGCTTCTGCAGAGCAATTCAGGGCCTTACCTCGAGGCAAGTCCTCACGTTGAGTGTCCCGTGAGCGACACCGCATGGTAGGATGCTGACTTTCTCCTTGAGTAGAGAGACTTCAGGTACGAGGTCCTCTAAGAATTCTAAGCAGAGTGTTTTCTCATGGCAGCTCAAACGAGGGCAATGTCGAAGACTTCCAGGCCATGTTGGACTGCCTAGAAATGTGGTTCTGCTGTTGTTCGAGGGCTCTGGAAATGTAGCACGCCTGAAGTAACGTGCAGTGTGTTGCCCATCACTCGGCAGACACAGAGGGCCTCCGAGGGACCTATGGGCCTCGATGTTGCTCAGTAGGCCCACAGGGGTGTGGGGGTACTCAGTGATCTTGGAACGAAAATGATGCTCACCCGAGGGGCCTAGGAGTTCTCAAAGGGTACCTTCTTTAAAATAAAGCAGAACAGCGACTAAGAGCTCATGGGAAGAGCTGCCTGCCTCCCGTTCTGCATGGCTACTCGGGGCCTTACCTCGAGGCAAGGACTCACGTTGAGATTCCCTTTAGCTCTAGAGCATTACAAGAAGAGAGCCACCCCGGCCGTGGAAGCACCCTGTGTAGCCAGAGAAAACCCATTTTCTTCCCAGACCCATGCCTACGGCGTCCAGAGGCCTGACAACAGCAGAGAATTTCAGGGAGCTTCCAGGGAGCATGAATGGGGCTTTCCAAATGGAAAAGCAAGGCTAGTACCATCCCGCCCCCATTTCCATGGGCACACGCAGCATACATCCCTGTGGTTTCTGACAAGTCAAAAGAGACACAGAGCACACACTGGTTCCTTCCCTGAATCAACTTCTCGAGGCAGAGTGTTCTGCATCTAGTGAACGGCCTCAACCAAGGCACGCCCTAGCTAGGCCTCTGGGCCCGGGCCTCTTCAGAAGCCTGCAGTGCTACAGGAAGAACTGTGCTTTAGTGGCAATAGGAACGCAAGCCGACTTTCTCCTGGAGGCAGGGTGACTTCAGGTAGGAGGTCCTGGTTGGAAGGCGAAGCCTAGTGTTTTTTTTCAGTGCCAATCAGAGTAGGGAATGAGTGCGACTTCCACGGCATGTTGGAACCTGCTAGAACCGTGCCCGTGAACCTGTGGTAGTGCTGGGGAAATCAAGCTGTCCCAAGAAAGAGTGTACTGTTTTGCCCATCACTCGGCATACACAGTGTGAGTACGAAGGCCTACGGGCCTGGATGTTGTTTAGAAGAGCCAGGGGAGCCTGGGGGTACTCAGTGTTCTTGCAGGGAATAGGGTTTCCAGGCGAGGCACCTAGGTGTCCCGCAAAGCGTACTGGCGTTCAAATGCTGCAGAGCAGCGACTACGGCCTCATGGAAACTGCTGCACGCCTCCGCTTCTGCAGAGCAATTCAGGGCCTTACCTCGAGGCAAGTCCTCACGTTGAGTGTCCCGTGAGCGACACCGCATGGTAGGATGCTGACTTTCTCCTTGAGTAGAGAGACTTCAGGTACGAGGTCCTCTAAGAATTCTAAGCAGAGTGTTTTCTCATGGCAGCTCAAACGAGGGCAATGTCGAAGACTTCCAGGCCATGTTGGACTGCCTAGAAATGTGGTTCTGCTGTTGTTCGAGGGCTCTGGAAATGTAGCACGCCTGAAGTAACGTGCAGTGTGTTGCCCATCACTCGGCAGACACAGAGGGCCTCCGAGGGACCTATGGGCCTCGATGTTGCTCAGTAGGCCCACAGGGGTGTGGGGGTACTCAGTGATCTTGGAACGAAAATGATGCTCACCCGAGGGGCCTAGGAGTTCTCAAAGGGTACCTTCTTTAAAATAAAGCAGAACAGCGACTAAGAGCTCATGGGAAGAGCTGCCTGCCTCCCGTTCTGCATGGCTACTCGGGGCCTTACCTCGAGGCAAGGACTCACGTTGAGATTCCCTTTAGCTCTAGAGCATTACAAGAAGAGAGCCACCCCGGCCGTGGAAGCACCCTGTGTAGCCAGAGAAAACCCATTTTCTTCCCAGACCCATGCCTACGGCGTCCAGAGGCCTGACAACAGCAGAGAATTTCAGGGAGCTTCCAGGGAGCATGAATGGGGCTTTCCAAATGGAAAAGCAAGGCTAGTACCATCCCGCCCCCATTTCCATGGGCACACGCAGCATACATCCCTGTGGTTTCTGACAAGTCAAAAGAGACACAGAGCACACACTTCGTCCTTCCCTGAATCAACTCCTCGAGGCAGGGTGTTCTGCATGTAGTGAACGGCCTCAACCAAGGCGCGCCCTAGCTAGACCTCTGGGCCCGTGCCTCTTCAGAAGCCTGCAGTGCTACAGGAAAAACTGTGCTTTAGTGGCAATAGGAACGCAAGCCGACTTTCTCCTGGAGGCAGGGTGACTTCAGGTAGGAGGTCCTGGTTGGAAGGCGAAGCCTAGTGTTTTTTTTTCAGTGCCAATCAGAGTAGGGAATGAGTGCGACTTCCACGGCATGTTGGAACCTGCTAGAACCGTGCCCGTGAACCTGTGGTAGTGCTGGGGAAATCAAGCTGTCCCAAGAAAGAGTGTACTGTTTTGCCCATCACTCGGCATACACAGTGTGAGTACGAAGGCCTACGGGCCTGGATGTTGTTTAGAAGAGCCAGGGGAGCCTGGGGGTACTCAGTGTTCTTGCAGGGAATAGGGTTTCCAGGCGAGGCACCTAGGTGTCCCGCAAAGCGTACTGGCGTTCAAATGCTGCAGAGCAGCGACTACGGCCTCATGGAAACTGCTGCACGCCTCCGCTTCTGCAGAGCAATTCAGGGCCTTACCTCGAGGCAAGTCCTCACGTTGAGTGTCCCGTGAGCGACACCGCATGGTAGGATGCTGACTTTCTCCTTGAGTAGAGAGACTTCAGGTACGAGGTCCTCTAAGAATTCTAAGCAGAGTGTTTTCTCATGGCAGCTCAAACGAGGGCAATGTCGAAGACTTCCAGGCCATGTTGGACTGCCTAGAAATGTGGTTCTGCTGTTGTTCGAGGGCTCTGGAAATGTAGCACGCCTGAAGTAACGTGCAGTGTGTTGCCCATCACTCGGCAGACACAGAGGGCCTCCGAGGGACCTATGGGCCTCGATGTTGCTCAGTAGGCCCACAGGGGTGTGGGGGTACTCAGTGATCTTGGAACGAAAATGATGCTCACCCGAGGGGCCTAGGAGTTCTCAAAGGGTACCTTCTTTAAAATAAAGCAGAACAGCGACTAAGAGCTCATGGGAAGAGCTGCCTGCCTCCCGTTCTGCATGGCTACTCGGGGCCTTACCTCGAGGCAAGGACTCACGTTGAGATTCCCTTTAGCTCTAGAGCATTACAAGAAGAGAGCCACCCCGGCCGTGGAAGCACCCTGTGTAGCCAGAGAAAACCCATTTTCTTCCCAGACCCATGCCTACGGCGTCCAGAGGCCTGACAACAGCAGAGAATTTCAGGGAGCTTCCAGGGAGCATGAATGGGGCTTTCCAAATGGAAAAGCAAGGCTAGTACCATCCCGCCCCCATTTCCATGGGCACACGCAGCATACATCCCTGTGGTTTCTGACAAGTCAAAAGAGACACAGAGCACACACTGGTTCCTTCCCTGAATCAACTTCTCGAGGCAGAGTGTTCTGCATCTAGTGAACGGCCTCAACCAAGGCACGCCCTAGCTAGGCCTCTGGGCCCGGGCCTCTTCAGAAGCCTGCAGTGCTACAGGAAGAACTGTGCTTTAGTTGCAATAGGCAAGCAATCCGCCTTTCTCCTGGAGGCAGGGTGACTTCAGGTAGGAGGTCCTGGTTGGAAGGCGAAGCCTAGTGTTTTTTTTCAGTGCCAATCAGAGTAGGGAATGAGTGCGACTTCCACGGCATGTTGGAACCTGCTAGAACCGTGCCCGTGAACCTGTGGTAGTGCTGGGGAAATCAAGCTGTCCCTAGAAAGAGTGTACTGTTTTGCCCATCACTCGGCATACACAGTGTGAGTACGAAGGCCTACGGGCCTGGATGTTGTTTAGAAGAGCCAGGGGAGCCTGGGGGTACTCAGTGTTCTTGCAGGGAATAGGGTTTCCAGGCGAGGCACCTAGGTGTCCCGCAAAGCGTACTGGCGTTCAAATGCTGCAGAGCAGCGGCTACGGCCTCATGGAAACTGCTGCACGCCTCCGCTTCTGCAGAGCAATTCAGGGCCTTACCTCGAGGCAAGTCCTCACGTTGAGTGTCCCGTGAGCGACACCGCATGGTAGGATGCTGACTTTCTCCTTGAGTAGAGAGACTTCAGGTACGAGGTCCTCTAAGAATTCTAAGCAGAGTGTTTTCTCATGGCAGCTCAAACGAGGGCAATGTCGAAGACTTCCAGGCCATGTTGGACTGCCTAGAAATGTGGTTCTGCTGTTGTTCGAGGGCTCTGGAAATGTAGCACGCCTGAAGTAACGTGCAGTGTGTTGCCCATCACTCGGCAGACACAGAGGGCCTCCGAGGGACCTATGGGCCTCGATGTTGCTCAGTAGGCCCACAGGGGTGTGGGGGTACTCAGTGATCTTGGAACGAAAATGATGCTCACCCGAGGGGCCTAGGAGTTCTCAAAGGGTACCTTCTTTCAAATAAAGCAGAACAGCGACTAAGAGCTCATGGGAAGAGCTGCCTGCCTCCCGTTCTGCATGGCTACTCGGGGCCTTACCTCGAGGCAAGGACTCACGTTGAGATTCCCTTTAGCTCTAGAGCATGGCTAGATGAGCCCCACCCCGGCCATGGAAGCACCCTGTGTAGCCAGAGAAAACCCATTTTCTTCCCAGACCCATGCCTACGGCGTCCAGAGGCCTGACAACAGCAGAGAATTTCAGGGAGCTTCCAGGGAGCATGAATGGGGCTTTCCAAATGGAAAAGCAAGGCTAGTACCATCCCGCCCCCATTTCCATGGGCACACGCAGCATACATCCCTGTGGTTTCTGACAAGTCAAAAGAGACACAGAGCACACACTTCGTCCTTCCCTGAATCAACTCCTCGAGGCAGGGTGTTCTGCATGTAGTGAACGGCCTCAACCAAGGCGCGCCCTAGCTAGACCTCTGGGCCCGTGCCTCTTCAGAAGCCTGCAGTGCTACAGGAAAAACTGTGCTTTAGTGGCAATAGGAACGCAAGCCGACTTTCTCCTGGAGGCAGGGTGACTTCAGGTAGGAGGTCCTGGTTGGAAGGCGAAGCCTAGTGTTTTTTTTCAGTGCCAATCAGAGTAGGGAATGAGTGCGACTTCCACGGCATGTTGGAACCTGCTAGAACCGTGCCCGTGAACCTGTGGTAGTGCTGGGGAAATCAAGCTGTCCCAAGAAAGAGTGTACTGTTTTGCCCATCACTCGGCATACACAGTGTGAGTACGAAGGCCTACGGGCCTGGATGTTGTTTAGAAGAGCCAGGGGAGCCTGGGGGTACTCAGTGTTCTTGCAGGGAATAGGGTTTCCAGGCGAGGCACCTAGGTGTCCCGCAAAGCGTACTGGCGTTCAAATGCTGTATAGCAGCGGCTACCGCCTCATGGAAACTGCTGCACGCCTCCGCTTCTGCAGAGCAATTCAGGGCCTTACCTCGAGGCAAGTCCTCACGTTGAGTGTCCCGTGAGCGACACCGCATGGTAGGATGCTGACTTTCTCCTTGAGTAGAGAGACTTCAGGTACGAGGTCCTCTAAGAATTCTAAGCAGAGTGTTTTCTCATGGCAGCTCAAACGAGGGCAATGTCGAAGACTTCCAGGCCATGTTGGACTGCCTAGAAATGTGGTTCTGCTGTTGTTCGAGGGCTCTGGAAATGTAGCACGCCTGAAGTAACGTGCAGTGTGTTGCCCATCACTCGGCAGACACAGAGGGCCTCCGAGGGACCTATGGGCCTCGATGTTGCTCAGTAGGCCCACAGGGGTGTGGGGGTACTCAGTGATCTTGGAACGAAAATGATGCTCACCCGAGGGGCCTAGGAGTTCTCAAAGGGTACCTTCTTTCAAATAAAGCAGAACAGCGACTAAGAGCTCATGGGAAGAGCTGCCTGCCTCCCGTTCTGCATGGCTACTCGGGGCCTTACCTCGAGGCAAGGACTCACGTTGAGATTCCCTTTAGCTCTAGAGCATTACAAGAAGAGAGCCACCCCGGCCGTGGAAGCACCCTGTGTAGCCAGAGAAAACCCATTTTCTTCCCAGACCCATGCCTACGGCGTCCAGAGGCCTGACAACAGCAGAGAATTTCAGGGAGCTTCCAGGGAGCATGAATGGGGCTTTCCAAATGGAAAAGCAAGGCTAGTACCATCCCGCCCCCATTTCCATGGGCACACGCAGCATACATCCCTGTGGTTTCTGACAAGTCAAAAGAGACACAGAGCACACACTGGTTCCTTCCCTGAATCAACTTCTCGAGGCAGAGTGTTCTGCATCTAGTGAACGGCCTCAACCAAGGCACGCCCTAGCTAGGCCTCTGGGCCCGGGCCTCTTCAGAAGCCTGCAGTGCTACAGGAAGAACTGTGCTTTAGTGGCAATAGGAACGCAAGCCGACTTTCTCCTGGAGGCAGGGTGACTTCAGGTAGGAGGTCCTGGTTGGAAGGCGAAGCCTAGTGTTTTTTTTCAGTGCCAATCAGAGTAGGGAATGAGTGCGACTTCCACGGCATGTTGGAACCTGCTAGAACCGTGCCCGTGAACCTGTGGTAGTGCTGGGGAAATCAAGCTGTCCCAAGAAAGAGTGTACTGTTTTGCCCATCACTCGGCATACACAGTGTGAGTACGAAGGCCTACGGGCCTGGATGTTGTTTAGAAGAGCCAGGGGAGCCTGGGGGTACTCAGTGTTCTTGCAGGGAATAGGGTTTCCAGGCGAGGCACCTAGGTGTCCCGCAAAGCGTACTGGCGTTCAAATGCTGCAGAGCAGCGACTACGGCCTCATGGAAACTGCTGCACGCCTCCGCTTCTGCAGAGCAATTCAGGGCCTTACCTCGAGGCAAGTCCTCACGTTGAGTGTCCCGTGAGCGACACCGCATGGTAGGATGCTGACTTTCTCCTTGAGTAGAGAGACTTCAGGTACGAGGTCCTCTAAGAATTCTAAGCAGAGTGTTTTCTCATGGCAGCTCAAACGAGGGCAATGTCGAAGACTTCCAGGCCATGTTGGACTGCCTAGAAATGTGGTTCTGCTGTTGTTCGAGGGCTCTGGAAATGTAGCACGCCTGAAGTAACGTGCAGTGTGTTGCCCATCACTCGGCAGACACAGAGGGCCTCCGAGGGACCTATGGGCCTCGATGTTGCTCAGTAGGCCCACAGGGGTGTGGGGGTACTCAGTGATCTTGGAACGAAAATGATGCTCACCCGAGGGGCCTAGGAGTTCTCAAAGGGTGCCTTCTTTAAAATAAAGCAGAACAGCGACTAAGAGCTCATGGGAAGAGCTGCCTGCCTCCCGTTCTGCATGGCTACTCGGGGCCTTACCTCGAGGCAAGGACTCACGTTGAGATTCCCTTTAGCTCTAGAGCATTACAAGAAGAGAGCCACCCCGGCCGTGGAAGCACCCTGTGTAGCCAGAGAAAACCCATTTTCTTCCCAGACCCATGCCTACGGCGTCCAGAGGCCTGACAACAGCAGAGAATTTCAGGGAGCTTCCAGGGAGCATGAATGGGGCTTTCCAAATGGAAAAGCAAGGCTAGTACCATCCCGCCCCCATTTCCATGGGCACACGCAGCATACATCCCTGTGGTTTCTGACAAGTCAAAAGAGACACAGAGCACACACTGGTTCCTTCCCTGAATCAACTTCTCGAGGCAGAGTGTTCTGCATCTAGTGAACGGCCTCAACCAAGGCACGCCCTAGCTAGGCCTCTGGGCCCGGGCCTCTTCAGAAGCCTGCAGTGCTACAGGAAGAACTGTGCTTTAGTGGCAATACTAACGCAAGCCGACTTTCTCCTGGAGGCAGGGTGACTTCAGGTAGGAGGTCCTGGTTGGAAGGCGAAGCCTAGTGTTTTTTTTCAGTGCCAATCAGAGTAGGGAATGAGTGCGACTTCCACGGCATGTTGGAACCTGCTAGAACCGTGCCCGTGAACCTGTGGTAGTGCTGGGGAAATCAAGCTGTCCCTAGAAAGAGTGTACTGTTTTGCCCATCACTCGGCATACACAGTGTGAGTACGAAGGCCTACGGGCCTGGATGTTGTTTAGAAGAGCCAGGGGAGCCTGGGGGTACTCAGTGTTCTTGCAGGGAATAGGGTTTCCAGGCGAGGCACCTAGGTGTCCCGCAAAGCGTACTGGCGTTCAAATGCTGCAGAGCAGCGGCTACGGCCTCATGGAAACTGCTGCACGCCTCCGCTTCTGCAGAGCAATTCAGGGCCTTACCTCGAGGCAAGTCCTCACGTTGAGTGTCCCGTGAGCGACACCGCATGGTAGGATGCTGACTTTCTCCTTGAGTAGAGAGACTTCAGGTACGAGGTCCTCTAAGAATTCTAAGCAGAGTGTTTTCTCATGGCAGCTCAAACGAGGGCAATGTCGAAGACTTCCAGGCCATGTTGGACTGCCTAGAAATGTGGTTCTGCTGTTGTTCGAGGGCTCTGGAAATGTAGCACGCCTGAAGTAACGTGCAGTGTGTTGCCCATCACTCGGCAGACACAGAGGGCCTCCGAGGGACCTATGGGCCTCGATGTTGCTCAGTAGGCCCACAGGGGTGTGGGGGTACTCAGTGATCTTGGAACGAAAATGATGCTCACCCGAGGGGCCTAGGAGTTCTCAAAGGGTACCTTCTTTAAAATAAAGCAGAACAGCGACTAAGAGCTCATGGGAAGAGCTGCCTGCCTCCCGTTCTGCATGGCTACTCGGGGCCTTACCTCGAGGCAAGGACTCACGTTGAGATTCCCTTTAGCTCTAGAGCATGGCTAGATGAGCCCCACCCCGGCCATGGAAGCACCCTGTGTAGCCAGAGAAAACCCATTTTCTTCCCAGACCCATGCCTACGGCGTCCAGAGGCCTGACAACAGCAGAGAATTTCAGGGAGCTTCCAGGGAGCATGAATGGGGCTTTCCAAATGGAAAAGCAAGGCTAGTACCATCCCGCCCCCATTTCCATGGGCACACGCAGCATACATCCCTGTGGTTTCTGACAAGTCAAAAGAGACACAGAGCACACACTTCGTCCTTCCCTGAATCAACTCCTCGAGGCAGGGTGTTCTGCATGTAGTGAACGGCCTCAACCAAGGCGCGCCCTAGCTAGACCTCTGGGCCCGTGCCTCTTCAGAAGCCTGCAGTGCTACAGGAAAAACTGTGCTTTAGTGGCAATAGGAACGCAAGCCGACTTTCTCCTGGAGGCAGGGTGACTTCAGGTAGGAGGTCCTGGTTGGAAGGCGAAGCCTAGTGTTTTTTTTCAGTGCCAATCAGAGTAGGGAATGAGTGCGACTTCCACGGCATGTTGGAACCTGCTAGAACCGTGCCCGTGAACCTGTGGTAGTGCTGGGGAAATCAAGCTGTCCCAAGAAAGAGTGTACTGTTTTGCCCATCACTCGGCATACACAGTGTGAGTACGAAGGCCTACGGGCCTGGATGTTGTTTAGAAGAGCCAGGGGAGCCTGGGGGTACTCAGTGTTCTTGCAGGGAATAGGGTTTCCAGGCGAGGCACCTAGGTGTCCCGCAAAGCGTACTGGCGTTCAAATGCTGTATAGCAGCGGCTACCGCCTCATGGAAACTGCTGCACGCCTCCGCTTCTGCAGAGCAATTCAGGGCCTTACCTCGAGGCAAGTCCTCACGTTGAGTGTCCCGTGAGCGACACCGCATGGTAGGATGCTGACTTTCTCCTTGAGTAGAGAGACTTCAGGTACGAGGTCCTCTAAGAATTCTAAGCAGAGTGTTTTCTCATGGCAGCTCAAACGAGGGCAATGTCGAAGACTTCCAGGCCATGTTGGACTGCCTAGAAATGTGGTTCTGCTGTTGTTCGAGGGCTCTGGAAATGTAGCACGCCTGAAGTAACGTGCAGTGTGTTGCCCATCACTCGGCAGACACAGAGGGCCTCCGAGGGACCTATGGGCCTCGATGTTGCTCAGTAGGCCCACAGGGGTGTGGGGGTACTCAGTGATCTTGGAACGAAAATGATGCTCACCCGAGGGGCCTAGGAGTTCTCAAAGGGTACCTTCTTTAAAATAAAGCAGAACAGCGACTAAGAGCTCATGGGAAGAGCTGCCTGCCTCCCGTTCTGCATGGCTACTCGGGGCCTTACCTCGAGGCAAGGACTCACGTTGAGATTCCCTTTAGCTCTAGAGCATTACAAGAAGAGAGCCACCCCGGCCGTGGAAGCACCCTGTGTAGCCAGAGAAAACCCATTTTCTTCCCAGACCCATGCCTACGGCGTCCAGAGGCCTGACAACAGCAGAGAATTTCAGGGAGCTTCCAGGGAGCATGAATGGGGCTTTCCAAATGGAAAAGCAAGGCTAGTACCATCCCGCCCCCATTTCCATGGGCACACGCAGCATACATCCCTGTGGTTTCTGACAAGTCAAAAGAGACACAGAGCACACACTGGTTCCTTCCCTGAATCAACTTCTCGAGGCAGAGTGTTCTGCATCTAGTGAACGGCCTCAACCAAGGCACGCCCTAGCTAGGCCTCTGGGCCCGGGCCTCTTCAGAAGCCTGCAGTGCTACAGGAAGAACTGTGCTTTAGTGGCAATAGGAACGCAAGCCGACTTTCTCCTGGAGGCAGGGTGACTTCAGGTAGGAGGTCCTGGTTGGAAGGCGAAGCCTAGTGTTTTTTTTCAGTGCCAATCAGAGTAGGGAATGAGTGCGACTTCCACGGCATGTTGGAACCTGCTAGAACCGTGCCCGTGAACCTGTGGTAGTGCTGGGGAAATCAAGCTGTCCCAAGAAAGAGTGTACTGTTTTGCCCATCACTCGGCATACACAGTGTGAGTACGAAGGCCTACGGGCCTGGATGTTGTTTAGAAGAGCCAGGGGAGCCTGGGGGTACTCAGTGTTCTTGCAGGGAATAGGGTTTCCAGGCGAGGCACCTAGGTGTCCCGCAAAGCGTACTGGCGTTCAAATGCTGCAGAGCAGCGACTACGGCCTCATGGAAACTGCTGCACGCCTCCGCTTCTGCAGAGCAATTCAGGGCCTTACCTCGAGGCAAGTCCTCACGTTGAGTGTCCCGTGAGCGACACCGCATGGTAGGATGCTGACTTTCTCCTTGAGTAGAGAGACTTCAGGTACGAGGTCCTCTAAGAATTCTAAGCAGAGTGTTTTCTCATGGCAGCTCAAACGAGGGCAATGTCGAAGACTTCCAGGCCATGTTGGACTGCCTAGAAATGTGGTTCTGCTGTTGTTCGAGGGCTCTGGAAATGTAGCACGCCTGAAGTAACGTGCAGTGTGTTGCCCATCACTCGGCAGACACAGAGGGCCTCCGAGGGACCTATGGGCCTCGATGTTGCTCAGTAGGCCCACAGGGGTGTGGGGGTACTCAGTGATCTTGGAACGAAAATGATGCTCACCCGAGGGGCCTAGGAGTTCTCAAAGGGTACCTTCTTTAAAATAAAGCAGAACAGCGACTAAGAGCTCATGGGAAGAGCTGCCTGCCTCCCGTTCTGCATGGCTACTCGGGGCCTTACCTCGAGGCAAGGACTCACGTTGAGATTCCCTTTAGCTCTAGAGCATTACAAGAAGAGAGCCACCCCGGCCGTGGAAGCACCCTGTGTAGCCAGAGAAAACCCATTTTCTTCCCAGACCCATGCCTACGGCGTCCAGAGGCCTGACAACAGCAGAGAATTTCAGGGAGCTTCCAGGGAGCATGAATGGGGCTTTCCAAATGGAAAAGCAAGGCTAGTACCATCCCGCCCCCATTTCCATGGGCACACGCAGCATACATCCCTGTGGTTTCTGACAAGTCAAAAGAGACACAGAGCACACACTTCGTCCTTCCCTGAATCAACTCCTCGAGGCAGGGTGTTCTGCATGTAGTGAACGGCCTCAACCAAGGCGCGCCCTAGCTAGACCTCTGGGCCCGTGCCTCTTCAGAAGCCTGCAGTGCTACAGGAAAAACTGTGCTTTAGTGGCAATAGGAACGCAAGCCGACTTTCTCCTGGAGGCAGGGTGACTTCAGGTAGGAGGTCCTGGTTGGAAGGCGAAGCCTAGTGTTTTTTTTTCAGTGCCAATCAGAGTAGGGAATGAGTGCGACTTCCACGGCATGTTGGAACCTGCTAGAACCGTGCCCGTGAACCTGTGGTAGTGCTGGGGAAATCAAGCTGTCCCAAGAAAGAGTGTACTGTTTTGCCCATCACTCGGCATACACAGTGTGAGTACGAAGGCCTACGGGCCTGGATGTTGTTTAGAAGAGCCAGGGGAGCCTGGGGGTACTCAGTGTTCTTGCAGGGAATAGGGTTTCCAGGCGAGGCACCTAGGTGTCCCGCAAAGCGTACTGGCGTTCAAATGCTGCAGAGCAGCGACTACGGCCTCATGGAAACTGCTGCACGCCTCCGCTTCTGCAGAGCAATTCAGGGCCTTACCTCGAGGCAAGTCCTCACGTTGAGTGTCCCGTGAGCGACACCGCATGGTAGGATGCTGACTTTCTCCTTGAGTAGAGAGACTTCAGGTACGAGGTCCTCTAAGAATTCTAAGCAGAGTGTTTTCTCATGGCAGCTCAAACGAGGGCAATGTCGAAGACTTCCAGGCCATGTTGGACTGCCTAGAAATGTGGTTCTGCTGTTGTTCGAGGGCTCTGGAAATGTAGCACGCCTGAAGTAACGTGCAGTGTGTTGCCCATCACTCGGCAGACACAGAGGGCCTCCGAGGGACCTATGGGCCTCGATGTTGCTCAGTAGGCCCACAGGGGTGTGGGGGTACTCAGTGATCTTGGAACGAAAATGATGCTCACCCGAGGGGCCTAGGAGTTCTCAAAGGGTACCTTCTTTAAAATAAAGCAGAACAGCGACTAAGAGCTCATGGGAAGAGCTGCCTGCCTCCCGTTCTGCATGGCTACTCGGGGCCTTACCTCGAGGCAAGGACTCACGTTGAGATTCCCTTTAGCTCTAGAGCATTACAAGAAGAGAGCCACCCCGGCCGTGGAAGCACCCTGTGTAGCCAGAGAAAACCCATTTTCTTCCCAGACCCATGCCTACGGCGTCCAGAGGCCTGACAACAGCAGAGAATTTCAGGGAGCTTCCAGGGAGCATGAATGGGGCTTTCCAAATGGAAAAGCAAGGCTAGTACCATCCCGCCCCCATTTCCATGGGCACACGCAGCATACATCCCTGTGGTTTCTGACAAGTCAAAAGAGACACAGAGCACACACTGGTTCCTTCCCTGAATCAACTTCTCGAGGCAGAGTGTTCTGCATCTAGTGAACGGCCTCAACCAAGGCACGCCCTAGCTAGGCCTCTGGGCCCGGGCCTCTTCAGAAGCCTGCAGTGCTACAGGAAGAACTGTGCTTTAGTGGCAATACTAACGCAAGCCGACTTTCTCCTGGAGGCAGGGTGACTTCAGGTAGGAGGTCCTGGTTGGAAGGCGAAGCCTAGTGTTTTTTTTCAGTGCCAATCAGAGTAGGGAATGAGTGCGACTTCCACGGCATGTTGGAACCTGCTAGAACCGTGCCCGTGAACCTGTGGTAGTGCTGGGGAAATCAAGCTGTCCCTAGAAAGAGTGTACTGTTTTGCCCATCACTCGGCATACACAGTGTGAGTACGAAGGCCTACGGGCCTGGATGTTGTTTAGAAGAGCCAGGGGAGCCTGGGGGTACTCAGTGTTCTTGCAGGGAATAGGGTTTCCAGGCGAGGCACCTAGGTGTCCCGCAAAGCGTACTGGCGTTCAAATGCTGCAGAGCAGCGGCTACGGCCTCATGGAAACTGCTGCACGCCTCCGCTTCTGCAGAGCAATTCAGGGCCTTACCTCGAGGCAAGTCCTCACGTTGAGTGTCCCGTGAGCGACACCGCATGGTAGGATGCTGACTTTCTCCTTGAGTAGAGAGACTTCAGGTACGAGGTCCTCTAAGAATTCTAAGCAGAGTGTTTTCTCATGGCAGCTCAAACGAGGGCAATGTCGAAGACTTCCAGGCCATGTTGGACTGCCTAGAAATGTGGTTCTGCTGTTGTTCGAGGGCTCTGGAAATGTAGCACGCCTGAAGTAACGTGCAGTGTGTTGCCCATCACTCGGCAGACACAGAGGGCCTCCGAGGGACCTATGGGCCTCGATGTTGCTCAGTAGGCCCACAGGGGTGTGGGGGTACTCAGTGATCTTGGAACGAAAATGATGCTCACCCGAGGGGCCTAGGAGTTCTCAAAGGGTACCTTCTTTAAAATAAAGCAGAACAGCGACTAAGAGCTCATGGGAAGAGCTGCCTGCCTCCCGTTCTGCATGGCTACTCGGGGCCTTACCTCGAGGCAAGGACTCACGTTGAGATTCCCTTTAGCTCTAGAGCATGGCTAGATGAGCCCCACCCCGGCCATGGAAGCACCCTGTGTAGCCAGAGAAAACCCATTTTCTTCCCAGACCCATGCCTACGGCGTCCAGAGGCCTGACAACAGCAGAGAATTTCAGGGAGCTTCCAGGGAGCATGAATGGGGCTTTCCAAATGGAAAAGCAAGGCTAGTACCATCCCGCCCCCATTTCCATGGGCACACGCAGCATACATCCCTGTGGTTTCTGACAAGTCAAAAGAGACACAGAGCACACACTTCGTCCTTCCCTGAATCAACTCCTCGAGGCAGGGTGTTCTGCATGTAGTGAACGGCCTCAACCAAGGCGCGCCCTAGCTAGACCTCTGGGCCCGTGCCTCTTCAGAAGCCTGCAGTGCTACAGGAAAAACTGTGCTTTAGTGGCAATAGGAACGCAAGCCGACTTTCTCCTGGAGGCAGGGTGACTTCAGGTAGGAGGTCCTGGTTGGAAGGCGAAGCCTAGTGTTTTTTTTCAGTGCCAATCAGAGTAGGGAATGAGTGCGACTTCCACGGCATGTTGGAACCTGCTAGAACCGTGCCCGTGAACCTGTGGTAGTGCTGGGGAAATCAAGCTGTCCCAAGAAAGAGTGTACTGTTTTGCCCATCACTCGGCATACACAGTGTGAGTACGAAGGCCTACGGGCCTGGATGTTGTTTAGAAGAGCCAGGGGAGCCTGGGGGTACTCAGTGTTCTTGCAGGGAATAGGGTTTCCAGGCGAGGCACCTAGGTGTCCCGCAAAGCGTACTGGCGTTCAAATGCTGTATAGCAGCGGCTACCGCCTCATGGAAACTGCTGCACGCCTCCGCTTCTGCAGAGCAATTCAGGGCCTTACCTCGAGGCAAGTCCTCACGTTGAGTGTCCCGTGAGCGACACCGCATGGTAGGATGCTGACTTTCTCCTTGAGTAGAGAGACTTCAGGTACGAGGTCCTCTAAGAATTCTAAGCAAAGTGTTTTCTCATGGCAGCTCAAACGAGGGCAATGTCGAAGACTTCCAGGCCATGTTGGACTGCCTAGAAATGTGGTTCTGCTGTTGTTCGAGGGCTCTGGAAATGTAGCACGCCTGAAGTAACGTGCAGTGTGTTGCCCATCACTCGGCAGACACAGAGGGCCTCCGAGGGACCTATGGGCCTCGATGTTGCTCAGTAGGCCCACAGGGGTGTGGGGGTACTCAGTGATCTTGGAACGAAAATGATGCTCACCCGAGGGGCCTAGGAGTTCTCAAAGGGTACCTTCTTTAAAATAAAGCAGAACAGCGACTAAGAGCTCATGGGAAGAGCTGCCTGCCTCCCGTTCTGCATGGCTACTCGGGGCCTTACCTCGAGGCAAGGACTCACGTTGAGATTCCCTTTAGCTCTAGAGCATGGCTAGATGAGCCCCACCCCGGCCATGGAAGCACCCTGTGTAGCCAGAGAAAACCCATTTTCTTCCCAGACCCATGCCTACGGCGTCCAGAGGCCTGACAACAGCAGAGAATTTCAGGGAGCTTCCAGGGAGCATGAATGGGGCTTTCCAAATGGAAAAGCAAGGCTAGTACCATCCCGCCCCCATTTCCATGGGCACACGCAGCATACATCCCTGTGGTTTCTGACAAGTCAAAAGAGACACAGAGCACACACTTCGTCCTTCCCTGAATCAACTCCTCGAGGCAGGGTGTTCTGCATGTAGTGAACGGCCTCAACCAAGGCGCGCCCTAGCTAGACCTCTGGGCCCGTGCCTCTTCAGAAGCCTGCAGTGCTACAGGAAAAACTGTGCTTTAGTGGCAATAGGAACGCAAGCCGACTTTCTCCTGGAGGCAGGGTGACTTCAGGTAGGAGGTCCTGGTTGGAAGGCGAAGCCTAGTGTTTTTTTTTCAGTGCCAATCAGAGTAGGGAATGAGTGCGACTTCCACGGCATGTTGGAACCTGCTAGAACCGTGCCCGTGAACCTGTGGTAGTGCTGGGGAAATCAAGCTGTCCCAAGAAAGAGTGTACTGTTTTGCCCATCACTCGGCATACACAGTGTGAGTACGAAGGCCTACGGGCCTGGATGTTGTTTAGAAGAGCCAGGGGAGCCTGGGGGTACTCAGTGTTCTTGCAGGGAATAGGGTTTCCAGGCGAGGCACCTAGGTGTCCCGCAAAGCGTACTGGCGTTCAAATGCTGCAGAGCAGCGACTACGGCCTCATGGAAACTGCTGCACGCCTCCGCTTCTGCAGAGCAATTCAGGGCCTTACCTCGAGGCAAGTCCTCACGTTGAGTGTCCCGTGAGCGACCCCGCATGGTAGGATGCTGACTTTCTCCTTGAGTAGAGAGACTTCAGGTACGAGGTCCTCTAAGAATTCTAAGCAGAGTGTTTTCTCATGGCAGCTCAAACGAGGGCAATGTCGAAGACTTCCAGGCCATGTTGGACTGCCTAGAAATGTGGTTCTGCTGTTGTTCGAGGGCTCTGGAAATGTAGCACGCCTGAAGTAACGTGCAGTGTGTTGCCCATCACTCGGCAGACACAGAGGGCCTCCGAGGGACCTATGGGCCTCGATGTTGCTCAGTAGGCCCACAGGGGTGTGGGGGTACTCAGTGATCTTGGAACGAAAATGATGCTCACCCGAGGGGCCTAGGAGTTCTCAAAGGGTACCTTCTTTAAAATAAAGCAGAACAGCGACTAAGAGCTCATGGGAAGAGCTGCCTGCCTCCCGTTCTGCATGGCTACTCGGGGCCTTACCTCGAGGCAAGGACTCACGTTGAGATTCCCTTTAGCTCTAGAGCATTACAAGAAGAGAGCCACCCCGGCCATGGAAGCACCCTGTGTAGCCAGAGAAAACCCATTTTCTTCCCAGACCCATGCCTACGGCGTCCAGAGGCCTGACAACAGCAGAGAATTTCAGGGAGCTTCCAGGGAGCATGAATGGGGCTTTCCAAATGGAAAAGCAAGGCTAGTACCATCCCGCCCCCATTTCCATGGGCACACGCAGCATACATCCCTGTGGTTTCTGACAAGTCAAAAGAGACACAGAGCACACACTGGTTCCTTCCCTGAATCAACTTCTCGAGGCAGAGTGTTCTGCATCTAGTGAACGGCCTCAACCAAGGCGCGCCCTAGCTAGACCTCTGGGCCCGTGCCTCTTCAGAAGCCTGCAGTGCTACAGGAAAAACTGTGCTTTAGTGGCAATAGGAACGCAAGCCGACTTTCTCCTGGAGGCAGGGTGACTTCAGGTAGGAGGTCCTGGTTGGAAGGCGAAGCCTAGTGTTTTTTTTTCAGTGCCAATCAGAGTAGGGAATGAGTGCGACTTCCACGGCATGTTGGAACCTGCTAGAACCGTGCCCGTGAACCTGTGGTAGTGCTGGGGAAATCAAGCTGTCCCAAGAAAGAGTGTACTGTTTTGCCCATCACTCGGCATACACAGTGTGAGTACGAAGGCCTACGGGCCTGGATGTTGTTTAGAAGAGCCAGGGGAGCCTGGGGGTACTCAGTGTTCTTGCAGGGAATAGGGTTTCCAGGCGAGGCACCTAGGTGTCCCGCAAAGCGTACTGGCGTTCAAATGCTGCAGAGCAGCGGCTACCGCCTCATGGAAACTGCTGCACGCCTCCGCTTCTGCAGAGCAATTCAGGGCCTTACCTCGAGGCAAGTCCTCACGTTGAGTGTCCCGTGAGCGACACCGCATGGTAGGATGCTGTCTTTCTCCTTGAGTAGAGAGACTTCAGGTACGAGGCCCTCTAAGAATTCTAAGCAGAGTGTTTTCTCATGGCAGCTCAAACGAGGGCAATGTCGAAGACTTCCAGGCCATGTTGGACTGCCTAGAAATGTGGTTCTGCTGTTGTTCGAGGGCTCTGGAAATGTAGCACGCCTGAAGTAACGTGCAGTGTGTTGCCCATCACTCGGCAGACACAGAGGGCCTCCGAGGGACCTATGGGCCTCGATGTTGCTCAGTAGGCCCACAGGGGTGTGGGGGTACTCAGTGATCTTGGAACGAAAATGATGCTCACCCGAGGGGCCTAGGAGTTCTCAAAGGGTACCTTCTTTAAAATAAAGCAGAACAGCGACTAAGAGCTCATGGGAAGAGCTGCCTGCCTCCCGTTCTGCATGGCTACTCGGGGCCTTACCTCGAGGCAAGGACTCACGTTGAGATTCCCTTTAGCTCTAGAGCATTACAAGAAGAGAGCCACCCCGGCCGTGGAAGCACCCTGTGTAGCCAGAGAAAACCCATTTTCTTCCCAGACCCATGCCTACGGCGTCCAGAGGCCTGACAACAGCAGAGAATTTCAGGGAGCTTCCAGGGAGCATGAATGGGGCTTTCCAAATGGAAAAGCAAGGCTAGTACCATCCCGCCCCCATTTCCATGGGCACACGCAGCATACATCCCTGTGGTTTCTGACAAGTCAAAAGAGACACAGAGCACACACTTCGTCCTTCCCTGAATCAACTCCTCGAGGCAGGGTGTTCTGCATGTAGTGAACGGCCTCAACCAAGGCGCGCCCTAGCTAGACCTCTGGGCCCGTGCCTCTTCAGAAGCCTGCAGTGCTACAGGAAAAACTGTGCTTTAGTGGCAATAGGAACGCAAGCCGACTTTCTCCTGGAGGCAGGGTGACTTCAGGTAGGAGGTCCTGGTTGGAAGGCGAAGCCTAGTGTTTTTTTTTCAGTGCCAATCAGAGTAGGGAATGAGTGCGACTTCCACGGCATGTTGGAACCTGCTAGAACCGTGCCCGTGAACCTGTGGTAGTGCTGGGGAAATCAAGCTGTCCCAAGAAAGAGTGTACTGTTTTGCCCATCACTCGGCATACACAGTGTGAGTACGAAGGCCTACGGGCCTGGATGTTGTTTAGAAGAGCCAGGGGAGCCTGGGGGTACTCAGTGTTCTTGCAGGGAATAGGGTTTCCAGGCGAGGCACCTAGGTGTCCCGCAAAGCGTACTGGCGTTCAAATGCTGCAGAGCAGCGACTACGGCCTCATGGAAACTGCTGCACGCCTCCGCTTCTGCAGAGCAATTCAGGGCCTTACCTCGAGGCAAGTCCTCACGTTGAGTGTCCCGTGAGCGACACCGCATGGTAGGATGCTGACTTTCTCCTTGAGTAGAGAGACTTCAGGTACGAGGTCCTCTAAGAATTCTAAGCAGAGTGTTTTCTCATGGCAGCTCAAACGAGGGCAATGTCGAAGACTTCCAGGCCATGTTGGACTGCCTAGAAATGTGGTTCTGCTGTTGTTCGAGGGCTCTGGAAATGTAGCACGCCTGAAGTAACGTGCAGTGTGTTGCCCATCACTCGGCAGACACAGAGGGCCTCCGAGGGACCTATGGGCCTCGATGTTGCTCAGTAGGCCCACAGGGGTGTGGGGGTACTCAGTGATCTTGGAACGAAAATGATGCTCACCCGAGGGGCCTAGGAGTTCTCAAAGGGTACCTTCTTTAAAATAAAGCAGAACAGCGACTAAGAGCTCATGGGAAGAGCTGCCTGCCTCCCGTTCTGCATGGCTACTCGGGGCCTTACCTCGAGGCAAGGACTCACGTTGAGATTCCCTTTAGCTCTAGAGCATTACAAGAAGAGAGCCACCCCGGCCGTGGAAGCACCCTGTGTAGCCAGAGAAAACCCATTTTCTTCCCAGACCCATGCCTACGGCGTCCAGAGGCCTGACAACAGCAGAGAATTTCAGGGAGCTTCCAGGGAGCATGAATGGGGCTTTCCAAATGGAAAAGCAAGGCTAGTACCATCCCGCCCCCATTTCCATGGGCACACGCAGCATACATCCCTGTGGTTTCTGACAAGTCAAAAGAGACACAGAGCACACACTGGTTCCTTCCCTGAATCAACTTCTCGAGGCAGAGTGTTCTGCATCTAGTGAACGGCCTCAACCAAGGCACGCCCTAGCTAGGCCTCTGGGCCCGGGCCTCTTCAGAAGCCTGCAGTGCTACAGGAAGAACTGTGCTTTAGTGGCAATACTAACGCAAGCCGACTTTCTCCTGGAGGCAGGGTGACTTCAGGTAGGAGGTCCTGGTTGGAAGGCGAAGCCTAGTGTTTTTTTTCAGTGCCAATCAGAGTAGGGAATGAGTGCGACTTCCACGGCATGTTGGAACCTGCTAGAACCGTGCCCGTGAACCTGTGGTAGTGCTGGGGAAATCAAGCTGTCCCTAGAAAGAGTGTACTGTTTTGCCCATCACTCGGCATACACAGTGTGAGTACGAAGGCCTACGGGCCTGGATGTTGTTTAGAAGAGCCAGGGGAGCCTGGGGGTACTCAGTGTTCTTGCAGGGAATAGGGTTTCCAGGCGAGGCACCTAGGTGTCCCGCAAAGCGTACTGGCGTTCAAATGCTGCAGAGCAGCGGCTACGGCCTCATGGAAACTGCTGCACGCCTCCGCTTCTGCAGAGCAATTCAGGGCCTTACCTCGAGGCAAGTCCTCACGTTGAGTGTCCCGTGAGCGACACCGCATGGTAGGATGCTGACTTTCTCCTTGAGTAGAGAGACTTCAGGTACGAGGTCCTCTAAGAATTCTAAGCAGAGTGTTTTCTCATGGCAGCTCAAACGAGGGCAATGTCGAAGACTTCCAGGCCATGTTGGACTGCCTAGAAATGTGGTTCTGCTGTTGTTCGAGGGCTCTGGAAATGTAGCACGCCTGAAGTAACGTGCAGTGTGTTGCCCATCACTCGGCAGACACAGAGGGCCTCCGAGGGACCTATGGGCCTCGATGTTGCTCAGTAGGCCCACAGGGGTGTGGGGGTACTCAGTGATCTTGGAACGAAAATGATGCTCACCCGAGGGGCCTAGGAGTTCTCAAAGGGTACCTTCTTTAAAATAAAGCAGAACAGCGACTAAGAGCTCATGGGAAGAGCTGCCTGCCTCCCGTTCTGCATGGCTACTCGGGGCCTTACCTCGAGGCAAGGACTCACGTTGAGATTCCCTTTAGCTCTAGAGCATGGCTAGATGAGCCCCACCCCGGCCATGGAAGCACCCTGTGTAGCCAGAGAAAACCCATTTTCTTCCCAGACCCATGCCTACGGCGTCCAGAGGCCTGACAACAGCAGAGAATTTCAGGGAGCTTCCAGGGAGCATGAATGGGGCTTTCCAAATGGAAAAGCAAGGCTAGTACCATCCCGCCCCCATTTCCATGGGCACACGCAGCATACATCCCTGTGGTTTCTGACAAGTCAAAAGAGACACAGAGCACACACTTCGTCCTTCCCTGAATCAACTCCTCGAGGCAGGGTGTTCTGCATGTAGTGAACGGCCTCAACCAAGGCGCGCCCTAGCTAGACCTCTGGGCCCGTGCCTCTTCAGAAGCCTGCAGTGCTACAGGAAAAACTGTGCTTTAGTGGCAATAGGAACGCAAGCCGACTTTCTCCTGGAGGCAGGGTGACTTCAGGTAGGAGGTCCTGGTTGGAAGGCGAAGCCTAGTGTTTTTTTTCAGTGCCAATCAGAGTAGGGAATGAGTGCGACTTCCACGGCATGTTGGAACCTGCTAGAACCGTGCCCGTGAACCTGTGGTAGTGCTGGGGAAATCAAGCTGTCCCAAGAAAGAGTGTACTGTTTTGCCCATCACTCGGCATACACAGTGTGAGTACGAAGGCCTACGGGCCTGGATGTTGTTTAGAAGAGCCAGGGGAGCCTGGGGGTACTCAGTGTTCTTGCAGGGAATAGGGTTTCCAGGCGAGGCACCTAGGTGTCCCGCAAAGCGTACTGGCGTTCAAATGCTGCAGAGCAGCGGCTACCGCCTCATGGAAACTGCTGCACGCCTCCGCTTCTGCAGAGCAATTCAGGGCCTTACCTCGAGGCAAGTCCTCACGTTGAGTGTCCCGTGAGCGACCCCGCATGATAGGATGCTGACTTTCTCCTTGAGTAGAGAGACTTCAGGTACGAGGTCCTCTAAGAATTCTAAGCAGAGTGTTTTCTCATGGCAGCTCAAACGAGGGCAATGTCGAAGACTTCCAGGCCATGTTGGACTGCCTAGAAATGTGGTTCTGCTGTTGTTCGAGGGCTCTGGAAATGTAGCACGCCTGAAGTAACGTGCAGTGTGTTGCCCATCACTCGGCAGACACAGAGGGCCTCCGAGGGACCTATGGGCCTCGATGTTGCTCAGTAGGCCCACAGGGGTGTGGGGGTACTCAGTGATCTTGGAACGAAAATGATGCTCCCCCGAGGGGCCTAGGAGTTCTCAAAGGGTACCTTCTTTCAAATAAAGCAGAACAGCGACTAAGAGCTCATGGGAAGAGCTGCCTGCCTCCCGTTCTGCATGGCTACTCGGGGCCTTACCTCGAGGCAAGGACTCACGTTGAGATTCCCTTTAGCTCTAGAGCATGGCTAGATGAGCCCCACCCCGGCCATGGAAGCACCCTGTGTAGCCAGAGAAAACCCATTTTCTTCCCAGACCCATGCCTACGGCGTCCAGAGGCCTGACAACAGCAGAGAATTTCAGGGAGCTTCCAGGGAGCATGAATGGGGCTTTCCAAATGGAAAAGCAAGGCTAGTACCATCCCGCCCCCATTTCCATGGGCACACGCAGCATACATCCCTGTGGTTTCTGACAAGTCAAAAGAGACACAGAGCACACACTTCGTCCTTCCCTGAATCAACTCCTCGAGGCAGGGTGTTCTGCATGTAGTGAACGGCCTCAACCAAGGCGCGCCCTAGCTAGACCTCTGGGCCCGTGCCTCTTCAGAAGCCTGCAGTGCTACAGGAAAAACTGTGCTTTAGTGGCAATAGGAACGCAAGCCGACTTTCTCCTGGAGGCAGGGTGACTTCAGGTAGGAGGTCCTGGTTGGAAGGCGAAGCCTAGTGTTTTTTTTTCAGTGCCAATCAGAGTAGGGAATGAGTGCGACTTCCACGGCATGTTGGAACCTGCTAGAACCGTGCCCGTGAACCTGTGGTAGTGCTGGGGAAATCAAGCTGTCCCAAGAAAGAGTGTACTGTTTTGCCCATCACTCGGCATACACAGTGTGAGTACGAAGGCCTACGGGCCTGGATGTTGTTTAGAAGAGCCAGGGGAGCCTGGGGGTACTCAGTGTTCTTGCAGGGAATAGGGTTTCCAGGCGAGGCACCTAGGTGTCCCGCAAAGCGTACTGGCGTTCAAATGCTGCAGAGCAGCGACTACGGCCTCATGGAAACTGCTGCACGCCTCCGCTTCTGCAGAGCAATTCAGGGCCTTACCTCGAGGCAAGTCCTCACGTTGAGTGTCCCGTGAGCGACCCCGCATGGTAGGATGCTGACTTTCTCCTTGAGTAGAGAGACTTCAGGTACGAGGTCCTCTAAGAATTCTAAGCAGAGTGTTTTCTCATGGCAGCTCAAACGAGGGCAATGTCGAAGACTTCCAGGCCATGTTGGACTGCCTAGAAATGTGGTTCTGCTGTTGTTCGAGGGCTCTGGAAATGTAGCACGCCTGAAGTAACGTGCAGTGTGTTGCCCATCACTCGGCAGACACAGAGGGCCTCCGAGGGACCTATGGGCCTCGATGTTGCTCAGTAGGCCCACAGTGGTGTGGGGGTACTCAGTGATCTTGGAACGAAAATGATGCTCACCCGAGGGGCCTAGGAGTTCTCAAAGGGTACCTTCTTTCAAATAAAGCAGAACAGCGACTAAGAGCTCATGGGAAGAGCTGCCTGCCTCCCGTTCTGCATGGCTACTCGGGGCCTTACCTCGAGGCAAGGACTCACGTTGAGATTCCCTTTAGCTCTAGAGCATTACAAGAAGAGAGCCACCCCGGCCATGGAAGCACCCTGTGTAGCCAGAGAAAACCCATTTTCTTCCCAGACCCATGCCTACGGCGTCCAGAGGCCTGACAACAGCAGAGAATTTCAGGGAGCTTCCAGGGAGCATGAATGGGGCTTTCCAAATGGAAAAGCAAGGCTAGTACCATCCCGCCCCCATTTCCATGGGCACACGCAGCATACATCCCTGTGGTTTCTGACAAGTCAAAAGAGACACAGAGCACACACTGGTTCCTTCCCTGAATCAACTTCTCGAGGCAGAGTGTTCTGCATCTAGTGAACGGCCTCAACCAAGGCGCGCCCTAGCTAGACCTCTGGGCCCGTGCCTCTTCAGAAGCCTGCAGTGCTACAGGAAAAACTGTGCTTTAGTGGCAATAGGAACGCAAGCCGACTTTCTCCTGGAGGCAGGGTGACTTCAGGTAGGAGGTCCTGGTTGGAAGGCGAAGCCTAGTGTTTTTTTTTCAGTGCCAATCAGAGTAGGGAATGAGTGCGACTTCCACGGCATGTTGGAACCTGCTAGAACCGTGCCCGTGAACCTGTGGTAGTGCTGGGGAAATCAAGCTGTCCCAAGAAAGAGTGTACTGTTTTGCCCATCACTCGGCATACACAGTGTGAGTACGAAGGCCTACGGGCCTGGATGTTGTTTAGAAGAGCCAGGGGAGCCTGGGGGTACTCAGTGTTCTTGCAGGGAATAGGGTTTCCAGGCGAGGCACCTAGGTGTCCCGCAAAGCGTACTGGCGTTCAAATGCTGTATAGCAGCGGCTACCGCCTCATGGAAACTGCTGCACGCCTCCGCTTCTGCAGAGCAATTCAGGGCCTTACCTCGAGGCAAGTCCTCACGTTGAGTGTCCCGTGAGCGACACCGCATGGTAGGATGCTGTCTTTCTCCTTGAGTAGAGAGACTTCAGGTACGAGGCCCTCTAAGAATTCTAAGCAGAGTGTTTTCTCATGGCAGCTCAAACGAGGGCAATGTCGAAGACTTCCAGGCCATGTTGGACTGCCTAGAAATGTGGTTCTGCTGTTGTTCGAGGGCTCTGGAAATGTAGCACGCCTGAAGTAACGTGCAGTGTGTTGCCCATCACTCGGCAGACACAGAGGGCCTCCGAGGGACCTATGGGCCTCGATGTTGCTCAGTAGGCCCACAGGGGTGTGGGGGTACTCAGTGATCTTGGAACGAAAATGATGCTCACCCGAGGGGCCTAGGAGTTCTCAAAGGGTACCTTCTTTAAAATAAAGCAGAACAGCGACTAAGAGCTCATGGGAAGAGCTGCCTGCCTCCCGTTCTGCATGGCTACTCGGGGCCTTACCTCGAGGCAAGGACTCACGTTGAGATTCCCTTTAGCTCTAGAGCATTACAAGAAGAGAGCCACCCCGGCCGTGGAAGCACCCTGTGTAGCCAGAGAAAACCCATTTTCTTCCCAGACCCATGCCTACGGCGTCCAGAGGCCTGACAACAGCAGAGAATTTCAGGGAGCTTCCAGGGAGCATGAATGGGGCTTTCCAAATGGAAAAGCAAGGCTAGTACCATCCCGCCCCCATTTCCATGGGCACACGCAGCATACATCCCTGTGGTTTCTGACAAGTCAAAAGAGACACAGAGCACACACTTCGTCCTTCCCTGAATCAACTCCTCGAGGCAGGGTGTTCTGCATGTAGTGAACGGCCTCAACCAAGGCGCGCCCTAGCTAGACCTCTGGGCCCGTGCCTCTTCAGAAGCCTGCAGTGCTACAGGAAAAACTGTGCTTTAGTGGCAATAGGAACGCAAGCCGACTTTCTCCTGGAGGCAGGGTGACTTCAGGTAGGAGGTCCTGGTTGGAAGGCGAAGCCTAGTGTTTTTTTTTCAGTGCCAATCAGAGTAGGGAATGAGTGCGACTTCCACGGCATGTTGGAACCTGCTAGAACCGTGCCCGTGAACCTGTGGTAGTGCTGGGGAAATCAAGCTGTCCCAAGAAAGAGTGTACTGTTTTGCCCATCACTCGGCATACACAGTGTGAGTACGAAGGCCTACGGGCCTGGATGTTGTTTAGAAGAGCCAGGGGAGCCTGGGGGTACTCAGTGTTCTTGCAGGGAATAGGGTTTCCAGGCGAGGCACCTAGGTGTCCCGCAAAGCGTACTGGCGTTCAAATGCTGCAGAGCAGCGACTACGGCCTCATGGAAACTGCTGCACGCCTCCGCTTCTGCAGAGCAATTCAGGGCCTTACCTCGAGGCAAGTCCTCACGTTGAGTGTCCCGTGAGCGACACCGCATGGTAGGATGCTGACTTTCTCCTTGAGTAGAGAGACTTCAGGTACGAGGTCCTCTAAGAATTCTAAGCAGAGTGTTTTCTCATGGCAGCTCAAACGAGGGCAATGTCGAAGACTTCCAGGCCATGTTGGACTGCCTAGAAATGTGGTTCTGCTGTTGTTCGAGGGCTCTGGAAATGTAGCACGCCTGAAGTAACGTGCAGTGTGTTGCCCATCACTCGGCAGACACAGAGGGCCTCCGAGGGACCTATGGGCCTCGATGTTGCTCAGTAGGCCCACAGGGGTGTGGGGGTACTCAGTGATCTTGGAACGAAAATGATGCTCACCCGAGGGGCCTAGGAGTTCTCAAAGGGTACCTTCTTTAAAATAAAGCAGAACAGCGACTAAGAGCTCATGGGAAGAGCTGCCTGCCTCCCGTTCTGCATGGCTACTCGGGGCCTTACCTCGAGGCAAGGACTCACGTTGAGATTCCCTTTAGCTCTAGAGCATTACAAGAAGAGAGCCACCCCGGCCGTGGAAGCACCCTGTGTAGCCAGAGAAAACCCATTTTCTTCCCAGACCCATGCCTACGGCGTCCAGAGGCCTGACAACAGCAGAGAATTTCAGGGAGCTTCCAGGGAGCATGAATGGGGCTTTCCAAATGGAAAAGCAAGGCTAGTACCATCCCGCCCCCATTTCCATGGGCACACGCAGCATACATCCCTGTGGTTTCTGACAAGTCAAAAGAGACACAGAGCACACACTTCGTCCTTCCCTGAATCAACTCCTCGAGGCAGGGTGTTCTGCATGTAGTGAACGGCCTCAACCAAGGCGCGCCCTAGCTAGACCTCTGGGCCCGTGCCTCTTCAGAAGCCTGCAGTGCTACAGGAAAAACTGTGCTTTAGTGGCAATAGGAACGCAAGCCGACTTTCTCCTGGAGGCAGGGTGACTTCAGGTAGGAGGTCCTGGTTGGAAGGCGAAGCCTAGTGTTTTTTTTTCAGTGCCAATCAGAGTAGGGAATGAGTGCGACTTCCACGGCATGTTGGAACCTGCTAGAACCGTGCCCGTGAACCTGTGGTAGTGCTGGGGAAATCAAGCTGTCCCAAGAAAGAGTGTACTGTTTTGCCCATCACTCGGCATACACAGTGTGAGTACGAAGGCCTACGGGCCTGGATGTTGTTTAGAAGAGCCAGGGGAGCCTGGGGGTACTCAGTGTTCTTGCAGGGAATAGGGTTTCCAGGCGAGGCACCTAGGTGTCCCGCAAAGCGTACTGGCGTTCAAATGCTGCAGAGCAGCGACTACGGCCTCATGGAAACTGCTGCACGCCTCCGCTTCTGCAGAGCAATTCAGGGCCTTACCTCGAGGCAAGTCCTCACGTTGAGTGTCCCGTGAGCGACACCGCATGGTAGGATGCTGACTTTCTCCTTGAGTAGAGAGACTTCAGGTACGAGGTCCTCTAAGAATTCTAAGCAGAGTGTTTTCTCATGGCAGCTCAAACGAGGGCAATGTCGAAGACTTCCAGGCCATGTTGGACTGCCTAGAAATGTGGTTCTGCTGTTGTTCGAGGGCTCTGGAAATGTAGCACGCCTGAAGTAACGTGCAGTGTGTTGCCCATCACTCGGCAGACACAGAGGGCCTCCGAGGGACCTATGGGCCTCGATGTTGCTCAGTAGGCCCACAGGGGTGTGGGGGTACTCAGTGATCTTGGAACGAAAATGATGCTCACCCGAGGGGCCTAGGAGTTCTCAAAGGGTACCTTCTTTAAAATAAAGCAGAACAGCGACTAAGAGCTCATGGGAAGAGCTGCCTGCCTCCCGTTCTGCATGGCTACTCGGGGCCTTACCTCGAGGCAAGGACTCACGTTGAGATTCCCTTTAGCTCTAGAGCATGGCTAGATGAGCCCCACCCCGGCCATGGAAGCACCCTGTGTAGCCAGAGAAAACCCATTTTCTTCCCAGACCCATGCCTACGGCGTCCAGAGGCCTGACAACAGCAGAGAATTTCAGGGAGCTTCCAGGGAGCATGAATGGGGCTTTCCAAATGGAAAAGCAAGGCTAGTACCATCCCGCCCCCATTTCCATGGGCACACGCAGCATACATCCCTGTGGTTTCTGACAAGTCAAAAGAGACACAGAGCACACACTTCGTCCTTCCCTGAATCAACTCCTCGAGGCAGGGTGTTCTGCATGTAGTGAACGGCCTCAACCAAGGCGCGCCCTAGCTAGACCTCTGGGCCCGTGCCTCTTCAGAAGCCTGCAGTGCTACAGGAAAAACTGTGCTTTAGTGGCAATAGGAACGCAAGCCGACTTTCTCCTGGAGGCAGGGTGACTTCAGGTAGGAGGTCCTGGTTGGAAGGCGAAGCCTAGTGTTTTTTTTCAGTGCCAATCAGAGTAGGGAATGAGTGCGACTTCCACGGCATGTTGGAACCTGCTAGAACCGTGCCCGTGAACCTGTGGTAGTGCTGGGGAAATCAAGCTGTCCCAAGAAAGAGTGTACTGTTTTGCCCATCACTCGGCATACACAGTGTGAGTACGAAGGCCTACGGGCCTGGATGTTGTTTAGAAGAGCCAGGGGAGCCTGGGGGTACTCAGTGTTCTTGCAGGGAATAGGGTTTCCAGGCGAGGCACCTAGGTGTCCCGCAAAGCGTACTGGCGTTCAAATGCTGCAGAGCAGCGGCTACCGCCTCATGGAAACTGCTGCACGCCTCCGCTTCTGCAGAGCAATTCAGGGCCTTACCTCGAGGCAAGTCCTCACGTTGAGTGTCCCGTGAGCGACACCGCATGGTAGGATGCTGACTTTCTCCTTGAGTAGAGAGACTTCAGGTACGAGGTCCTCTAAGAATTCTAAGCAAAGTGTTTTCTCATGGCAGCTCAAACGAGGGCAATGTCGAAGACTTCCAGGCCATGTTGGACTGCCTAGAAATGTGGTTCTGCTGTTGTTCGAGGGCTCTGGAAATGTAGCACGCCTGAAGTAACGTGCAGTGTGTTGCCCATCACTCGGCAGACACAGAGGGCCTCCGAGGGACCTATGGGCCTCGATGTTGCTCAGTAGGCCCACAGGGGTGTGGGGGTACTCAGTGATCTTGGAACGAAAATGATGCTCCCCCGAGGGGCCTAGGAGTTCTCAAAGGGTACCTTCTTTCAAATAAAGCAGAACAGCGACTAAGAGCTCATGGGAAGAGCTGCCTGCCTCCCGTTCTGCATGGCTACTCGGGGCCTTACCTCGAGGCAAGGACTCACGTTGAGATTCCCTTTAGCTCTAGAGCATGGCTAGATGAGCCCCACCCCGGCCATGGAAGCACCCTGTGTAGCCAGAGAAAACCCATTTTCTTCCCAGACCCATGCCTACGGCGTCCAGAGGCCTGACAACAGCAGAGAATTTCAGGGAGCTTCCAGGGAGCATGAATGGGGCTTTCCAAATGGAAAAGCAAGGCTAGTACCATCCCGCCCCCATTTCCATGGGCACACGCAGCATACATCCCTGTGGTTTCTGACAAGTCAAAAGAGACACAGAGCACACACTTCGTCCTTCCCTGAATCAACTCCTCGAGGCAGGGTGTTCTGCATGTAGTGAACGGCCTCAACCAAGGCGCGCCCTAGCTAGACCTCTGGGCCCGTGCCTCTTCAGAAGCCTGCAGTGCTACAGGAAAAACTGTGCTTTAGTGGCAATAGGAACGCAAGCCGACTTTCTCCTGGAGGCAGGGTGACTTCAGGTAGGAGGTCCTGGTTGGAAGGCGAAGCCTAGTGTTTTTTTTTCAGTGCCAATCAGAGTAGGGAATGAGTGCGACTTCCACGGCATGTTGGAACCTGCTAGAACCGTGCCCGTGAACCTGTGGTAGTGCTGGGGAAATCAAGCTGTCCCAAGAAAGAGTGTACTGTTTTGCCCATCACTCGGCATACACAGTGTGAGTACGAAGGCCTACGGGCCTGGATGTTGTTTAGAAGAGCCAGGGGAGCCTGGGGGTACTCAGTGTTCTTGCAGGGAATAGGGTTTCCAGGCGAGGCACCTAGGTGTCCCGCAAAGCGTACTGGCGTTCAAATGCTGCAGAGCAGCGGCTACCGCCTCATGGAAACTGCTGCACGCCTCCGCTTCTGCAGAGCAATTCAGGGCCTTACCTCGAGGCAAGTCCTCACGTTGAGTGTCCCGTGAGCGACACCGCATGGTAGGATGCTGACTTTCTCCTTGAGTAGAGAGACTTCAGGTACGAGGTCCTCTAAGAATTCTAAGCAAAGTGTTTTCTCATGGCAGCTCAAACGAGGGCAATGTCGAAGACTTCCAGGCCATGTTGGACTGCCTAGAAATGTGGTTCTGCTGTTGTTCGAGGGCTCTGGAAATGTAGCACGCCTGAAGTAACGTGCAGTGTGTTGCCCATCACTCGGCAGACACAGAGGGCCTCCGAGGGACCTATGGGCCTCGATGTTGCTCAGTAGGCCCACAGGGGTGTGGGGGTACTCAGTGATCTTGGAACGAAAATGATGCTCCCCCGAGGGGCCTAGGAGTTCTCAAAGGGTACCTTCTTTCAAATAAAGCAGAACAGCGACTAAGAGCTCATGGGAAGAGCTGCCTGCCTCCCGTTCTGCATGGCTACTCGGGGCCTTACCTCGAGGCAAGGACTCACGTTGAGATTCCCTTTAGCTCTAGAGCATGGCTAGATGAGCCCCACCCCGGCCATGGAAGCACCCTGTGTAGCCAGAGAAAACCCATTTTCTTCCCAGACCCATGCCTACGGCGTCCAGAGGCCTGACAACAGCAGAGAATTTCAGGGAGCTTCCAGGGAGCATGAATGGGGCTTTCCAAATGGAAAAGCAAGGCTAGTACCATCCCGCCCCCATTTCCATGGGCACACGCAGCATACATCCCTGTGGTTTCTGACAAGTCAAAAGAGACACAGAGCACACACTTCGTCCTTCCCTGAATCAACTCCTCGAGGCAGGGTGTTCTGCATGTAGTGAACGGCCTCAACCAAGGCGCGCCCTAGCTAGACCTCTGGGCCCGTGCCTCTTCAGAAGCCTGCAGTGCTACAGGAAAAACTGTGCTTTAGTGGCAATAGGAACGCAAGCCGACTTTCTCCTGGAGGCAGGGTGACTTCAGGTAGGAGGTCCTGGTTGGAAGGCGAAGCCTAGTGTTTTTTTTTCAGTGCCAATCAGAGTAGGGAATGAGTGCGACTTCCACGGCATGTTGGAACCTGCTAGAACCGTGCCCGTGAACCTGTGGTAGTGCTGGGGAAATCAAGCTGTCCCAAGAAAGAGTGTACTGTTTTGCCCATCACTCGGCATACACAGTGTGAGTACGAAGGCCTACGGGCCTGGATGTTGTTTAGAAGAGCCAGGGGAGCCTGGGGGTACTCAGTGTTCTTGCAGGGAATAGGGTTTCCAGGCGAGGCACCTAGGTGTCCCGCAAAGCGTACTGGCGTTCAAATGCTGCAGAGCAGCGGCTACCGCCTCATGGAAACTGCTGCACGCCTCCGCTTCTGCAGAGCAATTCAGGGCCTTACCTCGAGGCAAGTCCTCACGTTGAGTGTCCCGTGAGCGACACCGCATGGTAGGATGCTGACTTTCTCCTTGAGTAGAGAGACTTCAGGTACGAGGTCCTCTAAGAATTCTAAGCAAAGTGTTTTCTCATGGCAGCTCAAACGAGGGCAATGTCGAAGACTTCCAGGCCATGTTGGACTGCCTAGAAATGTGGTTCTGCTGTTGTTCGAGGGCTCTGGAAATGTAGCACGCCTGAAGTAACGTGCAGTGTGTTGCCCATCACTCGGCAGACACAGAGGGCCTCCGAGGGACCTATGGGCCTCGATGTTGCTCAGTAGGCCCACAGGGGTGTGGGGGTACTCAGTGATCTTGGAACGAAAATGATGCTCCCCCGAGGGGCCTAGGAGTTCTCAAAGGGTACCTTCTTTCAAATAAAGCAGAACAGCGACTAAGAGCTCATGGGAAGAGCTGCCTGCCTCCCGTTCTGCATGGCTACTCGGGGCCTTACCTCGAGGCAAGGACTCACGTTGAGATTCCCTTTAGCTCTAGAGCATGGCTAGATGAGCCCCACCCCGGCCATGGAAGCACCCTGTGTAGCCAGAGAAAACCCATTTTCTTCCCAGACCCATGCCTACGGCGTCCAGAGGCCTGACAACAGCAGAGAATTTCAGGGAGCTTCCAGGGAGCATGAATGGGGCTTTCCAAATGGAAAAGCAAGGCTAGTACCATCCCGCCCCCATTTCCATGGGCACACGCAGCATACATCCCTGTGGTTTCTGACAAGTCAAAAGAGACACAGAGCACACACTTCGTCCTTCCCTGAATCAACTCCTCGAGGCAGGGTGTTCTGCATGTAGTGAACGGCCTCAACCAAGGCGCGCCCTAGCTAGACCTCTGGGCCCGTGCCTCTTCAGAAGCCTGCAGTGCTACAGGAAAAACTGTGCTTTAGTGGCAATAGGAACGCAAGCCGACTTTCTCCTGGAGGCAGGGTGACTTCAGGTAGGAGGTCCTGGTTGGAAGGCGAAGCCTAGTGTTTTTTTTTCAGTGCCAATCAGAGTAGGGAATGAGTGCGACTTCCACGGCATGTTGGAACCTGCTAGAACCGTGCCCGTGAACCTGTGGTAGTGCTGGGGAAATCAAGCTGTCCCAAGAAAGAGTGTACTGTTTTGCCCATCACTCGGCATACACAGTGTGAGTACGAAGGCCTACGGGCCTGGATGTTGTTTAGAAGAGCCAGGGGAGCCTGGGGGTACTCAGTGTTCTTGCAGGGAATAGGGTTTCCAGGCGAGGCACCTAGGTGTCCCGCAAAGCGTACTGGCGTTCAAATGCTGCAGAGCAGCGACTACGGCCTCATGGAAACTGCTGCACGCCTCCGCTTCTGCAGAGCAATTCAGGGCCTTACCTCGAGGCAAGTCCTCACGTTGAGTGTCCCGTGAGCGACCCCGCATGGTAGGATGCTGACTTTCTCCTTGAGTAGAGAGACTTCAGGTACGAGGTCCTCTAAGAATTCTAAGCAGAGTGTTTTCTCATGGCAGCTCAAACGAGGGCAATGTCGAAGACTTCCAGGCCATGTTGGACTGCCTAGAAATGTGGTTCTGCTGTTGTTCGAGGGCTCTGGAAATGTAGCACGCCTGAAGTAACGTGCAGTGTGTTGCCCATCACTCGGCAGACACAGAGGGCCTCCGAGGGACCTATGGGCCTCGATGTTGCTCAGTAGGCCCACAAGGGTGTGGGGGTACTCAGTGATCTTGGAACGAAAATGATGCTCACCCGAGGGGCCTAGGAGTTCTCAAAGGGTACCTTCTTTAAAATAAAGCAGAACAGCGACTAAGAGCTCATGGGAAGAGCTGCCTGCCTCCCGTTCTGCATGGCTACTCGGGGCCTTACCTCGAGGCAAGGACTCACGTTGAGATTCCCTTTAGCTCTAGAGCATTACAAGAAGAGAGCCACCCCGGCCATGGAAGCACCCTGTGTAGCCAGAGAAAACCCATTTTCTTCCCAGACCCATGCCTACGGCGTCCAGAGGCCTGACAACAGCAGAGAATTTCAGGGAGCTTCCAGGGAGCATGAATGGGGCTTTCCAAATGGAAAAGCAAGGCTAGTACCATCCCGCCCCCATTTCCATGGGCACACGCAGCATACATCCCTGTGGTTTCTGACAAGTCAAAAGAGACACAGAGCACACACTGGTTCCTTCCCTGAATCAACTTCTCGAGGCAGAGTGTTCTGCATCTAGTGAACGGCCTCAACCAAGGCGCGCCCTAGCTAGACCTCTGGGCCCGTGCCTCTTCAGAAGCCTGCAGTGCTACAGGAAAAACTGTGCTTTAGTGGCAATAGGAACGCAAGCCGACTTTCTCCTGGAGGCAGGGTGACTTCAGGTAGGAGGTCCTGGTTGGAAGGCGAAGCCTAGTGTTTTTTTTTCAGTGCCAATCAGAGTAGGGAATGAGTGCGACTTCCACGGCATGTTGGAACCTGCTAGAACCGTGCCCGTGAACCTGTGGTAGTGCTGGGGAAATCAAGCTGTCCCAAGAAAGAGTGTACTGTTTTGCCCATCACTCGGCATACACAGTGTGAGTACGAAGGCCTACGGGCCTGGATGTTGTTTAGAAGAGCCAGGGGAGCCTGGGGGTACTCAGTGTTCTTGCAGGGAATAGGGTTTCCAGGCGAGGCACCTAGGTGTCCCGCAAAGCGTACTGGCGTTCAAATGCTGTATAGCAGCGGCTACCGCCTCATGGAAACTGCTGCACGCCTCCGCTTCTGCAGAGCAATTCAGGGCCTTACCTCGAGGCAAGTCCTCACGTTGAGTGTCCCGTGAGCGACACCGCATGGTAGGATGCTGTCTTTCTACTTGAGTAGAGAGACTTCAGGTACGAGGCCCTCTAAGAATTCTAAGCAGAGTGTTTTCTCATGGCAGCTCAAACGAGGGCAATGTCGAAGACTTCCAGGCCATGTTGGACTGCCTAGAAATGTGGTTCTGCTGTTGTTCGAGGGCTCTGGAAATGTAGCACGCCTGAAGTAACGTGCAGTGTGTTGCCCATCACTCGGCAGACACAGAGGGCCTCCGAGGGACCTATGGGCCTCGATGTTGCTCAGTAGGCCCACAGGGGTGTGGGGGTACTCAGTGATCTTGGAACGAAAATGATGCTCACCCGAGGGGCCTAGGAGTTCTCAAAGGGTACCTTCTTTAAAATAAAGCAGAACAGCGACTAAGAGCTCATGGGAAGAGCTGCCTGCCTCCCGTTCTGCATGGCTACTCGGGGCCTTACCTCGAGGCAAGGACTCACGTTGAGATTCCCTTTAGCTCTAGAGCATTACAAGAAGAGAGCCACCCCGGCCATGGAAGCACCCTGTGTAGCCAGAGAAAACCCATTTTCTTCCCAGACCCATGCCTACGGCGTCCAGAGGCCTGACAACAGCAGAGAATTTCAGGGAGCTTCCAGGGAGCATGAATGGGGCTTTCCAAATGGAAAAGCAAGGCTAGTACCATCCCGCCCCCATTTCCATGGGCACACGCAGCATACATCCCTGTGGTTTCTGACAAGTCAAAAGAGACACAGAGCACACACTGGTTCCTTCCCTGAATCAACTTCTCGAGGCAGAGTGTTCTGCATCTAGTGAACGGCCTCAACCAAGGCACGCCCTAGCTAGGCCTCTGGGCCCGGGCCTCTTCAGAAGCCTGCAGTGCTACAGGAAGAACTGTGCTTTAGTTGCAATAGGCAAGCAATCCGCCTTTCTCCTGGAGGCAGGGTGACTTCAGGTAGGAGGTCCTGGTTGGAAGGCGAAGCCTAGTGTTTTTTTTCAGTGCCAATCAGAGTAGGGAATGAGTGCGACTTCCACGGCATGTTGGAACCTGCTAGAACCGTGCCCGTGAACCTGTGGTAGTGCTGGGGAAATCAAGCTGTCCCAAGAAAGAGTGTACTGTTTTGCCCATCACTCGGCATACACAGTGTGAGTACGAAGGCCTACGGGCCTGGATGTTGTTTAGAAGAGCCAGGGGAGCCTGGGGGTACTCAGTGTTCTTGCAGGGAATAGGGTTTCCAGGCGAGGCACCTAGGTGTCCCGCAAAGCGTACTGGCGTTCAAATGCTGCAGAGCAGCGGCTACGGCCTCATGGAAACTGCTGCACGCCTCCGCTTCTGCAGAGCAATTCAGGGCCTTACCTCGAGGCAAGTCCTCACGTTGAGTGTCCCGTGAGCGACACCGCATGGTAGGATGCTGACTTTCTCCTTGAGTAGAGAGACTTCAGGTACGAGGTCCTCTAACAATTCTAAGCAGAGTGTTTTCTCATGGCAGCTCAAACGAGGGCAATGTCGAAGACTTCCAGGCCATGTTGGACTGCCTAGAAATGTGGTTCTGCTGTTGTTCGAGGGCTCTGGAAATGTAGCACGCCTGAAGTAACGTGCAGTGTGTTGCCCATCACTCGGCAGACACAGAGGGCCTCCGAGGGACCTATGGGCCTCGATGTTGCTCAGTAGGCCCACAGGGGTGTGGGGGTACTCAGTGATCTTGGAACGAAAATGATGCTCACCCGAGGGGCCTAGGAGTTCTCAAAGGGTACCTTCTTTAAAATAAAGCAGAACAGCGACTAAGAGCTCATGGGAAGAGCTGCCTGCCTCCCGTTCTGCATGGCTACTCATGGCCTTACCTCGAGGCAAGGACTCACGTTGAGATTCCCTTTAGCTCTAGAGCATGGCTAGATGAGCCCCACCCCGGCCATGGAAGCACCCTGTGTAGCCAGAGAAAACCCATTTTCTTCCCAGACCCATGCCTACGGCGTCCAGAGGCCTGACAACAGCAGAGAATTTCAGGGAGCTTCCAGGGAGCATGAATGGGGCTTTCCAAATGGAAAAGCAAGGCTAGTACCATCCCGCCCCCATTTCCATGGGCACACGCAGCATACATCCCTGTGGTTTCTGACAAGTCAAAAGAGACACAGAGCACACACTTCGTCCTTCCCTGAATCAACTCCTCGAGGCAGGGTGTTCTGCATGTAGTGAACGGCCTCAACCAAGGCGCGCCCTAGCTAGACCTCTGGGCCCGTGCCTCTTCAGAAGCCTGCAGTGCTACAGGAAAAACTGTGCTTTAGTGGCAATAGGAACGCAAGCCGACTTTCTCCTTGAGGCAGGGTGACTTCAGGTAGGAGGTCTTGGTTGGAAGGCGAAGCCTAGTGTTTTTTTTTCAGTGCCAATCAGAGTAGGGAATGAGTGCGACTTCCACGGCATGTTGGAACCTGCTAGAACCGTGCCCGTGAACCTGTGGTAGTGCTGGGGAAATCAAGCTGTCCCAAGAAAGAGTGTACTGTTTTGCCCATCACTCGGCATACACAGTGTGAGTACGAAGGCCTACGGGCCTGGATGTTGTTTAGAAGAGCCAGGGGAGCCTGGGGGTACTCAGTGTTCTTGCAGGGAATAGGGTTTCCAGGCGAGGCACCTAGGTGTCCCGCAAAGCGTACTGGCGTTCAAATGCTGCAGAGCAGCGACTACGGCCTCATGGAAACTGCTGCACGCCTCCGCTTCTGCAGAGCAATTCAGGGCCTTACCTCGAGGCAAGTCCTCACGTTGAGTGTCCCGTGAGCGACACCGCATGGTAGGATGCTGACTTTCTCCTTGAGTAGAGAGACTTCAGGTACGAGGTCCTCTAAGAATTCTAAGCAGAGTGTTTTCTCATGGCAGCTCAAACGAGGGCAATGTCGAAGACTTCCAGGCCATGTTGGACTGCCTAGAAATGTGGTTCTGCTGTTGTTCGAGGGCTCTGGAAATGTAGCACGCCTGAAGTAACGTGCAGTGTGTTGCCCATCACTCGGCAGACACAGAGGGCCTCCGAGGGACCTATGGGCCTCGATGTTGCTCAGTAGGCCCACAGGGGTGTGGGGGTACTCAGTGATCTTGGAACGAAAATGATGCTCACCCGAGGGGCCTAGGAGTTCTCAAAGGGTACCTTCTTTAAAATAAAGCAGAACAGCGACTAAGAGCTCATGGGAAGAGCTGCCTGCCTCCCGTTCTGCATGGCTACTCGGGGCCTTACCTCGAGGCAAGGACTCACGTTGAGATTCCCTTTAGCTCTAGAGCATTACAAGAAGAGAGCCACCCCGGCCGTGGAAGCACCCTGTGTAGCCAGAGAAAACCCATTTTCTTCCCAGACCCATGCCTACGGCGTCCAGAGGCCTGACAACAGCAGAGAATTTCAGGGAGCTTCCAGGGAGCATGAATGGGGCTTTCCAAATGGAAAAGCAAGGCTAGTACCATCCCGCCCCCATTTCCATGGGCACACGCAGCATACATCCCTGTGGTTTCTGACAAGTCAAAAGAGACACAGAGCACACACTTCGTCCTTCCCTGAATCAACTCCTCGAGGCAGGGTATTCTGCATGTAGTGAACGGCCTCAACCAAGGCGCGCCCTAGCTAGACCTCTGGGCCCGTGCCTCTTCAGAAGCCTGCAGTGCTACAGGAAAAACTGTGCTTTAGTGGCAATAGGAACGCAAGCCGACTTTCTCCTGGAGGCAGGGTGACTTCAGGTAGGAGGTCCTGGTTGGAAGGCGAAGCCTAGTGTTTTTTTTTCAGTGCCAATCAGAGTAGGGAATGAGTGCGACTTCCACGGCATGTTGGAACCTGCTAGAACCGTGCCCGTGAACCTGTGGTAGTGCTGGGGAAATCAAGCTGTCCCAAGAAAGAGTGTACTGTTTTGCCCATCACTCGGCATACACAGTGTGAGTACGAAGGCCTACGGGCCTGGATGTTGTTTAGAAGAGCCAGGGGAGCCTGGGGGTACTCAGTGTTCTTGCAGGGAATAGGGTTTCCAGGCGAGGCACCTAGGTGTCCCGCAAAGCGTACTGGCGTTCAAATGCTGCAGAGCAGCGACTACGGCCTCATGGAAACTGCTGCACGCCTCCGCTTCTGCAGAGCAATTCAGGGCCTTACCTCGAGGCAAGTCCTCACGTTGAGTGTCCCGTGAGCGACACCGCATGGTAGGATGCTGACTTTCTCCTTGAGTAGAGAGACTTCAGGTACGAGGTCCTCTAAGAATTCTAAGCAGAGTGTTTTCTCATGGCAGCTCAAACGAGGGCAATGTCGAAGACTTCCAGGCCATGTTGGACTGCCTAGAAATGTGGTTCTGCTGTTGTTCGAGGGCTCTGGAAATGTAGCACGCCTGAAGTAACGTGCAGTGTGTTGCCCATCACTCGGCAGACACAGAGGGCCTCCGAGGGACCTATGGGCCTCGATGTTGCTCAGTAGGCCCACAGGGGTGTGGGGGTACTCAGTGATCTTGGAACGAAAATGATGCTCACCCGAGGGGCCTAGGAGTTCTCAAAGGGTACCTTCTTTAAAATAAAGCAGAACAGCGACTAAGAGCTCATGGGAAGAGCTGCCTGCCTCCCGTTCTGCATGGCTACTCGGGGCCTTACCTCGAGGCAAGGACTCACGTTGAGATTCCCTTTAGCTCTAGAGCATTACAAGAAGAGAGCCACCCCGGCCGTGGAAGCACCCTGTGTAGCCAGAGAAAACCCATTTTCTTCCCAGACCCATGCCTACGGCGTCCAGAGGCCTGACAACAGCAGAGAATTTCAGGGAGCTTCCAGGGAGCATGAATGGGGCTTTCCAAATGGAAAAGCAAGGCTAGTACCATCCCGCCCCCATTTCCATGGGCACACGCAGCATACATCCCTGTGGTTTCTGACAAGTCAAAAGAGACACAGAGCACACACTGGTTCCTTCCCTGAATCAACTTCTCGAGGCAGAGTGTTCTGCATCTAGTGAACGGCCTCAACCAAGGCACGCCCTAGCTAGGCCTCTGGGCCCGGGCCTCTTCAGAAGCCTGCAGTGCTACAGGAAGAACTGTGCTTTAGTGGCAATAGGAACGCAAGCCGACTTTCTCCTGGAGGCAGGGTGACTTCAGGTAGGAGGTCCTGGTTGGAAGGCGAAGCCTAGTGTTTTTTTTCAGTGCCAATCAGAGTAGGGAATGAGTGCGACTTCCACGGCATGTTGGAACCTGCTAGAACCGTGCCCGTGAACCTGTGGTAGTGCTGGGGAAATCAAGCTGTCCCAAGAAAGAGTGTACTGTTTTGCCCATCACTCGGCATACACAGTGTGAGTACGAAGGCCTACGGGCCTGGATGTTGTTTAGAAGAGCCAGGGGAGCCTGGGGGTACTCAGTGTTCTTGCAGGGAATAGGGTTTCCAGGCGAGGCACCTAGGTGTCCCGCAAAGCGTACTGGCATTCAAATGCTGCAGAGCAGCGACTACGGCCTCATGGAAACTGCTGCACGCCTCCGCTTCTGCAGAGCAATTCAGGGCCTTACCTCGAGGCAAGTCCTCACGTTGAGTGTCCCGTGAGCGACACCGCATGGTAGGATGCTGACTTTCTCCTTGAGTAGGGAGACTTCAGGTACGAGGTCCTCTAAGAATTCTAAGCAGAGTGTTTTCTCATGGCAGCTCAAACGAGGGCAATGTCGAAGACTTCCAGGCCATGTTGGACTGCCTAGAAATGTGGTTCTGCTGTTGTTCGAGGGCTCTGGAAATGTAGCACGCCTGAAGTAACGTGCAGTGTGTTGCCCATCACTCGGCAGACACAGAGGGCCTCCGAGGGACCTATGGGCCTCGATGTTGCTCAGTAGGCCCACAGGGGTGTGGGGGTACTCAGTGATCTTGGAACGAAAATGATGCTCACCCGAGGGGCCTAGGAGTTCTCAAAGGGTACCTTCTTTAAAATAAAGCAGAACAGCGACTAAGAGCTCATGGGAAGAGCTGCCTGCCTCCCGTTCTGCATGGCTACTCGGGGCCTTACCTCGAGGCAAGGACTCACGTTGAGATTCCCTTTAGCTCTAGAGCATTACAAGAAGAGAGCCACCCCGGCCGTGGAAGCACCCTGTGTAGCCAGAGAAAACCCATTTTCTTCCCAGACCCATGCCTACGGCGTCCAGAGGCCTGACAACAGCAGAGAATTTCAGGGAGCTTCCAGGGAGCATGAATGGGGCTTTCCAAATGGAAAAGCAAGGCTAGTACCATCCCGCCCCCATTTCCATGGGCACACGCAGCATACATCCCTGTGGTTTCTGACAAGTCAAAAGAGACACAGAGCACACACTTCGTCCTTCCCTGAATCAACTCCTCGAGGCAGGGTGTTCTGCTTGTAGTGAACGGCCTCAACCAAGGCGCGCCCTAGCTAGACCTCTGGGCCCGTGCCTCTTCAGAAGCCTGCAGTGCTACAGGAAAAACTGTGCTTTAGTGGCAATAGGAACGCAAGCCGACTTTCTCCTGGAGGCAGGGTGACTTCAGGTAGGAGGTCCTGGTTGGAAGGCGAAGCCTAGTGTTTTTTTTTCAGTGCCAATCAGAGTAGGGAATGAGTGCGACTTCCACGGCATGTTGGAACCTGCTAGAACCGTGCCCGTGAACCTGTGGTAGTGCTGGGGAAATCAAGCTGTCCCAAGAAAGAGTGTACTGTTTTGCCCATCACTCGGCATACACAGTGTGAGTACGAAGGCCTACGGGCCTGGATGTTGTTTAGAAGAGCCAGGGGAGCCTGGGGGTACTCAGTGTTCTTGCAGGGAATAGGGTTTCCAGGCGAGGCACCTAGGTGTCCCGCAAAGCGTACTGGCGTTCAAATGCTGCAGAGCAGCGACTACGGCCTCATGGAAACTGCTGCACGCCTCCGCTTCTGCAGAGCAATTCAGGGCCTTACCTCGAGGCAAGTCCTCACGTTGAGTGTCCCGTGAGCGACACCGCATGGTAGGATGCTGACTTTCTCCTTGAGTAGAGAGACTTCAGGTACGAGGTCCTCTAAGAATTCTAAGCAGAGTGTTTTCTCATGGCAGCTCAAACGAGGGCAATGTCGAAGACTTCCAGGCCATGTTGGACTGCCTAGAAATGTGGTTCTGCTGTTGTTCGAGGGCTCTGGAAATGTAGCACGCCTGAAGTAACGTGCAGTGTGTTGCCCATCACTCGGCAGACACAGAGGGCCTCCGAGGGACCTATGGGCCTCGATGTTGCTCAGTAGGCCCACAGGGGTGTGGGGGTACTCAGTGATCTTGGAACGAAAATGATGCTCACCCGAGGGGCCTAGGAGTTCTCAAAGGGTACCTTCTTTAAAATAAAGCAGAACAGCGACTAAGAGCTCATGGGAAGAGCTGCCTGCCTCCCGTTCTGCATGGCTACTCGGGGCCTTACCTCGAGGCAAGGACTCACGTTGAGATTCCCTTTAGCTCTAGAGCATTACAAGAAGAGAGCCACCCCGGCCGTGGAAGCACCCTGTGTAGCCAGAGAAAACCCATTTTCTTCCCAGACCCATGCCTACGGCGTCCAGAGGCCTGACAACAGCAGAGAATTTCAGGGAGCTTCCAGGGAGCATGAATGGGGCTTTCCAAATGGAAAAGCAAGGCTAGTACCATCCCGCCCCCATTTCCATGGGCACACGCAGCATACATCCCTGTGGTTTCTGACAAGTCAAAAGAGACACAGAGCACACACTGGTTCCTTCCCTGAATCAACTTCTCGAGGCAGAGTGTTCTGCATCTAGTGAACGGCCTCAACCAAGGCACGCCCTAGCTAGGCCTCTGGGCCCGGGCCTCTTCAGAAGCCTGCAGTGCTACAGGAAGAACTGTGCTTTAGTGGCAATACTAACGCAAGCCGACTTTCTCCTGGAGGCAGGGTGACTTCAGGTAGGAGGTCCTGGTTGGAAGGCGAAGCCTAGTGTTTTTTTTCAGTGCCAATCAGAGTAGGGAATGAGTGCGACTTCCACGGCATGTTGGAACCTGCTAGAACCGTGCCCGTGAACCTGTGGTAGTGCTGGGGAAATCAAGCTGTCCCAAGAAAGAGTGTACTGTTTTGCCCATCACTCGGCATACACAGTGTGAGTACGAAGGCCTACGGGCCTGGATGTTGTTTAGAAGAGCCAGGGGAGCCTGGGGGTACTCAGTGTTCTTGCAGGGAATAGGGTTTCCAGGCGAGGCACCTAGGTGTCCCGCAAAGCGTACTGGCGTTCAAATGCTGCAGAGCAGCGGCTACCGCCTCATGGAAACTGCTGCACGCCTCCGCTTCTGCAGAGCAATTCAGGGCCTTACCTCGAGGCAAGTCCTCACGTTGAGTGTCCCGTGAGCGACACCGCATGGTAGGATGCTGACTTTCTCCTTGAGTAGAGAGACTTCAGGTACGAGGTCCTCTAAGAATTCTAAGCAGAGTGTTTTCTCATGGCAGCTCAAACGAGGGCAATGTCGAAGACTTCCAGGCCATGTTGGACTGCCTAGAAATGTGGTTCTGCTGTTGTTCGAGGGCTCTGGAAATGTAGCACGCCTGAAGTAACGTGCAGTGTGTTGCCCATCACTCGGCAGACACAGAGGGCCTCCGAGGGACCTATGGGCCTCGATGTTGCTCAGTAGGCCCACAGGGGTGTGGGGGTACTCAGTGATCTTGGAACGAAAATGATGCTCACCCGAGGGGCCTAGGAGTTCTCAAAGGGTACCTTCTTTAAAATAAAGCAGAACAGCGACTAAGAGCTCATGGGAAGAGCTGCCTGCCTCCCGTTCTGCATGGCTACTCGGGGCCTTACCTCGAGGCAAGGACTCACGTTGAGATTCCCTTTAGCTCTAGAGCATTACAAGAAGAGAGCCACCCCGGCCGTGGAAGCACCCTGTGTAGCCAGAGAAAACCCATTTTCTTCCCAGACCCATGCCTACGGCGTCCAGAGGCCTGACAACAGCAGAGAATTTCAGGGAGCTTCCAGGGAGCATGAATGGGGCTTTCCAAATGGAAAAGCAAGGCTAGTACCATCCCGCCCCCATTTCCATGGGCACACGCAGCATACATCCCTGTGGTTTCTGACAAGTCAAAAGAGACACAGAGCACACACTTCGTCCTTCCCTGAATCAACTCCTCGAGGCAGGGTGTTCTGCATGTAGTGAACGGCCTCAACCAAGGCGCGCCCTAGCTAGACCTCTGGGCCCGTGCCTCTTCAGAAGCCTGCAGTGCTACAGGAAAAACTGTGCTTTAGTGGCAATAGGAACGCAAGCCGACTTTCTCCTGGAGGCAGGGTGACTTCAGGTAGGAGGTCCTGGTTGGAAGGCGAAGCCTAGTGTTTTTTTTTCAGTGCCAATCAGAGTAGGGAATGAGTGCGACTTCCACGGCATGTTGGAACCTGCTAGAACCGTGCCCGTGAACCTGTGGTAGTGCTGGGGAAATCAAGCTGTCCCAAGAAAGAGTGTACTGTTTTGCCCATCACTCGGCATACACAGTGTGAGTACGAAGGCCTACGGGCCTGGATGTTGTTTAGAAGAGCCAGGGGAGCCTGGGGGTACTCAGTGTTCTTGCAGGGAATAGGGTTTCCAGGCGAGGCACCTAGGTGTCCCGCAAAGCGTACTGGCGTTCAAATGCTGCAGAGCAGCGACTACGGCCTCATGGAAACTGCTGCACGCCTCCGCTTCTGCAGAGCAATTCAGGGCCTTACCTCGAGGCAAGTCCTCACGTTGAGTGTCCCGTGAGCGACACCGCATGGTAGGATGCTGACTTTCTCCTTGAGTAGAGAGACTTCAGGTACGAGGTCCTCTAAGAATTCTAAGCAGAGTGTTTTCTCATGGCAGCTCAAACGAGGGCAATGTCGAAGACTTCCAGGCCATGTTGGACTGCCTAGAAATGTGGTTCTGCTGTTGTTCGAGGGCTCTGGAAATGTAGCACGCCTGAAGTAACGTGCAGTGTGTTGCCCATCACTCGGCAGACACAGAGGGCCTCCGAGGGACCTATGGGCCTCGATGTTGCTCAGTAGGCCCACAGGGGTGTGGGGGTACTCAGTGATCTTGGAACGAAAATGATGCTCACCCGAGGGGCCTAGGAGTTCTCAAAGGGTACCTTCTTTAAAATAAAGCAGAACAGCGACTAAGAGCTCATGGGAAGAGCTGCCTGCCTCCCGTTCTGCATGGCTACTCGGGGCCTTACCTCGAGGCAAGGACTCACGTTGAGATTCCCTTTAGCTCTAGAGCATTACAAGAAGAGAGCCACCCCGGCCGTGGAAGCACCCTGTGTAGCCAGAGAAAACCCATTTTCTTCCCAGACCCATGCCTACGGCGTCCAGAGGCCTGACAACAGCAGAGAATTTCAGGGAGCTTCCAGGGAGCATGAATGGGGCTTTCCAAATGGAAAAGCAAGGCTAGTACCATCCCGCCCCCATTTCCATGGGCACACGCAGCATACATCCCTGTGGTTTCTGACAAGTCAAAAGAGACACAGAGCACACACTGGTTCCTTCCCTGAATCAACTTCTCGAGGCAGAGTGTTCTGCATCTAGTGAACGGCCTCAACCAAGGCACGCCCTAGCTAGGCCTCTGGGCCCGGGCCTCTTCAGAAGCCTGCAGTGCTACAGGAAGAACTGTGCTTTAGTGGCAATACTAACGCAAGCCGACTTTCTCCTGGAGGCAGGGTGACTTCAGGTAGGAGGTCCTGGTTGGAAGGCGAAGCCTAGTGTTTTTTTTCAGTGCCAATCAGAGTAGGGAATGAGTGCGACTTCCACGGCATGTTGGAACCTGCTAGAACCGTGCCCGTGAACCTGTGGTAGTGCTGGGGAAATCAAGCTGTCCCAAGAAAGAGTGTACTGTTTTGCCCATCACTCGGCATACACAGTGTGAGTACGAAGGCCTACGGGCCTGGATGTTGTTTAGAAGAGCCAGGGGAGCCTGGGGGTACTCAGTGTTCTTGCAGGGAATAGGGTTTCCAGGCGAGGCACCTAGGTGTCCCGCAAAGCGTACTGGCGTTCAAATGCTGCAGAGCAGCGGCTACGGCCTCATGGAAACTGCTGCACGCCTCCGCTTCTGCAGAGCAATTCAGGGCCTTACCTCGAGGCAAGTCCTCACGTTGAGTGTCCCGTGAGCGACACCGCATGGTAGGATGCTGACTTTCTCCTTGAGTAGAGAGACTTCAGGTACGAGGTCCTCTAAGAATTCTAAGCAGAGTGTTTTCTCATGGCAGCTCAAACGAGGGCAATGTCGAAGACTTCCAGGCCATGTTGGACTGCCTAGAAATGTGGTTCTGCTGTTGTTCGAGGGCTCTGGAAATGTAGCACGCCTGAAGTAACGTGCAGTGTGTTGCCCATCACTCGGCAGACACAGAGGGCCTCCGAGGGACCTATGGGCCTCGATGTTGCTCAGTAGGCCCACAGGGGTGTGGGGGTACTCAGTGATCTTGGAACGAAAATGATGCTCACCCGAGGGGCCTAGGAGTTCTCAAAGGGTACCTTCTTTCAAATAAAGCAGAACAGCGACTAAGAGCTCATGGGAAGAGCTGCCTGCCTCCCGTTCTGCATGGCTACTCGGGGCCTTACCTCGAGGCAAGGACTCACGTTGAGATTCCCTTTAGCTCTAGAGCATGGCTAGATGAGCCCCACCCCGGCCATGGAAGCACCCTGTGTAGCCAGAGAAAACCCATTTTCTTCCCAGACCCATGCCTACAGCGTCCAGAGGCCTGACAACAGCAGAGAATTTCAGGGAGCTTCCAGGGAGCATGAATGGGGCTTTCCAAATGGAAAAGCAAGGCTAGTACCATCCCGCCCCCATTTCCATGGGCACACGCAGCATACATCCCTGTGGTTTCTGACAAGTCAAAAGAGACACAGAGCACACACTTCGTCCTTCCCTGAATCAACTCCTCGAGGCAGGGTGTTCTGCATGTAGTGAACGGCCTCAACCAAGGCGCGCCCTAGCTAGACCTCTGGGCCCGTGCCTCTTCAGAAGCCTGCAGTGCTACAGGAAAAACTGTGCTTTAGTGGCAATAGGAACACAAGCCGACTTTCTCCTGGAGGCAGGGTGACTTCAGGTAGGAGGTCCTGGTTGGAAGGCGAAGCCTAGTGTTTTTTTTTCAGTGCCAATCAGAGTAGGGAATGAGTGCGACTTCCACGGCATGTTGGAACCTGCTAGAACCGTGCCCGTGAACCTGTGGTAGTGCTGGGGAAATCAAGCTGTCCCAAGAAAGAGTGTACTGTTTTGCCCATCACTCGGCATACACAGTGTGAGTACGAAGGCCTACGGGCCTGGATGTTGTTTAGAAGAGCCAGGGGAGCCTGGGGGTACTCAGTGTTCTTGCAGGGAATAGGGTTTCCAGGCGAGGCACCTAGGTGTCCCGCAAAGCGTACTGGCGTTCAAATGCTGCAGAGCAGCGACTACGGCCTCATGGAAACTGCTGCACGCCTCCGCTTCTGCAGAGCAATTCAGGGCCTTACCTCGAGGCAAGTCCTCACGTTGAGTGTCCCGTGAGCGACACCGCATGGTAGGATGCTGACTTTCTCCTTGAGTAGAGAGACTTCAGGTACGAGGTCCTCTAAGAATTCTAAGCAGAGTGTTTTCTCATGGCAGCTCAAACGAGGGCAATGTCGAAGACTTCCAGGCCATGTTGGACTGCCTAGAAATGTGGTTCTGCTGTTGTTCGAGGGCTCTGGAAATGTAGCACGCCTGAAGTAACGTGCAGTGTGTTGCCCATCACTCGGCAGACACAGAGGGCCTCCGAGGGACCTATGGGCCTCGATGTTGCTCAGTAGGCCCACAGGGGTGTGGGGGTACTCAGTGATCTTGGAACGAAAATGATGCTCACCCGAGGGGCCTAGGAGTTCTCAAAGGGTACCTTCTTTAAAATAAAGCAGAACAGCGACTAAGAGCTCATGGGAAGAGCTGCCTGCCTCCCGTTCTGCATGGCTACTCGGGGCCTTACCTCGAGGCAAGGACTCACGTTGAGATTCCCTTTAGCTCTAGAGCATTACAAGAAGAGAGCCACCCCGGCCATGGAAGCACCCTGTGTAGCCAGAGAAAACCCATTTTCTTCCCAGACCCATGCCTACGGCGTCCAGAGGCCTGACAACAGCAGAGAATTTCAGGGAGCTTCCAGGGAGCATGAATGGGGCTTTCCAAATGGAAAAGCAAGGCTAGTACCATCCCGCCCCCATTTCCATGGGCACACGCAGCATACATCCCTGTGGTTTCTGACAAGTCAAAAGAGACACAGAGCACACACTGGTTCCTTCCCTGAATCAACTTCTCGAGGCAGAGTGTTCTGCATCTAGTGAACGGCCTCAACCAAGGCACGCCCTAGCTAGGCCTCTGGGCCCGGGCCTCTTCAGAAGCCTGCAGTGCTACAGGAAGAACTGTGCTTTAGTTGCAATAGGCAAGCAATCCGCCTTTCTCCTGGAGGCAGGGTGACTTCAGGTAGGAGGTCCTGGTTGGAAGGCGAAGCCTAGTGTTTTTTTTCAGTGCCAATCAGAGTAGGGAATGAGTGCGACTTCCACGGCATGTTGGAACCTGCTAGAACCGTGCCCGTGAACCTGTGGTAGTGCTGGGGAAATCAAGCTGTCCCAAGAAAGAGTGTCCTGTTTTGCCCATCACTCGGCATACACAGTGTGAGTACGAAGGCCTACGGGCCTGGATGTTGTTTAGAAGAGCCAGGGGAGCCTGGGGGTACTCAGTGTTCTTGCAGGGAATAGGGTTTCCAGGCGAGGCACCTAGGTGTCCCGCAAAGCGTACTGGCGTTCAAATGCTGCAGAGCAGCGGCTACCGCCTCATGGAAACTGCTGCACGCCTCCACTTCTGCAGAGCAATTCAGGGCCTTACCTCGAGGCAAGTCCTCACGTTGAGTGTCCCGTGAGCGACACCGCATGGTAGGATGCTGACTTTCTCCTTGAGTAGAGAGACTTCAGGTACGAGGTCCTCTAAGAATTCTAAGCAGAGTGTTTTCTCATGGCAGCTCAAACGAGGGCAATGTCGAAGACTTCCAGGCCATGTTGGACTGCCTAGAAATGTGGTTCTGCTGTTGTTCGAGGGCTCTGGAAATGTAGCACGCCTGAAGTAACGTGCAGTGTGTTGCCCATCACTCGGCAGACACAGAGGGCCTCCGAGGGACCTATGGGCCTCGATGTTGCTCAGTAGGCCCACAGGGGTGTGGGGGTACTCAGTGATCTTGGAACGAAAATGATGCTCACCCGAGGGGCCTAGGAGTTCTCAAAGGGTACCTTCTTTAAAATAAAGCAGAACAGCGACTAAGAGCTCATGGGAAGAGCTGCCTGCCTCCCGTTCTGCATGGCTACTCGGGGCCTTACCTCGAGGCAAGGACTCACGTTGAGATTCCCTTTAGCTCTAGAGCATTACAAGAAGAGAGCCACCCCGGCCATGGAAGCACCCTGTGTAGCCAGAGAAAAACCATTTTCTTCCCAGACCCATGCCTACGGCGTCCAGAGGCCTGACAACAGCAGAGAATTTCAGGGAGCTTCCAGGGAGCATGAATGGGGCTTTCCAAATGGAAAAGCAAGGCTAGTACCATCCCGCCTCCATTTCCATGGGCACACGCAGCATACATCCCTGTGGTTTCTGACAAGTCAAAAGAGACACAGAGCACACACTTCGTCCTTCCCTGAATGAACTCCTCGAGGCAGGGTGTTCTGCATGTAGTGAACGGCCTCAACCAAGGCGCGCCCTAGCTAGGCCTCTGGGCCCGTGCCTCTTCAGAAGCCTGCAGTGCTACAGGAAAAACTGTGCTTTAGTGGCAATAGGAACACAAGCCGACTTTCTCCTGGAGGCAGGGTGACTTCAGGTAGGAGGTCCTGGTTGGAAGGCGAAGCCTAGTGTTTTTTTTCAGTGCCAATCAGAGTAGGGAATGAGTGCGACTTCCACGGCATGTTGGAACCTGCTAGAACCGTGCCCGTGAACCTGTGGTAGTGCTGGGGAAATCAAGCTGTCCCAAGAAAGAGTGTCCTGTTTTGCCCATCACTCGGCATACACAGTGTGAGTACGAAGGCCTACGGGCCTGGATGTTGTTTAGAAGAGCCAGGGGAGCCTGGGGGTACTCAGTGTTCTTGCAGGGAATAGGGTTTCCAGGCGAGGCACCTAGGTGTCCCGCAAAGCGTACTGGCGTTCAAATGCTGCAGAGCAGCGGCTACCGCCTCATGGAAACTGCTGCACGCCTCCGCTTCTGCAGAGCAATTCAGGGCCTTACCTCGAGGCAAGTCCTCACGTTGAGTGTCCCGTGAGCGACACCGCATGGTAGGATGCTGACTTTCTCCTTGAGTAGAGAGACTTCAGGTACGAGGTCCTCTAAGAATTCTAAGCAGAGTGTTTTCTCATGGCAGCTCAAACGAGGGCAATGTCGAAGACTTCCAAGCCATGTTGGACTGCCTAGAAATGTGGTTCTGATGTTGTTCGAGGGCTATGGAAATGTAGCACGCCTGAAGTAACGTGCAGTGTGTTGCCCATCACTCGGCAGACACAGAGGGCCTCCGAGGGACCTATGGGCCTCGATGTTGCTCAGTAGGCCCACAGGGGTGTGGGGGTACTCAGTGATCTTGGAACGAAAATGATGCTCACCCGAGGGGCCTAGGAGTTCTCAAAGGGTACCTTCTTTCAAATAAAGCAGAACAGCGACTAAGAGCTCATGGCAAGAGCTGCCTGCCTCCCGTTCTGCATGGCTACTCGGGGCCTTACCTCGAGGCAAGGACTCACGTTGAGATTCCCTTTAGCTCTAGAGCATTACAAGAAGAGAGCCACCCCGGCCATGGAAGCACCCTGTGTAGCCAGAGAAAAACCATTTTCTTCCCAGACCCATGCCTACGGCGTCCAGAGGCCTGACAACAGCAGAGAATTTCAGGGAGCTTCCAGGGAGCATGAATGGGGCTTTCCAAATGGAAAAGCAAGGCTAGTACCATCCCGCCTCCATTTCCATGGGCACACGCAGCATACATCCCTGTGGTTTCTGACAAGTCAAAAGAGACACAGAGCACACACTTCGTCCTTCCCTGAATTAACTCCTCGAGGCAGGGTGTTCTGCATGTAGTGAACGGCCTCAACCAAGGCGCGCCCTAGCTAGGCCTCTGGGCCCGTGCCTCTTCAGAAGCCTGCAGTGCTACAGGAAAAACTGTGCTTTAGTGGCAATAGGAACACAACCCGACTTTCTCCTGGAGGCAGGGTGACTTCAGGTAGGAGGTCCTGGTTGGAAGGCGAAGCCTAGTGTTTTTTTTCAGTGCCAATCAGAGTAGGGAATGAGTGCGACTTCCACGGCATGTTGGAACCTGCTAGAACCGTGCCCGTGAACCTGTGGTAGTGCTGGGGAAATCAAGCTGTCCCAAGAAAGAGTGTACTGTTTTGCCCATCACTCGGCATACACAGTGTGAGTACGAAGGCCTACGGGCCTGGATGTTGTTTAGAAGAGCCAGGGGAGCCTGGGGGTACTCAGTGTTCTTGCAGGGAATAGGGTTTCCAGGCGAGGCACCTAGGTGTCCCGCAAAGCGTACTGGCGTTCAAATGCTGCAGAGCAGCGACTACGGCCTCATGGAAACTGCTGCACGCCTCCGCTTCTGCAGAGCAATTCAGGGCCTTACCTCGAGGCAAGTCCTCACGTTGAGTGTCCCGTGAGCGACCCCGCATGGTAGGATGCTGACTTTCTCCTTGAGTAGAGAGACTTCAGGTACGAGGTCCTCTAAGAATTCTAAGCAGAGTGTTTTCTCATGGCAGCTCAAACGAGGGCAATGTCGAAGACTTCCAGGCCATGTTGGACTGCCTAGAAATGTGGTTCTGCTGTTGTTCGAGGGCTCTGGAAATGTAGCACGCCTGAAGTAACGTGCAGTGTGTTGCCCATCACTCGGCAGACACAGAGGGCCTCCGAGGGACCTATGGGCCTCGATGTTGCTCAGTAGGCCCACAGGGGTGTGGGGGTACTCAGTGATCTTGGAACGAAAATGATGCTCACCCGAGGGGCCTAGGAGTTCTCAAAGGGTACCTTCTTTAAAATAAAGCAGAACAGCGACTAAGAGCTCATGGGAAGAGCTGCCTGCCTCCCGTTCTGCATGGCTACTCGGGGCCTTACCTCGAGGCAAGGACTCACGTTGAGATTCCCTTTAGCTCTAGAGCATTACAAGAAGAGAGCCACCCCGGCCATGGAAGCACCCTGTGTAGCCAGAGAAAACCCATTTTCTTCCCAGACCCATGCCTACGGCGTCCAGAGGCCTGACAACAGCAGAGAATTTCAGGGAGCTTCCAGGGAGCATGAATGGGGCTTTCCAAATGGAAAAGCAAGGCTAGTACCATCCCGCCCCCATTTCCATGGGCACACGCAGCATACATCCCTGTGGTTTCTGACAAGTCAAAAGAGACACAGAGCACACACTTCGTCCTTCCCTGAATCAACTCCTCGAGGTAGGGTGTTCTGCATGTAGTGAACGGCCTCAACCAAGGCGCGCCCTAGCTAGACCTCTGGGCCCGTGCCTCTTCAGAAGCCTGCAGTGCTACAGGAAAAACTGTGCTTTAGTGGCAATAGGAACGCAAGCCGACTTTCTCCTGGAGGCAGGGTGACTTCAGGTAGGAGGTCCTGGTTGGAAGGCGAAGCCTAGTGTTTTTTTTTCAGTGCCAATCAGAGTAGGGAATGAGTGCGACTTCCACGGCATGTTGGAACCTGCTAGAACCGTGCCCGTGAACCTGTGGTAGTGCTGGGGAAATCAAGCTGTCCCAAGAAAGAGTGTACTGTTTTGCCCATCACTCGGCATACACAGTGTGAGTACGAAGGCCTACGGGCCTGGATGTTGTTTAGAAGAGCCAGGGGAGCCTGGGGGTACTCAGTGTTCTTGCAGGGAATAGGGTTTCCAGGCGAGGCACCTAGGTGTCCCGCAAAGCGTACTGGCGTTCAAATGCTGCAGAGCAGCGACTACGGCCTCATGGAAACTGCTGCACGCCTCCGCTTCTGCAGAGCAATTCAGGGCCTTACCTCGAGGCAAGTCCTCACGTTGAGTGTCCTGTGAGCGACACCGCATGGTAGGATGCTGACTTTCTCCTTGAGTAGAGAGACTTCAGGTACGAGGTCCTCTAAGAATTCTAAGCAGAGTGTTTTCTCATGGCAGCTCAAACGAGGGCAATGTCGAAGACTTCCAGGCCATGTTGGACTGCCTAGAAATGTGGTTCTGCTGTTGTTCGAGGGCTCTGGAAATGTAGCACGCCTGAAGTAACGTGCAGTGTGTTGCCCATCACTCGGCAGACACAGAGGGCCTCCGAGGGACCTATGGGCCTCGATGTTGCTCAGTAGGCCCACAGGGGTGTGGGGGTACTCAGTGATCTTGGAACGAAAATGATGCTCACCCGAGGGGCCTAGGAGTTCTCAAAGGGTACCTTCTTTAAAATAAAGCAGAACAGCGACTAAGAGCTCATGGGAAGAGCTGCCTGCCTCCCGTTCTGCATGGCTACTCGGGGCCTTACCTCGAGGCAAGGACTCACGTTGAGATTCCCTTTAGCTCTAGAGCATGGCTAGATGAGCCCCACCCCGGCCATGGAAGCACCCTGTGTAGCCAGAGAAAACCCATTTTCTTCCCAGACCCATGCCTACGGCGTCCAGAGGCCTGACAACAGCAGAGAATTTCAGGGAGCTTCCAGGGAGCATGAATGGGGCTTTCCAAATGGAAAAGCAAGGCTAGTACCATCCCGCCCCCATTTCCATGGGCACACGCAGCATACATCCCTGTGGTTTCTGACAAGTCAAAAGAGACACAGAGCACACACTTCGTCCTTCCCTGAATCAACTCCTCGAGGCAGGGTGTTCTGCATGTAGTGAACGGCCTCAACCAAGGCGCGCCCTAGCTAGACCTCTGGGCCCGTGCCTCTTCAGAAGCCTGCAGTGCTACAGGAAAAACTGTGCTTTAGTGGCAATAGGAACGCAAGCCGACTTTCTCCTGGAGGCAGGGTGACTTCAGGTAGGAGGTCCTGGTTGGAAGGCGAAGCCTAGTGTTTTTTTTTCAGTGCCAATCAGAGTAGGGAATGAGTGCGACTTCCACGGCATGTTGGAACCTGCTAGAACCGTGCCCGTGAACCTGTGGTAGTGCTGGGGAAATCAAGCTGTCCCAAGAAAGAGTGTACTGTTTTGCCCATCACTCGGCATACACAGTGTGAGTACGAAGGCCTACGGGCCTGGATGTTGTTTAGAAGAGCCAGGGGAGCCTGGGGGTACTCAGTGTTCTTGCAGGGAATAGGGTTTCCAGGCGAGGCACCTAGGTGTCCCGCAAAGCGTACTGGCGTTCAAATGCTGCAGAGCAGCGACTACGGCCTCATGGAAACTGCTGCACGCCTCCGCTTCTGCAGAGCAATTCAGGGCCTTACCTCGAGGCAAGTCCTCACGTTGAGTGTCCCGTGAGCGACACCGCATGGTAGGATGCTGACTTTCTCCTTGAGTAGAGAGTCTTCAGGTACGAGGTCCTCTAAGAATTCTAAGCAGAGTGTTTTCTCATGGCAGCTCAAACGAGGGCAATGTCGAAGACTTCCAGGCCATGTTGGACTGCCTAGAAATGTGGTTCTGCTGTTGTTCGAGGGCTCTGGAAATGTAGCACGCCTGAAGTAACGTGCAGTGTGTTGCCCATCACTCGGCAGACACAGAGGGCCTCCGAGGGACCTATGGGCCTCGATGTTGCTCAGTAGGCCCACAGGGGTGTGGGGGTACTCAGTGATCTTGGAACGAAAATGATGCTCACCCGAGGGGCCTAGGAGTTCTCAAAGGGTACCTTCTTTAAAATAAAGCAGAACAGCGACTAAGAGCTCATGGGAAGAGCTGCCTGCCTCCCGTTCTGCATGGCTACTCGGGGCCTTACCTCGAGGCAAGGACTCACGTTGAGATTCCCTTTAGCTCTAGAGCATTACAAGAAGAGAGCCACCCCGGCCATGGAAGCACCCTGTGTAGCCAGAGAAAACCCATTTTCTTCCCAGACCCATGCCTACGGCGTCCAGAGGCCTGACAACAGCAGAGAATTTCAGGGAGCTTCCAGGGAGCATGAATGGGGCTTTCCAAATGGAAAAGCAAGGCTAGTACCATCCTGCCCCCATTTCCATGGGCACACGCAGCATACATCCCTGTGGTTTCTGACAAGTCAAAAGAGACACAGAGCACACACTTCGTCCTTCCCTGAATCAACTCCTCGAGGTAGGGTGTTCTGCATGTAGTGAACGGCCTCAACCAAGGCGCGCCCTAGCTAGACCTCTGGGCCCGTGCCTCTTCAGAAGCCTGCAGTGCTACAGGAAAAACTGTGCTTTAGTGGCAATAGGAACGCAAGCCGACTTTCTCCTGGAGGCAGGGTGACTTCAGGTAGGAGGTCCTGGTTGGAAGGCGAAGCCTAGTGTTTTTTTTTCAGTGCCAATCAGAGTAGGGAATGAGTGCGACTTCCACGGCATGTTGGAACCTGCTAGAACCGTGCCCGTGAACCTGTGGTAGTGCTGGGGAAATCAAGCTGTCCCAAGAAAGAGTGTACTGTTTTGCCCATCACTCGGCATACACAGTGTGAGTACGAAGGCCTACGGGCCTGGATGTTGTTTAGAAGAGCCAGGGGAGCCTGGGGGTACTCAGTGTTCTTGCAGGGAATAGGGTTTCCAGGCGAGGCACCTAGGTGTCCCGCAAAGCGTACTGGCGTTCAAATGCTGCAGAGCAGCGACTACGGCCTCATGGAAACTGCTGCACGCCTCCGCTTCTGCAGAGCAATTCTGGGCCTTACCTCGAGGCAAGTCCTCACGTTGAGTGTCCTGTGAGCGACACCGCATGGTAGGATGCTGACTTTCTCCTTGAGTAGAGAGACTTCAGGTACGAGGTCCTCTAAGAATTCTAAGCAGAGTGTTTTCTCATGGCAGCTCAAACGAGGGCAATGTCGAAGACTTCCAGGCCATGTTGGACTGCCTAGAAATGTGGTTCTGCTGTTGTTCGAGGGCTCTGGAAATGTAGCACGCCTGAAGTAACGTGCAGTGTGTTGCCCATCACTCGGCAGACACAGAGGGCCTCCGAGGGACCTATGGGCCTCGATGTTGCTCAGTAGGCCCACAGGGGTGTGGGGGTACTCAGTGATCTTGGAACGAAAATGATGCTCACCCGAGGGGCCTAGGAGTTCTCAAAGGGTACCTTCTTTAAAATAAAGCAGAACAGCGACTAAGAGCTCATGGGAAGAGCTGCCTGCCTCCCGTTCTGCATGGCTACTCGGGGCCTTACCTCGAGGCAAGGACTCACGTTGAGATTCCCTTTAGCTCTAGAGCATTACAAGAAGAGAGCCACCCCGGCCATGGAAGCACCCTGTGTAGCCAGAGAAAACCCATTTTCTTCCCAGACCCATGCCTACGGCGTCCAGAGGCCTGACAACAGCAGAGAATTTCAGGGAGCTTCCAGGGAGCATGAATGGGGCTTTCCAAATGGAAAAGCAAGGCTAGTACCATCCCGCCCCCATTTCCATGGGCACACGCAGCATACATCCCTGTGGTTTCTGACAAGTCAAAAGAGACACAGAGCACACACTGGTTCCTTCCCTGAATCAACTTCTCGAGGCAGAGTGTTCTGCATCTAGTGAACGGCCTCAACCAAGGCGCGCCCTAGCTAGACCTCTGGGCCCGTGCCTCTTCAGAAGCCTGCAGTGCTACAGGAAAAACTGTGCTTTAGTGGCAATAGGAACGCAAGCCGACTTTCTCCTGGAGGCAGGGTGACTTCAGGTAGGAGGTCCTGGTTGGAAGGCGAAGCCTAGTGTTTTTTTTTCAGTGCCAATCAGAGTAGGGAATGAGTGCGACTTCCACGGCATGTTGGAACCTGCTAGAACCGTGCCCGTGAACCTGTGGTAGTGCTGGGGAAATCAAGCTGTCCCAAGAAAGAGTGTACTGTTTTGCCCATCACTCGGCATACACAGTGTGAGTACGAAGGCCTACGGGCCTGGATGTTGTTTAGAAGAGCCAGGGGAGCCTGGGGGTACTCAGTGTTCTTGCAGGGAATAGGGTTTCCAGGCGAGGCACCTAGGTGTCCCGCAAAGCGTACTGGCGTTCAAATGCTGCAGAGCAGCGACTACGGCCTCATGGAAACTGCTGCACGCCTCCGCTTCTGCAGAGCAATTCAGGGCCTTACCTCGAGGCAAGTCCTCACGTTGAGTGTCCCGTGAGCGACCCCGCATGGTAGGATGCTGACTTTCTCCTTGAGTAGAGAGACTTCAGGTACGAGGTCCTCTAAGAATTCTAAGCAGAGTGTTTTCTCATGGCAGCTCAAACGAGGGCAATGTCGAAGACTTCCAGGCCATGTTGGACTGCCTAGAAATGTGGTTCTGCTGTTGTTCGAGGGCTCTGGAAATGTAGCACGCGTGAAGTAACGTGCAGTGTGTTGCCCATCACTCGGCAGACACAGAGGGCCTCCGAGGGACCTATGGGCCTCGATGTTGCTCAGTAGGCCCACAGGGGTGTGGGGGTACTCAGTGATCTTGGAACGAAAATGATGCTCACCCGAGGGGCCTAGGAGTTCTCAAAGGGTACCTTCTTTAAAATAAAGCAGAACAGCGACTAAGAGCTCATGGGAAGAGCTGCCTGCCTCCCGTTCTGCATGGCTACTCGGGGCCTTACCTCGAGGCAAGGACTCACGTTGAGATTCCCTTTAGCTCTAGAGCATTACAAGAAGAGAGCCACCCCGGCCATGGAAGCACCCTGTGTAGCCAGAGAAAACCCATTTTCTTCCCAGACCCATGCCTACGGCGTCCAGAGGCCTGACAACAGCAGAGAATTTCAGGGAGCTTCCAGGGAGCATGAATGGGGCTTTCCAAATGGAAAAGCAAGGCTAGTACCATCCCGCCCCCATTTCCATGGGCACACGCAGCATACATCCCTGTGGTTTCTGACAAGTCAAAAGAGACACAGAGCACACACTGGTTCCTTCCCTGAATCAACTTCTCGAGGCAGAGTGTTCTGCATCTAGTGAACGGCCTCAACCAAGGCACGCCCTAGCTAGGCTTCTGGGCCCGGGCCTCTTCAGAAGCCTGCAGTGCTACAGGAAGAACTGTGCTTTAGTTGCAATAGGCAAGCAATCCGCCTTTCTCCTGGAGGCAGGGTGACTTCAGGTAGGAGGTCCTGGTTGGAAGGCGAAGCCTAGTGTTTTTTTTCAGTGCCAATCAGAGTAGGGAATGAGTGCGACTTCCACGGCATGTTGGAACCTGCTAGAACCGTGCCCGTGAACCTGTGGTAGTGCTGGGGAAATCAAGCTGTCCCAAGAAAGAGTGTACTGTTTTGCCCATCACTCGGCATACACAGTGTGAGTACGAAGGCCTACGGGCCTGGATGTTGTTTAGAAGAGCCAGGGGAGCCTGGGGGTACTCAGTGTTCTTGCAGGGAATAGGGTTTCCAGGCGAGGCACCTAGGTGTCCCGCAAAGCGTACTGGCGTTCAAATGCTGCAGAGCAGCGGCTACCGCCTCATGGAAACTGCTGCACGCCTCCGCTTCTGCAGAGCAATTCAGGGCCTTACCTCGAGGCAAGTCCTCACGTTGAGTGTCCCGTGAGCGACACCGCATGGTAGGATGCTGTCTTTCTCCTTGAGTAGAGAGACTTCAGGTACGAGGTCCTCTAAGAATTCTAAGCAGAGTGTTTTCTCATGGCAGCTCAAACGAGGGCAATGTCGAAGACTTCCAGGCCATGTTGGACTGCCTAGAAATGTGGTTCTGCTGTTGTTCGAGGGCTCTGGAAATGTAGCACGCCTGAAGTAACGTGCAGTGTGTTGCCCATCACTCGGCAGACACAGAGGGCCTCCGAGGGACCTATGGGCCTCGATGTTGCTCAGTAGGCCCACAGGGGTGTGGGGGTACTCAGTGATCTTGGAACGAAAATGATGCTCACCCGAGGGGCCTAGGAGTTCTCAAAGGGTACCTTCTTTAAAATAAAGCAGAACAGCGACTAAGAGCTCATGGGAAGAGCTGCCTGCCTCCCGTTCTGCATGGCTACTCGGGGCCTTACCTCGAGGCAAGGACTCACGTTGAGATTCCCTTTAGCTCTAGAGCATGGCTAGATGAGCCCCACCCCGGCCATGGAAGCACCCTGTGTAGCCAGAGAAAACCCATTTTCTTCCCAGACCCATGCCTACGGCGTCCAGAGGCCTGACAACAGCAGGGAATTTCAGGGAGCTTCCAGGGAGCATGAATGGGGCTTTCCAAATGGAAAAGCAAGGCTAGTACCATCCCGCCCCCATTTCCATGGGCACACGCAGCATACATCCCTGTGGTTTCTGACAAGTCAAAAGAGACACAGAGCACACACTGGTTCCTTCCCTGAATCAACTTCTCGAGGCAGAGTGTTCTGCATCTAGTGAACGGCCTCAACCAAGGCACGCCCTAGCTAGGCCTCTGGGCCCGGGCCTCTTCAGAAGCCTGCAGTGCTACAGGAAGAACTGTGCTTTAGTGGCAATACTAACGCAAGCCGACTTTCTCCTGGAGGCAGGGTGACTTCAGGTAGGAGGTCCTGGTTGGAAGGCGAAGCCTAGTGTTTTTTTTCAGTGCCAATCAGAGTAGGGAATGAGTGCGAATTCCACGGCATGTTGGAACCTGCTAGAACCGTGCCCGTGAACCTGTGGTAGTGCTGGGGAAATCAAGCTGTCCCAAGAAAGAGTGTACTGTTTTGCCCATCACTCGGCATACACAGTGTGAGTACGAAGGCCTACGGGCCTGGATGTTGTTTAGAAGAGCCAGGGGAGCCTGGGGGTACTCAGTGTTCTTGCAGGGAATAGGGTTTCCAGGCGAGGCACCTAGGTGTCCCGCAAAGCGTACTGGCGTTCAAATGCTGCAGAGCAGCGGCTACCGCCTCATGGAAACTGCTGCACGCCTCCGCTTCTGCAGAGCAATTCAGGGCCTTACCTCGAGGCAAGTCCTCACGTTGAGTGTCCCGTGAGCGACACCGCATGGTAGGATGCTGACTTTCTCCTTGAGTAGAGAGACTTCAGGTACGAGGTCCTCTAAGAATTCTAAGCAGAGTGTTTTCTCATGGCAGCTCAAACGAGGGCAATGTCGAAGACTTCCAGGCCATGTTGGACTGCCTAGAAATGTGGTTCTGCTGTTGTTCGAGGGCTCTGGAAATGTAGCACGCCTGAAGTAACGTGCAGTGTGTTGCCCATCACTCGGCAGACACAGAGGGCCTCCGAGGGACCTATGGGCCTCGATGTTGCTCAGTAGGCCCACAGGGGTGTGGGGGTACTCAGTGATCTTGGAACGAAAATGATGCTCACCCGAGGGGCCTAGGAGTTCTCAAAGGGTACCTTCTTTAAAATAAAGCAGAACAGCGACTAAGAGCTCATGGGAAGAGCTGCCTGCCTCCCGTTCTGCATGGCTACTCGGGGCCTTACCTCGAGGCAAGGACTCACGTTGAGATTCCCTTTAGCTCTAGAGCATGGCTAGATGAGCCCCACCCCGGCCATGGAAGCACCCTGTGTAGCCAGAGAAAACCCATTTTCTTCCCAGACCCATGCCTACGGCGTCCAGAGGCCTGACAACAGCAGAGAATTTCAGGGAGCTTCCAGGGAGCATGAATGGGGCTTTCCAAATGGAAAAGCAAGGCTAGTACCATCCCGCCCCCATTTCCATGGGCACACGCAGCATACATCCCTGTGGTTTCTGACAAGTCAAAAGAGACACAGAGCACACACTTCGTCCTTCCCTGAATCAACTCCTCGAGGCAGGGTGTTCTGCATGTAGTGAACGGCCTCAACCAAGGCGTGCCCTACCTAGACCTCTGGGCCCGTGCCTCTTCAGAAGCCTGCAGTGCTACAGGAAAAACTGTGCTTTAGTGGCAATAGGAACGCAAGCCGACTTTCTCCTGGAGGCAGGGTGACTTCAGGTAGGAGGTCCTGGTTGGAAGGCGAAGCCTAGTGTTTTTTTTTCAGTGCCAATCAGAGTAGGGAATGAGTGCGACTTCCACGGCATGTTGGAACCTGCTAGAACCGTGCCCGTGAACCTGTGGTAGTGCTGGGGAAATCAAGCTGTCCCAAGAAAGAGTGTACTGTTTTGCCCATCACTCGGCATACACAGTGTGAGTACGAAGGCCTACGGGCCTGGATGTTGTTTAGAAGAGCCAGGGGAGCCTGGGGGTACTCAGTGTTCTTGCAGGGAATAGGGTTTCCAGGCGAGGCACCTAGGTGTCCCGCAAAGCGTACTGGCGTTCAAATGCTGCAGAGCAGCGACTACGGCCTCATGGAAACTGCTGCACGCCTCCGCTTCTGCAGAGCAATTCAGGGCCTTACCTCGAGGCAAGTCCTCACGTTGAGTGTCCCGTGAGCGACCCCGCATGGTAGGATGCTGACTTTCTCCTTGAGTAGAGAGACTTCAGGTACGAGGTCCTCTAAGAATTCTAAGCAGAGTGTTTTCTCATGGCAGCTCAAACGAGGGCAATGTCGAAGATTTCCAGGCCATGTTGGACTGCCTAGAAATGTGGTTCTGCTGTTGTTCGAGGGCTCTGGAAATGTAGCACGCCTGAAGTAACGTGCAGTGTGTTGCCCATCACTCGGCAGACACAGAGGGCCTCCGAGGGACCTATGGGCCTCGATGTTGCTCAGTAGGCCCACAGGGGTGTGGGGGTACTCAGTGATCTTGGAACGAAAATGATGCTCACCCGAGGGGCCTAGGAGTTCTCAAAGGGTACCTTCTTTCAAATAAAGCAGAACAGCGACTAAGAGCTCATGGGAAGAGCTGCCTGCCTCCCGTTCTGCATGGCTACTCGGGGCCTTACCTCGAGGCAAGGACTCACGTTGAGATTCCCTTTAGCTCTAGAGCATTACAAGAAAAGAGCCACCCCGGCCATGGAAGCACCCTGTGTAGCCAGAGAAAACCCATTTTCTTCCCAGACCCATGCCTACGGCGTCCAGAGGCCTGACAACAGCAGAGAATTTCAGGGAGCTTCCAGGGAGCATGAATGGGGCTTTCCAAATGGAAAAGCAAGGCTAGTACCATCCCGCCCCCATTTCCATGGGCACACGCAGCATACATCCCTGTGGTTTCTGACAAGTCAAAAGAGACACAGAGCACACACTTCGTCCTTCCCTGAATCAACTTCTCGAGGCAGAGTGTTCTGCATCTAGTGAACGGCCTCAACCAAGGCGCGCCCTAGCTAGACCTCTGGGCCCGTGCCTCTTCAGAAGCCTGCAGTGCTACAGGAAAAACTGTGCTTTAGTGGCAATAGGAACGCAAGCCGCCTTTCTCCTGGAGGCAGGGTGACTTCAGGTAGGAGGTCCTGGTTGGAAGGCGAAGCCTAGTGTTTTTTTTCAGTGCCAATCAGAGTAGGGAATGAGTGCGACTTCCACGGCATGTTGGAACCTGCTAGAACCGTGCCCGTGAACCTGTGGTAGTGCTGGGGAAATCAAGCTGTCCCAAGAAAGAGTGTACTGTTTTGCCCATCACTCGGCATACACAGTGTGAGTACGAAGGCCTACGGGCCTGGATGTTGTTTAGAAGAGCCAGGGGAGCCTGGGGGTACTCAGTGTTCTTGCAGGGAATAGGGTTTCCAGGCGAGGCACCTAGGTGTCCCGCAAAGCGTACTGGCGTTCAAATGCTGCAGAGCAGCGGCTACCGCCTCATGGAAACTGCTGCACGCCTCCGCTTCTGCAGAGCAATTCAGGGCCTTACCTCGAGGCAAGTCCTCACGTTGAGTGTCCCGTGAGCGACACCGCATGGTAGGATGCTGACTTTCTCCTTGAGTAGAGAGACTTCAGGTACGAGGTCCTCTAAGAATTCTAAGCAGAGTGTTTTCTCATGGCAGCTCAAACGAGGGCAATGTCGAAGACTTCCAGGCCATGTTGGACTGCCTAGAAATGTGGTTCTGCTGTTGTTCGAGGGCTCTGGAAATGTAGCACGCCTGAAGTAACGTGCAGTGTGTTGCCCATCACTCGGCAGACACAGAGGGCCTCCGAGGGACCTATGGGCCTCGATGTTGCTCAGTAGGCCCACAGGGGTGTGGGGGTACTCAGTGATCTTGGAACGAAAATGATGCTCACCCGAGGGGCCTAGGAGTTCTCAAAGGGTACCTTCTTTAAAATAAAGCAGAACAGCGACTAAGAGCTCATGGGAAGAGCTGCCTGCCTCCCGTTCTGCATGGCTACTCGGGGCCTTACCTCGAGGCAAGGACTCACGTTGAGATTCCCTTTAGCTCTAGAGCATGGCTAGATGAGCCCCACCCCGGCCATGGAAGCACCCTGTGTAGCCAGAGAAAACCCATTTTCTTCCCAGACCCATGCCTACGGTGTCCAGAGGCCTGACAACAGCAGAGAATTTCAGGGAGCTTCCAGGGAGCATGAATGGGGCTTTCCAAATGGAAAAGCAAGGCTAGTACCATCCCGCCCCCATTTCCATGGGCACACGCAGCATACATCCCTGTGGTTTCTGACAAGTCAAAAGAGACACAGAGCACACACTTCGTCCTTCCCTGAATCAACTCCTCGAGGCAGGGTGTTCTGCATGTAGTGAACGGCCTCAACCAAGGCGCGCCCTAGCTAGACCTCTGGGCCCGTGCCTCTTCAGAAGCCTGCAGTGCTACAGGAAAAACTGTGCTTTAGTGGCAATAGGAACGCAAGCCGACTTTCTCCTGGAGGCTGGGTGACTTCAGGTAGGAGGTCCTGGTTGGAAGGCGAAGCCTAGTGTTTTTTTTCAGTGCCAATCAGAGTAGGGAATGAGTGCGACTTCCACGGCATGTTGGAACCTGCTAGAACCGTGCCCGTGAACCTGTGGTAGTGCTGGGGAAATCAAGCTGTCCCAAGAAAGAGTGTACTGTTTTGCCCATCACTCGGCATACACAGTGTGAGTACGAAGGCCTACGGGCCTGGATGTTGTTTAGAAGAGCCAGGGGAGCCTGGGGGTACTCAGTGTTCTTGCAGGGAATAGGGTTTCCAGGCGAGGCACCTAGGTGTCCCGCAAAGCGTACTGGCGTTCAAATGCTGCAGAGCAGCGGCTACCGCCTCATGGAAACTGCTGCACGCCTCCGCTTCTGCAGAGCAATTCAGGGCCTTACCTCGAGGCAAGTCCTCACGTTGAGTGTCCCGTGAGCGACACCGCATGGTAGGATGCTGACTTTCTCCTTGAGTAGAGAGACTTCAGGTACGAGGTCCTCTAAGAATTCTAAGCAGAGTGTTTTCTCATGGCAGCTCAAACGAGGGCAATGTCGAAGACTTCCAGGCCATGTTGGACTGCCTAGAAATGTGGTTCTGCTGTTGTTCGAGGGCTCTGGAAATGTAGCACGCCTGAAGTAACGTGCAGTGTGTTGCCCATCACTCGGCAGACACAGAGGGCCTCCGAGGGACCTATGGGCCTCGATGTTGCTCAGTAGGCCCACAGGGGTGTGGGGGTACTCAGTGATCTTGGAACGAAAATGATGCTCCCCCGAGGGGCCTAGGAGTTCTCAAAGGGTACCTTCTTTCAAATAAAGCAGAACAGCGACTAAGAGCTCATGGGAAGAGCTGCCTGCCTCCCGTTCTGCATGGCTACTCGGGGCCTTACCTCGAGGCAAGGACTCACGTTGAGATTCCCTTTAGCTCTAGAGCATGGCTAGATGAGCCCCACCCCGGCCATGGAAGCACCCTGTGTAGCCAGAGAAAACCCATTTTCTTCCCAGACCCATGCCTACGGCGTCCAGAGGCCTGACAACAGCAGAGAATTTCAGGGAGCTTCCAGGGAGCATGAATGGGGCTTTCCAAATGGAAAAGCAAGGCTAGTACCATCCCGCCCCCATTTCCATGGGCACACGCAGCATACATCCCTGTGGTTTCTGACAAGTCAAAAGAGACACAGAGCACACACTTCGTCCTTCCCTGAATCAACTCCTCGAGGCAGGGTGTTCTGCATGTAGTGAACGGCCTCAACCAAGGCGCGCCCTAGCTAGACCTCTGGGCCCGTGCCTCTTCAGAAGCCTGCAGTGCTACAGGAAAAACTGTGCTTTAGTGGCAATAGGAACGCAAGCCGACTTTCTCCTGGAGGCAGGGTGACTTCAGGTAGGAGGTCCTGGTTGGAAGGCGAAGCCTAGTGTTTTTTTTTCAGTGCCAATCAGAGTAGGGAATGAGTGCGACTTCCACGGCATGTTGGAACCTGCTAGAACCGTGCCCGTGAACCTGTGGTAGTGCTGGGGAAATCAAGCTGTCCCAAGAAAGAGTGTACTGTTTTGCCCATCACTCGGCATACACAGTGTGAGTACGAAGGCCTACGGGCCTGGATGTTGTTTAGAAGAGCCAGGGGAGCCTGGGGGTACTCAGTGTTCTTGCAGGGAATAGGGTTTCCAGGCGAGGCACCTAGGTGTCCCGCAAAGCGTACTGGCGTTCAAATGCTGCAGAGCAGCGACTACGGCCTCATGGAAACTGCTGCACGCCTCCGCTTCTGCAGAGCAATTCAGGGCCTTACCTCGAGGCAAGTCCTCACGTTGAGTGTCCCGTGAGCGACCCCGCATGGTAGGATGCTGACTTTCTCCTTGAGTAGAGAGACTTCAGGTACGAGGTCCTCTAAGAATTCTAAGCAGAGTGTTTTCTCATGGCAGCTCAAACGAGGGCAATGTCGAAGACTTCCAGGCCATGTTGGACTGCCTAGAAATGTGGTTCTGCTGTTGTTCGAGGGCTCTGGAAATGTAGCACGCCTGAAGTAACGTGCAGTGTGTTGCCCATCACTCGGCAGACACAGAGGGCCTCCGAGGGACCTATGGGCCTCGATGTTGCTCAGTAGGCCCACAGGGGTGTGGGGGTACTCAGTGATCTTGGAACGAAAATGATGCTCACCCGAGGGGCCTAGGAGTTCTCAAAGGGTACCTTCTTTAAAATAAAGCAGAACAGCGACTAAGAGCTCATGGGAAGAGCTGCCTGCCTCCCGTTCTGCATGGCTACTCGGGGCCTTACCTCGAGGCAAGGACTCACGTTGAGATTCCCTTTAGCTCTAGAGCATTACAAGAAGAGAGCCACCCCGGCCATGGAAGCACCCTGTGTAGCCAGAGAAAACCCATTTTCTTCCCAGACCCATGCCTACGGCGTCCAGAGGCCTGACAACAGCAGAGAATTTCAGGGAGCTTCCAGGGAGCATGAATGGGGCTTTCCAAATGGAAAAGCAAGGCTAGTACCATCCCGCCCCCATTTCCATGGGCACACGCAGCATACATCCCTGTGGTTTCTGACAAGTCAAAAGAGACACAGAGCACACACTGGTTCCTTCCCTGAATCAACTTCTCGAGGCAGAGTGTTCTGCATCTAGTGAACGGCCTCAACCAAGGCGCGCCCTAGCTAGACCTCTGGGCCCGTGCCTCTTCAGAAGCCTGCAGTGCTACAGGAAAAACTGTGCTTTAGTGGCAATAGGAACGCAAGCCGACTTTCTCCTGGAGGCAGGGTGACTTCAGGTAGGAGGTCCTGGTTGGAAGGCGAAGCCTAGTGTTTTTTTTTCAGTGCCAATCAGAGTAGGGAATGAGTGCGACTTCCACGGCATGTTGGAACCTGCTAGAACCGTGCCCGTGAACCTGTGGTAGTGCTGGGGAAATCAAGCTGTCCCAAGAAAGAGTGTACTGTTTTGCCCATCACTCGGCATACACAGTGTGAGTACGAAGGCCTACGGGCCTGGATGTTGTTTAGAAGAGCCAGGGGAGCCTGGGGGTACTCAGTGTTCTTGCAGGGAATAGGGTTTCCAGGCGAGGCACCTAGGTGTCCCGCAAAGCGTACTGGCGTTCAAATGCTGTATAGCAGCGGCTACCGCCTCATGGAAACTGCTGCACGCCTCTGCTTCTGCAGAGCAATTCAGGGCCTTACCTCGAGGCAAGTCCTCACGTTGAGTGTCCCGTGAGCGACACCGCATGGTAGGATGCTGTCTTTCTCCTTGAGTAGAGAGACTTCAGGTACGAGGTCCTCTAAGAATTCTAAGCAGAGTGTTTTCTCATGGCAGCTCAAACGAGGGCAATGTCGAAGACTTCCAGGCCATGTTGGACTGCCTAGAAATGTGGTTCTGCTGTTGTTCGAGGGCTCTGGAAATGTAGCACGCCTGAAGTAACGTGCAGTGTGTTGCCCATCACTCGGCAGACACAGAGGGCCTCCGAGGGACCTATGGGCCTCGATGTTGCTCAGTAGGCCCACAGGGGTGTGGGGGTACTCAGTGATCTTGGAACGAAAATGATGCTCACCCGAGGGGCCTAGGAGTTCTCAAAGGGTACCTTCTTTAAAATAAAGCAGAACAGCGACTAAGAGCTCATGGGAAGAGCTGCCTGCCTCCCGTTCTGCATGGCTACTCGGGGCCTTACCTCGAGGCAAGGACTCACGTTGAGATTCCCTTTAGCTCTAGAGCATTACAAGAAGAGAGCCACCCCGGCCATGGAAGCACCCTGTGTAGCCAGAGAAAACCCATTTTCTTCCCAGACCCATGCCTACGGCGTCCAGAGGCCTGACAACAGCAGAGAATTTCAGGGAGCTTCCAGGGAGCATGAATGGGGCTTTCCAAATGGAAAAGCAAGGCTAGTACCATCCCGCCCCCATTTCCATGGGCACACGCAGCATACATCCCTGTGGTTTCTGACAAGTCAAAAGAGACACAGAGCACACACTGGTTCCTTCCCTGAATCAACTTCTCGAGGCAGAGTGTTCTGCATCTAGTGAACGGCCTCAACCAAGGCACGCCCTAGCTAGGCCTCTGGGCCCGGGCCTCTTCAGAAGCCTGCAGTGCTACAGGAAGAACTGTGCTTTAGTTGCAATAGGCAAGCAATCCGCCTTTCTCCTGGAGGCAGGGTGACTTCAGGTAGGAGGTCCTGGTTGGAAGGCGAAGCCTAGTGTTTTTTTTCAGTGCCAATCAGAGTAGGGAATGAGTGCGACTTCCACGGCATGTTGGAACCTGCTAGAACCGTGCCCGTGAACCTGTGGTAGTGCTGGGGAAATCAAGCTGTCCCAAGAAAGAGTGTACTGTTTTGCCCATCACTCGGCATACACAGTGTGAGTACGAAGGCCTACGGGCCTGGATGTTGTTTAGAAGAGCCAGGGGAGCCTGGGGGTACTCAGTGTTCTTGCAGGGAATAGGGTTTCCAGGCGAGGCACCTAGGTGTCCCGCAAAGCGTACTGGCGTTCAAATGCTGCAGAGCAGCGGCTACCGCCTCATGGAAACTGCTGCACGCCTCCGCTTCTGCAGAGCAATTCAGGGCCTTACCTCGAGGCAAGTCCTCACGTTGAGTGTCCCGTGAGCGACACCGCATGGTAGGATGCTGACTTTCTCCTTGAGTAGAGAGACTTCAGGTACGAGGTCCTCTAAGAATTCTAAGCAGAGTGTTTTCTCATGGCAGCTCAAACGAGGGCAATGTCGAAGACTTCCAGGCCATGTTGGACTGCCTAGAAATGTGGTTCTGCTGTTGTTCGAGGGCTCTGGAAATGTAGCACGCCTGAAGTAACGTGCAGTGTGTTGCCCATCACTCGGCAGACACAGAGGGCCTCCGAGGGACCTATGGGCCTCGATGTTGCTCAGTAGGCCCACAGGGGTGTGGGGGTACTCAGTGATCTTGGAACGAAAATGATGCTCACCCGAGGGGCCTAGGAGTTCTCAAAGGGTACCTTCTTTAAAATAAAGCAGAACAGCGACTAAGAGCTCATGGGAAGAGCTGCCTGCCTCCCGTTCTGCATGGCTACTCGGGGCCTTACCTCGAGGCAAGGACTCACGTTGAGATTCCCTTTAGCTCTAGAGCATGGCTAGATGAGCCCCACCCCGGCCATGGAAGCACCCTGTGTAGCCAGAGAAAACCCATTTTCTTCCCAGACCCATGCCTACGGTGTCCAGAGGCCTGACAACAGCAGAGAATTTCAGGGAGCTTCCAGGGAGCATGAATGGGGCTTTCCAAATGGAAAAGCAAGGCTAGTACCATCCCGCCCCCATTTCCATGGGCACACGCAGCATACATCCCTGTGGTTTCTGACAAGTCAAAAGAGACACAGAGCACACACTTCGTCCTTCCCTGAATCAACTCCTCGAGGCAGGGTGTTCTGCATGTAGTGAACGGCCTCAACCAAGGCGCGCCCTAGCTAGACCTCTGGGCCCGTGCCTCTTCAGAAGCCTGCAGTGCTACAGGAAAAACTGTGCTTTAGTGGCAATAGGAACGCAAGCCGACTTTCTCCTGGAGGCTGGGTGACTTCAGGTAGGAGGTCCTGGTTGGAAGGCGAAGCCTAGTGTTTTTTTTCAGTGCCAATCAGAGTAGGGAATGAGTGCGACTTCCACGGCATGTTGGAACCTGCTAGAACCGTGCCCGTGAACCTGTGGTAGTGCTGGGGAAATCAAGCTGTCCCAAGAAAGAGTGTACTGTTTTGCCCATCACTCGGCATACACAGTGTGAGTACGAAGGCCTACGGGCCTGGATGTTGTTTAGAAGAGCCAGGGGAGCCTGGGGGTACTCAGTGTTCTTGCAGGGAATAGGGTTTCCAGGCGAGGCACCTAGGTGTCCCGCAAAGCGTACTGGCGTTCAAATGCTGCAGAGCAGCGGCTACCGCCTCATGGAAACTGCTGCACGCCTCCGCTTCTGCAGAGCAATTCAGGGCCTTACCTCGAGGCAAGTCCTCACGTTGAGTGTCCCGTGAGCGACACCGCATGGTAGGATGCTGACTTTCTCCTTGAGTAGAGAGACTTCAGGTACGAGGTCCTCTAAGAATTCTAAGCAGAGTGTTTTCTCATGGCAGCTCAAACGAGGGCAATGTCGAAGACTTCCAGGCCATGTTGGACTGCCTAGAAATGTGGTTCTGCTGTTGTTCGAGGGCTCTGGAAATGTAGCACGCCTGAAGTAACGTGCAGTGTGTTGCCCATCACTCGGCAGACACAGAGGGCCTCCGAGGGACCTATGGGCCTCGATGTTGCTCAGTAGGCCCACAGGGGTGTGGGGGTACTCAGTGATCTTGGAACGAAAATGATGCTCCCCCGAGGGGCCTAGGAGTTCTCAAAGGGTACCTTCTTTCAAATAAAGCAGAACAGCGACTAAGAGCTCATGGGAAGAGCTGCCTGCCTCCCGTTCTGCATGGCTACTCGGGGCCTTACCTCGAGGCAAGGACTCACGTTGAGATTCCCTTTAGCTCTAGAGCATGGCTAGATGAGCCCCACCCCGGCCATGGAAGCACCCTGTGTAGCCAGAGAAAACCCATTTTCTTCCCAGACCCATGCCTACGGCGTCCAGAGGCCTGACAACAGCAGAGAATTTCAGGGAGCTTCCAGGGAGCATGAATGGGGCTTTCCAAATGGAAAAGCAAGGCTAGTACCATCCCGCCCCCATTTCCATGGGCACACGCAGCATACATCCCTGTGGTTTCTGACAAGTCAAAAGAGACACAGAGCACACACTTCGTCCTTCCCTGAATCAACTCCTCGAGGCAGGGTGTTCTGCATGTAGTGAACGGCCTCAACCAAGGCGCGCCCTAGCTAGACCTCTGGGCCCGTGCCTCTTCAGAAGCCTGCAGTGCTACAGGAAAAACTGTGCTTTAGTGGCAATAGGAACGCAAGCCGACTTTCTCCTGGAGGCAGGGTGACTTCAGGTAGGAGGTCCTGGTTGGAAGGCGAAGCCTAGTGTTTTTTTTTCAGTGCCAATCAGAGTAGGGAATGAGTGCGACTTCCACGGCATGTTGGAACCTGCTAGAACCGTGCCCGTGAACCTGTGGTAGTGCTGGGGAAATCAAGCTGTCCCAAGAAAGAGTGTACTGTTTTGCCCATCACTCGGCATACACAGTGTGAGTACGAAGGCCTACGGGCCTGGATGTTGTTTAGAAGAGCCAGGGGAGCCTGGGGGTACTCAGTGTTCTTGCAGGGAATAGGGTTTCCAGGCGAGGCACCTAGGTGTCCCGCAAAGCGTACTGGCGTTCAAATGCTGCAGAGCAGCGACTACGGCCTCATGGAAACTGCTGCACGCCTCCGCTTCTGCAGAGCAATTCAGGGCCTTACCTCGAGGCAAGTCCTCACGTTGAGTGTCCCGTGAGCGACCCCGCATGGTAGGATGCTGACTTTCTCCTTGAGTAGAGAGACTTCAGGTACGAGGTCCTCTAAGAATTCTAAGCAGAGTGTTTTCTCATGGCAGCTCAAACGAGGGCAATGTCGAAGACTTCCAGGCCATGTTGGACTGCCTAGAAATGTGGTTCTGCTGTTGTTCGAGGGCTCTGGAAATGTAGCACGCCTGAAGTAACGTGCAGTGTGTTGCCCATCACTCGGCAGACACAGAGGGCCTCCGAGGGACCTATGGGCCTCGATGTTGCTCAGTAGGCCCACAGGGGTGTGGGGGTACTCAGTGATCTTGGAACGAAAATGATGCTCACCCGAGGGGCCTAGGAGTTCTCAAAGGGTACCTTCTTTAAAATAAAGCAGAACAGCGACTAAGAGCTCATGGGAAGAGCTGCCTGCCTCCCGTTCTGCATGGCTACTCGGGGCCTTACCTCGAGGCAAGGACTCACGTTGAGATTCCCTTTAGCTCTAGAGCATTACAAGAAGAGAGCCACCCCGGCCATGGAAGCACCCTGTGTAGCCAGAGAAAACCCATTTTCTTCCCAGACCCATGCCTACGGCGTCCAGAGGCCTGACAACAGCAGAGAATTTCAGGGAGCTTCCAGGGAGCATGAATGGGGCTTTCCAAATGGAAAAGCAAGGCTAGTACCATCCCGCCCCCATTTCCATGGGCACACGCAGCATACATCCCTGTGGTTTCTGACAAGTCAAAAGAGACACAGAGCACACACTGGTTCCTTCCCTGAATCAACTTCTCGAGGCAGAGTGTTCTGCATCTAGTGAACGGCCTCAACCAAGGCGCGCCCTAGCTAGACCTCTGGGCCCGTGCCTCTTCAGAAGCCTGCAGTGCTACAGGAAAAACTGTGCTTTAGTGGCAATAGGAACACAAGCCGACTTTCTCCTGGAGGCAGGGTGACTTCAGGTAGGAGGTCCTGGTTGGAAGGCGAAGCCTAGTGTTTTTTTTTCAGTGCCAATCAGAGTAGGGAATGAGTGCGACTTCCACGGCATGTTGGAACCTGCTAGAACCGTGCCCGTGAACCTGTGGTAGTGCTGGGGAAATCAAGCTGTCCCAAGAAAGAGTGTACTGTTTTGCCCATCACTCGGCATACACAGTGTGAGTACGAAGGCCTACGGGCCTGGATGTTGTTTAGAAGAGCCAGGGGAGCCTGGGGGTACTCAGTGTTCTTGCAGGGAATAGGGTTTCCAGGCGAGGCACCTAGGTGTCCCGCAAAGCGTACTGGCGTTCAAATGCTGTATAGCAGCGGCTACCGCCTCATGGAAACTGCTGCACGCCTCTGCTTCTGCAGAGCAATTCAGGGCCTTACCTCGAGGCAAGTCCTCACGTTGAGTGTCCCGTGAGCGACACCGCATGGTAGGATGCTGTCTTTCTCCTTGAGTAGAGAGACTTCAGGTACGAGGTCCTCTAAGAATTCTAAGCAGAGTGTTTTCTCATGGCAGCTCAAACGAGGGCAATGTCGAAGACTTCCAGGCCATGTTGGACTGCCTAGAAATGTGGTTCTGCTGTTGTTCGAGGGCTCTGGAAATGTAGCACGCCTGAAGTAACGTGCAGTGTGTTGCCCATCACTCGGCAGACACAGAGGGCCTCCGAGGGACCTATGGGCCTCGATGTTGCTCAGTAGGCCCACAGGGGTGTGGGGGTACTCAGTGATCTTGGAACGAAAATGATGCTCACCCGAGGGGCCTAGGAGTTCTCAAAGGGTACCTTCTTTAAAATAAAGCAGAACAGCGACTAAGAGCTCATGGGAAGAGCTGCCTGCCTCCCGTTCTGCATGGCTACTCGGGGCCTTACCTCGAGGCAAGGACTCACGTTGAGATTCCCTTTAGCTCTAGAGCATTACAAGAAGAGAGCCACCCCGGCCATGGAAGCACCCTGTGTAGCCAGAGAAAACCCATTTTCTTCCCAGACCCATGCCTACGGCGTCCAGAGGCCTGACAACAGCAGAGAATTTCAGGGAGCTTCCAGGGAGCATGAATGGGGCTTTCCAAATGGAAAAGCAAGGCTAGTACCATCCCGCCCCCATTTCCATGGGCACACGCAGCATACATCCCTGTGGTTTCTGACAAGTCAAAAGAGACACAGAGCACACACTGGTTCCTTCCCTGAATCAACTTCTCGAGGCAGAGTGTTCTGCATCTAGTGAACGGCCTCAACCAAGGCACGCCCTAGCTAGGCCTCTGGGCCCGGGCCTCTTCAGAAGCCTGCAGTGCTACAGGAAGAACTGTGCTTTAGTTGCAATAGGCAAGCAATCCGCCTTTCTCCTGGAGGCAGGGTGACTTCAGGTAGGAGGTCCTGGTTGGAAGGCGAAGCCTAGTGTTTTTTTTCAGTGCCAATCAGAGTAGGGAATGAGTGCGACTTCCACGGCATGTTGGAACCTGCTAGAACCGTGCCCGTGAACCTGTGGTAGTGCTGGGGAAATCAAGCTGTCCCAAGAAAGAGTGTACTGTTTTGCCCATCACTCGGCATACACAGTGTGAGTACGAAGGCCTACGGGCCTGGATGTTGTTTAGAAGAGCCAGGGGAGCCTGGGGGTACTCAGTGTTCTTGCAGGGAATAGGGTTTCCAGGCGAGGCACCTAGGTGTCCCGCAAAGCGTACTGGCGTTCAAATGCTGCAGAGCAGCGGCTACCGCCTCATGGAAACTGCTGCACGCCTCCGCTTCTGCAGAGCAATTCAGGGCCTTACCTCGAGGCAAGTCCTCACGTTGAGTGTCCCGTGAGCGACACCGCATGGTAGGATGCTGACTTTCTCCTTGAGTAGAGAGACTTCAGGTACGAGGTCCTCTAAGAATTCTAAGCAGAGTGTTTTCTCATGGCAGCTCAAACGAGGGCAATGTCGAAGACTTCCAGGCCATGTTGGACTGCCTAGAAATGTGGTTCTGCTGTTGTTCGAGGGCTCTGGAAATGTAGCACGCCTGAAGTAACGTGCAGTGTGTTGCCCATCACTCGGCAGACACAGAGGGCCTCCGAGGGACCTATGGGCCTCGATGTTGCTCAGTAGGCCCACAGGGGTGTGGGGGTACTCAGTGATCTTGGAACGAAAATGATGCTCCCCCGAGGGGCCTAGGAGTTCTCAAAGGGTACCTTCTTTCAAATAAAGCAGAACAGCGACTAAGAGCTCATGGGAAGAGCTGCCTGCCTCCCGTTCTGCATGGCTACTCGGGGCCTTACCTCGAGGCAAGGACTCACGTTGAGATTCCCTTTAGCTCTAGAGCATGGCTAGATGAGCCCCACCCCGGCCATGGAAGCACCCTGTGTAGCCAGAGAAAACCCATTTTCTTCCCAGACCCATGCCTACGGCGTCCAGAGGCCTGACAACAGCAGAGAATTTCAGGGAGCTTCCAGGGAGCATGAATGGGGCTTTCCAAATGGAAAAGCAAGGCTAGTACCATCCCGCCCCCATTTCCATGGGCACACGCAGCATACATCCCTGTGGTTTCTGACAAGTCAAAAGAGACACAGAGCACACACTTCGTCCTTCCCTGAATCAACTCCTCGAGGCAGGGTGTTCTGCATGTAGTGAACGGCCTCAACCAAGGCGCGCCCTAGCTAGACCTCTGGGCCCGTGCCTCTTCAGAAGCCTGCAGTGCTACAGGAAAAACTGTGCTTTAGTGGCAATAGGAACGCAAGCCGACTTTCTCCTGGAGGCAGGGTGACTTCAGGTAGGAGGTCCTGGTTGGAAGGCGAAGCCTAGTGTTTTTTTTTCAGTGCCAATCAGAGTAGGGAATGAGTGCGACTTCCACGGCATGTTGGAACCTGCTAGAACCGTGCCCGTGAACCTGTGGTAGTGCTGGGGAAATCAAGCTGTCCCAAGAAAGAGTGTACTGTTTTGCCCATCACTCGGCATACACAGTGTGAGTACGAAGGCCTACGGGCCTGGATGTTGTTTAGAAGAGCCAGGGGAGCCTGGGGGTACTCAGTGTTCTTGCAGGGAATAGGGTTTCCAGGCGAGGCACCTAGGTGTCCCGCAAAGCGTACTGGCGTTCAAATGCTGCAGAGCAGCGACTACGGCCTCATGGAAACTGCTGCACGCCTCCGCTTCTGCAGAGCAATTCAGGGCCTTACCTCGAGGCAAGTCCTCACGTTGAGTGTCCCGTGAGCGACCCCGCATGGTAGGATGCTGACTTTCTCCTTGAGTAGAGAGACTTCAGGTACGAGGTCCTCTAAGAATTCTAAGCAGAGTGTTTTCTCATGGCAGCTCAAACGAGGGCAATGTCGAAGACTTCCAGGCCATGTTGGACTGCCTAGAAATGTGGTTCTGATGTTGTTCGAGGGCTCTGGAAATGTAGCACGCCTGAAGTAACGTGCAGTGTGTTGCCCATCACTCGGCAGACACAGAGGGCCTCCGAGGGACCTATGGGCCTCGATGTTGCTCAGTAGGCCCACAGGGGTGTGGGGGTACTCAGTGATCTTGGAACGAAAATGATGCTCACCCGAGGGGCCTAGGAGTTCTCAAAGGGTACCTTCTTTAAAATAAAGCAGAACAGCGACTAAGAGCTCATGGGAAGAGCTGCCTGCCTCCCGTTCTGCATGGCTACTCGGGGCCTTACCTCGAGGCAAGGACTCACGTTGAGATTCCCTTTAGCTCTAGAGCATTACAAGAAGAGAGCCACCCCGGCCGTGGAAGCACCCTGTGTAGCCAGAGAAAACCCATTTTCTTCCCAGACCCATGCCTACGGCGTCCAGAGGCCTGACAACAGCAGAGAATTTCAGGGAGCTTCCAGGGAGCATGAATGGGGCTTTCCAAATGGAAAAGCAAGGCTAGTACCATCCCGCCCCCATTTCCATGGGCACACGCAGCATACATCCCTGTGGTTTCTGACAAGTCAAAAGAGACACAGAGCACACACTGGTTCCTTCCCTGAATCAACTTCTCGAGGCAGAGTGTTCTGCATCTAGTGAACGGCCTCAACCAAGGCACGCCCTAGCTAGGCCTCTGGGCCCGGGCCTCTTCAGAAGCCTGCAGTGCTACAGGAAGAACTGTGCTTTAGTGGCAATAGGAACGCAAGCCGACTTTCTCCTGGAGGCAGGGTGACTTCAGGTAGGAGGTCCTGGTTGGAAGGCGAAGCCTAGTGTTTTTTTTCAGTGCCAATCAGAGTAGGGAATGAGTGCGACTTCCACGGCATGTTGGAACCTGCTAGAACCGTGCCCGTGAACCTGTGGTAGTGCTGGGGAAATCAAGCTGTCCCAAGAAAGAGTGTACTGTTTTGCCCATCACTCGGCATACACAGTGTGAGTACGAAGGCCTACGGGCCTGGATGTTGTTTAGAAGAGCCAGGGGAGCCTGGGGGTACTCAGTGTTCTTGCAGGGAATAGGGTTTCCAGGCGAGGCACCTAGGTGTCCCGCAAAGCGTACTGGCGTTCAAATGCTGCAGAGCAGCGACTACGGCCTCATGGAAACTGCTGCACGCCTCCGCTTCTGCAGAGCAATTCAGGGCCTTACCTCGAGGCAAGTCCTCACGTTGAGTGTCCCGTGAGCGACACCGCATGGTAGGATGCTGACTTTCTCCTTGAGTAGAGAGACTTCAGGTACGAGGTCCTCTAAGAATTCTAAGCAGAGTGTTTTCTCATGGCAGCTCAAACGAGGGCAATGTCGAAGACTTCCAGGCCATGTTGGACTGCCTAGAAATGTGGTTCTGCTGTTGTTCGAGGGCTCTGGAAATGTAGCACGCCTGAAGTAACGTGCAGTGTGTTGCCCATCACTCGGCAGACACAGAGGGCCTCCGAGGGACCTATGGGCCTCGATGTTGCTCAGTAGGCCCACAGGGGTGTGGGGGTACTCAGTGATCTTGGAACGAAAATGATGCTCACCCGAGGGGCCTAGGAGTTCTCAAAGGGTACCTTCTTTAAAATAAAGCAGAACAGCGACTAAGAGCTCATGGGAAGAGCTGCCTGCCTCCCGTTCTGCATGGCTACTCGGGGCCTTACCTCGAGGCAAGGACTCACGTTGAGATTCCCTTTAGCTCTAGAGCATTACAAGAAGAGAGCCACCCCGGCCGTGGAAGCACCCTGTGTAGCCAGAGAAAACCCATTTTCTTCCCAGACCCATGCCTACGGCGTCCAGAGGCCTGACAACAGCAGAGAATTTCAGGGAGCTTCCAGGGAGCATGAATGGGGCTTTCCAAATGGAAAAGCAAGGCTAGTACCATCCCGCCCCCATTTCCATGGGCACACGCAGCATACATCCCTGTGGTTTCTGACAAGTCAAAAGAGACACAGAGCACACACTGGTTCCTTCCCTGAATCAACTTCTCGAGGCAGAGTGTTCTGCATCTAGTGAACGGCCTCAACCAAGGCACGCCCTAGCTAGGCCTCTGGGCCCGGGCCTCTTCAGAAGCCTGCAGTGCTACAGGAAGAACTGTGCTTTAGTTGCAATAGGCAAGCAATCCGCCTTTCTCCTGGAGGCAGGGTGACTTCAGGTAGGAGGTCCTGGTTGGAAGGCGAAGCCTAGTGTTTTTTTTCAGTGCCAATCAGAGTAGGGAATGAGTGCGACTTCCACGGCATGTTGGAACCTGCTAGAACCGTGCCCGTGAACCTGTGGTAGTGCTGGGGAAATCAAGCTGTCCCAAGAAAGAGTGTACTGTTTTGCCCATCACTCGGCATACACAGTGTGAGTACGAAGGCCTACGGGCCTGGATGTTGTTTAGAAGAGCCAGGGGAGCCTGGGGGTACTCAGTGTTCTTGCAGGGAATAGGGTTTCCAGGCGAGGCACCTAGGTGTCCCGCAAAGCGTACTGGCGTTCAAATGCTGCAGAGCAGCGACTACGGCCTCATGGAAACTGCTGCACGCCTCCGCTTCTGCAGAGCAATTCAGGGCCTTACCTCGAGGCAAGTCCTCACGTTGAGTGTCCCGTGAGCGACACCGCATGGTAGGATGCTGACTTTCTCCTTGAGTAGAGAGACTTCAGGTACGAGGTCCTCTAAGAATTCTAAGCAGAGTGTTTTCTCATGGCAGCTCAAACGAGGGCAATGTCGAAGACTTCCAGGCCATGTTGGACTGCCTAGAAATGTGGTTCTGCTGTTGTTCGAGGGCTCTGGAAATGTAGCACGCCTGAAGTAACGTGCAGTGTGTTGCCCATCACTCGGCAGACACAGAGGGCCTCCGAGGGACCTATGGGCCTCGATGTTGCTCAGTAGGCCCACAGGGGTGTGGGGGTACTCAGTGATCTTGGAACGAAAATGATGCTCACCCGAGGGGCCTAGGAGTTCTCAAAGGGTACCTTCTTTAAAATAAAGCAGAACAGCGACTAAGAGCTCATGGGAAGAGCTGCCTGCCTCCCGTTCTGCATGGCTACTCGGGGCCTTACCTCGAGGCAAGGACTCACGTTGAGATTCCCTTTAGCTCTAGAGCATGGCTAGATGAGCCCCACCCCGGCCATGGAAGCACCCTGTGTAGCCAGAGAAAACCCATTTTCTTCCCAGACCCATGCCTACGGCGTCCAGAGGCCTGACAACAGCAGAGAATTTCAGGGAGCTTCCAGGGAGCATGAATGGGGCTTTCCAAATGGAAAAGCAAGGCTAGTACCATCCCGCCCCCATTTCCATGGGCACACGCAGCATACATCCCTGTGGTTTCTGACAAGTCAAAAGAGACACAGAGCACACACTTCGTCCTTCCCTGAATCAACTCCTCGAGGCAGGGTATTCTGCATGTAGTGAACGGCCTCAACCAAGGCGCGCCCTAGCTAGACCTCTGGGCCCGTGCCTCTTCAGAAGCCTGCAGTGTTACAGGAAAAACTGTGCTTTAGTGGCAATAGGAACGCAAGCCGACTTTCTCCTGGAGGCAGGGTGACTTCAGGTAGGAGGTCCTGGTTGGAAGGCGAAGCCTAGTGTTTTTTTTTCAGTGCCAATCAGAGTAGGGAATGAGTGCGACTTCCACGGCATGTTGGAACCTGCTAGAACCGTGCCCGTGAACCTGTGGTAGTGCTGGGGAAATCAAGCTGTCCCAAGAAAGAGTGTACTGTTTTGCCCATCACTCGGCATACACAGTGTGAGTACGAAGGCCTACGGGCCTGGATGTTGTTTAGAAGAGCCAGGGGAGCCTGGGGGTACTCAGTGTTCTTGCAGGGAATAGGGTTTCCAGGCGAGGCACCTAGGTGTCCCGCAAAGCGTACTGGCGTTCAAATGCTGCAGAGCAGCGACTACGGCCTCATGGAAACTGCTGCACGCCTCCGCTTCTGCAGAGCAATTCAGGGCCTTACCTCGAGGCAAGTCCTCACGTTGAGTGTCCCGTGAGCGACACCGCATGGTAGGATGCTGACTTTCTCCTTGAGTAGAGAGACTTCAGGTACGAGGTCCTCTAAGAATTCTAAGCAGAGTGTTTTCTCATGGCAGCTCAAACGAGGGCAATGTCGAAGACTTCCAGGCCATGTTGGACTGCCTAGAAATGTGGTTCTGATGTTGTTCGAGGGCTCTGGAAATGTAGCACGCCTGAAGTAACGTGCAGTGTGTTGCCCATCACTCGGCAGACACAGAGGGCCTCCGAGGGACCTATGGGCCTCGATGTTGCTCAGTAGGCCCACAGGGGTGTGGGGGTACTCAGTGATCTTGGAACGAAAATGATGCTCACCCGAGGGGCCTAGGAGTTCTCAAAGGGTACCTTCTTTAAAATAAAGCAGAACAGCGACTAAGAGCTCATGGGAAGAGCTGCCTGCCTCCCGTTCTGCATGGCTACTCGGGGCCTTACCTCGAGGCAAGGACTCACGTTGAGATTCCCTTTAGCTCTAGAGCATTACAAGAAGAGAGCCACCCCGGCCGTGGAAGCACCCTGTGTAGCCAGAGAAAACCCATTTTCTTCCCAGACCCATGCCTACGGCGTCCAGAGGCCTGACAACAGCAGAGAATTTCAGGGAGCTTCCAGGGAGCATGAATGGGGCTTTCCAAATGGAAAAGCAAGGCTAGTACCATCCCGCCCCCATTTCCATGGGCACACGCAGCATACATCCCTGTGGTTTCTGACAAGTCAAAAGAGACACAGAGCACACACTGGTTCCTTCCCTGAATCAACTTCTCGAGGCAGAGTGTTCTGCATCTAGTGAACGGCCTCAACCAAGGCACGCCCTAGCTAGGCCTCTGGGCCCGGGCCTCTTCAGAAGCCTGCAGTGCTACAGGAAGAACTGTGCTTTAGTGGCAATAGGAACGCAAGCCGACTTTCTCCTGGAGGCAGGGTGACTTCAGGTAGGAGGTCCTGGTTGGAAGGCGAAGCCTAGTGTTTTTTTTCAGTGCCAATCAGAGTAGGGAATGAGTGCGACTTCCACGGCATGTTGGAACCTGCTAGAACCGTGCCCGTGAACCTGTGGTAGTGCTGGGGAAATCAAGCTGTCCCAAGAAAGAGTGTACTGTTTTGCCCATCACTCGGCATACACAGTGTGAGTACGAAGGCCTACGGGCCTGGATGTTGTTTAGAAGAGCCAGGGGAGCCTGGGGGTACTCAGTGTTCTTGCAGGGAATAGGGTTTCCAGGCGAGGCACCTAGGTGTCCCGCAAAGCGTACTGGCGTTCAAATGCTGCAGAGCAGCGACTACGGCCTCATGGAAACTGCTGCACGCCTCCGCTTCTGCAGAGCAATTCAGGGCCTTACCTCGAGGCAAGTCCTCACGTTGAGTGTCCCGTGAGCGACACCGCATGGTAGGATGCTGACTTTCTCCTTGAGTAGAGAGACTTCAGGTACGAGGTCCTCTAAGAATTCTAAGCAGAGTGTTTTCTCATGGCAGCTCAAACGAGGGCAATGTCGAAGACTTCCAGGCCATGTTGGACTGCCTAGAAATGTGGTTCTGCTGTTGTTCGAGGGCTCTGGAAATGTAGCACGCCTGAAGTAACGTGCAGTGTGTTGCCCATCACTCGGCAGACACAGAGGGCCTCCGAGGGACCTATGGGCCTCGATGTTGCTCAGTAGGCCCACAGGGGTGTGGGGGTACTCAGTGATCTTGGAACGAAAATGATGCTCACCCGAGGGGCCTAGGAGTTCTCAAAGGGTACCTTCTTTAAAATAAAGCAGAACAGCGACTAAGAGCTCATGGGAAGAGCTGCCTGCCTCCCGTTCTGCATGGCTACTCGGGGCCTTACCTCGAGGCAAGGACTCACGTTGAGATTCCCTTTAGCTCTAGAGCATTACAAGAAGAGAGCCACCCCGGCCGTGGAAGCACCCTGTGTAGCCAGAGAAAACCCATTTTCTTCCCAGACCCATGCCTACGGCGTCCAGAGGCCTGACAACAGCAGAGAATTTCAGGGAGCTTCCAGGGAGCATGAATGGGGCTTTCCAAATGGAAAAGCAAGGCTAGTACCATCCCGCCCCCATTTCCATGGGCACACGCAGCATACATCCCTGTGGTTTCTGACAAGTCAAAAGAGACACAGAGCACACACTTCGTCCTTCCCTGAATCAACTCCTCGAGGCAGGGTGTTCTGCATGTAGTGAACGGCCTCAACCAAGGCGCGCCCTAGCTAGACCTCTGGGCCCGTGCCTCTTCAGAAGCCTGCAGTGCTACAGGAAAAACTGTGCTTTAGTGGCAATAGGAACGCAAGCCGACTTTCTCCTGGAGGCAGGGTGACTTCAGGTAGGAGGTCCTGGTTGGAAGGCGAAGCCTAGTGTTTTTTTTTCAGTGCCAATCAGAGTAGGGAATGAGTGCGACTTCCACGGCATGTTGGAACCTGCTAGAACCGTGCCCGTGAACCTGTGGTAGTGCTGGGGAAATCAAGCTGTCCCAAGAAAGAGTGTACTGTTTTGCCCATCACTCGGCATACACAGTGTGAGTACGAAGGCCTACGGGCCTGGATGTTGTTTAGAAGAGCCAGGGGAGCCTGGGGGTACTCAGTGTTCTTGCAGGGAATAGGGTTTCCAGGCGAGGCACCTAGGTGTCCCGCAAAGCGTACTGGCGTTCAAATGCTGCAGAGCAGCGACTACGGCCTCATGGAAACTGCTGCACGCCTCCGCTTCTGCAGAGCAATTCAGGGCCTTACCTCGAGGCAAGTCCTCACGTTGAGTGTCCCGTGAGCGACACCGCATGGTAGGATGCTGACTTTCTCCTTGAGTAGAGAGACTTCAGGTACGAGGTCCTCTAAGAATTCTAAGCAGAGTGTTTTCTCATGGCAGCTCAAACGAGGGCAATGTCGAAGACTTCCAGGCCATGTTGGACTGCCTAGAAATGTGGTTCTGCTGTTGTTCGAGGGCTCTGGAAATGTAGCACGCCTGAAGTAACGTGCAGTGTGTTGCCCATCACTCGGCAGACACAGAGGGCCTCCGAGGGACCTATGGGCCTCGATGTTGCTCAGTAGGCCCACAGGGGTGTGGGGGTACTCAGTGATCTTGGAACGAAAATGATGCTCACCCGAGGGGCCTAGGAGTTCTCAAAGGGTACCTTCTTTAAAATAAAGCAGAACAGCGACTAAGAGCTCATGGGAAGAGCTGCCTGCCTCCCGTTCTGCATGGCTACTCGGGGCCTTACCTCGAGGCAAGGACTCACGTTGAGATTCCCTTTAGCTCTAGAGCATTACAAGAAGAGAGCCACCCCGGCCGTGGAAGCACCCTGTGTAGCCAGAGAAAACCCATTTTCTTCCCAGACCCATGCCTACGGCGTCCAGAGGCCTGACAAGAGCAGAGAATTTCAGGGAGCTTCCAGGGAGCATGAATGGGGCTTTCCAAATGGAAAAGCAAGGCTAGTACCATCCCGCCCCCATTTCCATGGGCACACGCAGCATACATCCCTGTGGTTTCTGACAAGTCAAAAGAGACACAGAGCACACACTGGTTCCTTCCCTGAATCAACTTCTCGAGGCAGAGTGTTCTGCATCTAGTGAACGGCCTCAACCAAGGCACGCCCTAGCTAGGCCTCTGGGCCCGGGCCTCTTCAGAAGCCTGCAGTGCTACAGGAAGAACTGTGCTTTAGTGGCAATACTAACGCAAGCCGACTTTCTCCTGGAGGCAGGGTGACTTCAGGTAGGAGGTCCTGGTTGGAAGGCGAAGCCTAGTGTTTTTTTTCAGTGCCAATCAGAGTAGGGAATGAGTGCGACTTCCACGGCATGTTGGAACCTGCTAGAACCGTGCCCGTGAACCTGTGGTAGTGCTGGGGAAATCAAGCTGTCCCAAGAAAGAGTGTACTGTTTTGCCCATCACTCGGCATACACAGTGTGAGTACGAAGGCCTACGGGCCTGGATGTTGTTTAGAAGAGCCAGGGGAGCCTGGGGGTACTCAGTGTTCTTGCAGGGAATAGGGTTTCCAGGCGAGGCACCTAGGTGTCCCGCAAAGCGTACTGGCGTTCAAATGCTGCAGAGCAGCGGCTACCGCCTCATGGAAACTGCTGCACGCCTCCGCTTCTGCAGAGCAATTCAGGGCCTTACCTCGAGGCAAGTCCTCACGTTGAGTGTCCCGTGAGCGACACCGCATGGTAGGATGCTGACTTTCTCCTTGAGTAGAGAGACTTCAGGTACGAGGTCCTCTAAGAATTCTAAGCAGAGTGTTTTCTCATGGCAGCTCAAACGAGGGCAATGTCGAAGACTTCCAGGCCATGTTGGACTGCCTAGAAATGTGGTTCTGCTGTTGTTCGAGGGCTCTGGAAATGTAGCACGCCTGAAGTAACGTGCAGTGTGTTGCCCATCACTCGGCAGACACAGAGGGCCTCCGAGGGACCTATGGGCCTCGATGTTGCTCAGTAGGCCCACAGGGGTGTGGGGGTACTCAGTGATCTTGGAACGAAAATGATGCTCACCCGAGGGGCCTAGGAGTTCTCAAAGGGTACCTTCTTTAAAATAAAGCAGAACAGCGACTAAGAGCTCATGGGAAGAGCTGCCTGCCTCCCGTTCTGCATGGCTACTCGGGGCCTTACCTCGAGGCAAGGACTCACGTTGAGATTCCCTTTAGCTCTAGAGCATTACAAGAAGAGAGCCACCCCGGCCGTGGAAGCACCCTGTGTAGCCAGAGAAAACCCATTTTCTTCCCAGACCCATGCCTACGGCGTCCAGAGGCCTGACAACAGCAGAGAATTTCAGGGAGCTTCCAGGGAGCATGAATGGGGCTTTCCAAATGGAAAAGCAAGGCTAGTACCATCCCGCCCCCATTTCCATGGGCACACGCAGCATACATCCCTGTGGTTTCTGACAAGTCAAAAGAGACACAGAGCGCACACTGGTTCCTTCCCTGAATCAACTTCTCGAGGCAGAGTGTTCTGCATCTAGTGAACGGCCTCAACCAAGGCACGCCCTAGCTAGGCCTCTGGGCCCGGGCCTCTTCAGAAGCCTGCAGTGCTACAGGAAGAACTGTGCTTTAGTGGCAATAGGAACGCAAGCCGACTTTCTCCTGGAGGCAGGGTGACTTCAGGTAGGAGGTCCTGGTTGGAAGGCGAAGCCTAGTGTTTTTTTTCAGTGCCAATCAGAGTAGGGAATGAGTGCGACTTCCACGGCATGTTGGAACCTGCTAGAACCGTGCCCGTGAACCTGTGGTAGTGCTGGGGAAATCAAGCTGTCCCAAGAAAGAGTGTACTGTTTTGCCCATCACTCGGCATACACAGTGTGAGTACGAAGGCCTACGGGCCTGGATGTTGTTTAGAAGAGCCAGGGGAGCCTGGGGGTACTCAGTGTTCTTGCAGGGAATAGGGTTTCCAGGCGAGGCACCTAGGTGTCCCGCAAAGCGTACTGGCGTTCAAATGCTGCAGAGCAGCGACTACGGCCTCATGGAAACTGCTGCACGCCTCCGCTTCTGCAGAGCAATTCAGGGCCTTACCTCGAGGCAAGTCCTCACGTTGAGTGTCCCGTGAGCGACACCGCATGGTAGGATGCTGACTTTCTCCTTGAGTAGAGAGACTTCAGGTACGAGGTCCTCTAAGAATTCTAAGCAGAGTGTTTTCTCATGGCAGCTCAAACGAGGGCAATGTCGAAGACTTCCAGGCCATGTTGGACTGCCTAGAAATGTGGTTCTGCTGTTGTTCGAGGGCTCTGGAAATGTAGCACGCCTGAAGTAACGTGCAGTGTGTTGCCCATCACTCGGCAGACACAGAGGGCCTCCGAGGGACCTATGGGCCTCGATGTTGCTCAGTAGGCCCACAGGGGTGTGGGGGTACTCAGTGATCTTGGAACGAAAATGATGCTCACCCGAGGGGCCTAGGAGTTCTCAAAGGGTACCTTCTTTAAAATAAAGCAGAACAGCGACTAAGAGCTCATGGGAAGAGCTGCCTGCCTCCCGTTCTGCATGGCTACTCGGGGCCTTACCTCGAGGCAAGGACTCACGTTGAGATTCCCTTTAGCTCTAGAGCATTACAAGAAGAGAGCCACCCCGGCCGTGGAAGCACCCTGTGTAGCCAGAGAAAACCCATTTTCTTCCCAGACCCATGCCTACGGCGTCCAGAGGCCTGACAACAGCAGAGAATTTCAGGGAGCTTCCAGGGAGCATGAATGGGGCTTTCCAAATGGAAAAGCAAGGCTAGTACCATCCCGCCCCCATTTCCATGGGCACACGCAGCATACATCCCTGTGGTTTCTGACAAGTCAAAAGAGACACAGAGCACACACTTCGTCCTTCCCTGAATCAACTCCTCGAGGCAGGGTGTTCTGCATGTAGTGAACGGCCTCAACCAAGGCGCGCCCTAGCTAGACCTCTGGGCCCGTGCCTCTTCAGAAGCCTGCAGTGCTACAGGAAAAACTGTGCTTTAGTGGCAATAGGAACGCAAGCCGACTTTCTCCTGGAGGCAGGGTGACTTCAGGTAGGAGGTCCTGGTTGGAAGGCGAAGCCTAGTGTTTTTTTTTCAGTGCCAATCAGAGTAGGGAATGAGTGCGACTTCCACGGCATGTTGGAACCTGCTAGAACCGTGCCCGTGAACCTGTGGTAGTGCTGGGGAAATCAAGCTGTCCCAAGAAAGAGTGTACTGTTTTGCCCATCACTCGGCATACACAGTGTGAGTACGAAGGCCTACGGGCCTGGATGTTGTTTAGAAGAGCCAGGGGAGCCTGGGGGTACTCAGTGTTCTTGCAGGGAATAGGGTTTCCAGGCGAGGCACCTAGGTGTCCCGCAAAGCGTACTGGCGTTCAAATGCTGCAGAGCAGCGACTACGGCCTCATGGAAACTGCTGCACGCCTCCGCTTCTGCAGAGCAATTCAGGGCCTTACCTCGAGGCAAGTCCTCACGTTGAGTGTCCCGTGAGCGACACCGCATGGTAGGATGCTGACTTTCTCCTTGAGTAGAGAGACTTCAGGTACGAGGTCCTCTAAGAATTCTAAGCAGAGTGTTTTCTCATGGCAGCTCAAACGAGGGCAATGTCGAAGACTTCCAGGCCATGTTGGACTGCCTAGAAATGTGGTTCTGCTGTTGTTCGAGGGCTCTGGAAATGTAGCACGCCTGAAGTAACGTGCAGTGTGTTGCCCATCACTCGGCAGACACAGAGGGCCTCCGAGGGACCTATGGGCCTCGATGTTGCTCAGTAGGCCCACAGGGGTGTGGGGGTACTCAGTGATCTTGGAACGAAAATGATGCTCACCCGAGGGGCCTAGGAGTTCTCAAAGGGTACCTTCTTTAAAATAAAGCAGAACAGCGACTAAGAGCTCATGGGAAGAGCTGCCTGCCTCCCGTTCTGCATGGCTACTCGGGGCCTTACCTCGAGGCAAGGACTCACGTTGAGATTCCCTTTAGCTCTAGAGCATTACAAGAAGAGAGCCACCCCGGCCGTGGAAGCACCCTGTGTAGCCAGAGAAAACCCATTTTCTTCCCAGACCCATGCCTACGGCGTCCAGAGGCCTGACAACAGCAGAGAATTTCAGGGAGCTTCCAGGGAGCATGAATGGGGCTTTCCAAATGGAAAAGCAAGGCTAGTACCATCCTGCCCCCATTTCCATGGGCACACGCAGCATACATCCCTGTGGTTTCTGACAAGTCAAAAGAGACACAGAGCACACACTGGTTCCTTCCCTGAATCAACTTCTCGAGGCAGAGTGTTCTGCATCTAGTGAACGGCCTCAACCAAGGCACGCCCTAGCTAGGCCTCTGGGCCCGGGCCTCTTCAGAAGCCTGCAGTGCTACAGGAAGAACTGTGCTTTAGTGGCAATACTAACGCAAGCCGACTTTCTCCTGGAGGCAGGGTGACTTCAGGTAGGAGGTCCTGGTTGGAAGGCGAAGCCTAGTGTTTTTTTTCAGTGCCAATCAGAGTAGGGAATGAGTGCGACTTCCACGGCATGTTGGAACCTGCTAGAACCGTGCCCGTGAACCTGTGGTAGTGCTGGGGAAATCAAGCTGTCCCAAGAAAGAGTGTACTGTTTTGCCCATCACTCGGCATACACAGTGTGAGTACGAAGGCCTACGGGCCTGGATGTTGTTTAGAAGAGCCAGGGGAGCCTGGGGGTACTCAGTGTTCTTGCAGGGAATAGGGTTTCCAGGCGAGGCACCTAGGTGTCCCGCAAAGCGTACTGGCGTTCAAATGCTGCAGAGCAGCGGCTACCGCCTCATGGAAACTGCTGCACGCCTCCGCTTCTGCAGAGCAATTCAGGGCCTTACCTCGAGGCAAGTCCTCACGTTGAGTGTCCCGTGAGCGACACCGCATGGTAGGATGCTGACTTTCTCCTTGAGTAGAGAGACTTCAGGTACGAGGTCCTCTAAGAATTCTAAGCAGAGTGTTTTCTCATGGCAGCTCAAACGAGGGCAATGTCGAAGACTTCCAGGCCATGTTGGACTGCCTAGAAATGTGGTTCTGCTGTTGTTCGAGGGCTCTGGAAATGTAGCACGCCTGAAGTAACGTGCAGTGTGTTGCCCATCACTCGGCAGACACAGAGGGCCTCCGAGGGACCTATGGGCCTCGATGTTGCTCAGTAGGCCCACAGGGGTGTGGGGGTACTCAGTGATCTTGGAACGAAAATGATGCTCCCCCGAGGGGCCTAGGAGTTCTCAAAGGGTACCTTCTTTAAAATAAAGCAGAACAGCGACTAAGAGCTCATGGGAAGAGCTGCCTGCCTCCCGTTCTGCATGGCTACTCGGGGCCTTACCTCGAGGCAAGGACTCACGTTGAGATTCCCTTTAGCTCTAGAGCATGGCTAGATGAGCCCCACCCCGGCCATGGAAGCACCCTGTGTAGCCAGAGAAAACCCATTTTCTTCCCAGACCCATGCCTACGGCGTCCAGAGGCCTGACAACAGCAGAGAATTTCAGGGAGCTTCCAGGGAGCATGAATGGGGCTTTCCAAATGGAAAAGCAAGGCTAGTACCATCCCGCCCCCATTTCCATGGGCACACGCAGCATACATCCCTGTGGTTTCTGACAAGTCAAAAGAGACACAGAGCACACACTTCGTCCTTCCCTGAATCAACTCCTCGAGGCAGGGTGTTCTGCATGTAGTGAACGGCCTCAACCAAGGCGCGCCCTAGCTAGACCTCTGGGCCCGTGCCTCTTCAGAAGCCTGCAGTGCTACAGGAAAAACTGTGCTTTAGTGGCAATAGGAACGCAAGCCGACTTTCTCCTGGAGGCAGGGTGACTTCAGGTAGGAGGTCCTGGTTGGAAGGCGAAGCCTAGTGTTTTTTTTTCAGTGCCAATCAGAGTAGGGAATGAGTGCGACTTCCACGGCATGTTGGAACCTGCTAGAACCGTGCCCGTGAACCTGTGGTAGTGCTGGGGAAATCAAGCTGTCCCAAGAAAGAGTGTACTGTTTTGCCCATCACTCGGCATACACAGTGTGAGTACGAAGGCCTACGGGCCTGGATGTTGTTTAGAAGAGGCAGGGGAGCCTGGGGGTACTCAGTGTTCTTGCAGGGAATAGGGTTTCCAGGCGAGGCACCTAGGTGTCCCGCAAAGCGTACTGGCGTTCAAATGCTGCAGAGCAGCGACTACGGCCTCATGGAAACTGCTGCACGCCTCCGCTTCTGCAGAGCAATTCAGGGCCTTACCTCGAGGCAAGTCCTCACGTTGAGTGTCCCGTGAGCGACACCGCATGGTAGGATGCTGACTTTCTCCTTGAGTAGAGAGACTTCAGGTACGAGGTCCTCTAAGAATTCTAAGCAGAGTGTTTTCTCATGGCAGCTCAAACGAGGGCAATGTCGAAGACTTCCAGGCCATGTTGGACTGCCTAGAAATGTGGTTCTGCTGTTGTTCGAGGGCTCTGGAAATGTAGCACGCCTGAAGTAACGTGCAGTGTGTTGCCCATCACTCGGCAGACACAGAGGGCCTCCGAGGGACCTATGGGCCTCGATGTTGCTCAGTAGGCCCACAGGGGTGTGGGGGTACTCAGTGATCTTGGAACGAAAATGATGCTCACCCGAGGGGCCTAGGAGTTCTCAAAGGGTACCTTCTTTAAAATAAAGCAGAACAGCGACTAAGAGCTCATGGGAAGAGCTGCCTGCCTCCCGTTCTGCATGGCTACTCGGGGCCTTACCTCGAGGCAAGGACTCACGTTGAGATTCCCTTTAGCTCTAGAGCATTACAAGAAGAGAGCCACCCCGGCCATGGAAGCACCCTGTGTAGCCAGAGAAAACCCATTTTCTTCCCAGACCCATGCCTACGGCGTCCAGAGGCCTGACAACAGCAGAGAATTTCAGGGAGCTTCCAGGGAGCATGAATGGGGCTTTCCAAATGGAAAAGCAAGGCTAGTACCATCCCGCCCCCATTTCCATGGGCACACGCAGCATACATCCCTGTGGTTTCTGACAAGTCAAAAGAGACACAGAGCACACACTGGTTCCTTCCCTGAATCAACTTCTCGAGGCAGAGTGTTCTGCATCTAGTGAACGGCCTCAACCAAGGCACGCCCTAGCTAGGCCTCTGGGCCCGGGCCTCTTCAGAAGCCTGCAGTGCTACAGGAAGAACTGTGCTTTAGTTGCAATAGGCAAGCAATCTGCCTTTCTCCTGGAGGCAGGGTGACTTCAGGTAGGAGGTCCTGGTTGGAAGGCGAAGCCTAGTGTTTTTTTTCAGTGCCAATCAGAGTAGGGAATGAGTGCGACTTCCACGGCATGTTGGAACCTGCTAGAACCGTGCCCGTGAACCTGTGGTAGTGCTGGGGAAATCAAGCTGTCCCAAGAAAGAGTGTACTGTTTTGCCCATCACTCGGCATACACAGTGTGAGTACGAAGGCCTACGGGCCTGGATGTTGTTTAGAAGAGCCAGGGGAGCCTGGGGGTACTCAGTGTTCTTGCAGGGAATAGGGTTTCCAGGCGAGGCACCTAGGTGTCCCGCAAAGCGTACTGGCGTTCAAATGCTGCAGAGCAGCGACTACGGCCTCATGGAAACTGCTGCACGCCTCCGCTTCTGCAGAGCAATTCAGGGCCTTACCTCGAGGCAAGTCCTCACGTTGAGTGTCCCGTGAGCGACACCGCATGGTAGGATGCTGTCTTTCTCCTTGAGTAGAGAGACTTCAGGTACGAGGTCCTCTAAGAATTCTAAGCAGAGTGTTTTCTCATGGCAGCTCAAACGAGGGCAATGTCAAAGACTTCCAGGCCATGTTGGACTGCCTAGAAATGTGGTTCTGCTGTTGTTCGAGGGCTCTGGAAATGTAGCACGCCTGAAGTAACGTGCAGTGTGTTGCCCATCACTCGGCAGACACAGAGGGCCTCCGAGGGACCTATGGGCCTCGATGTTGCTCAGTAGGCCCACAGGGGTGTGGGGGTACTCAGTGATCTTGGAACGAAAATGATGCTCACCCGAGGGGCCTAGGAGTTCTCAAAGGGTACCTTCTTTAAAATAAAGCAGAACAGCGACTAAGAGCTCATGGGAAGAGCTGCCTGCCTCCCGTTCTGCATGGCTACTCGGGGCCTTACCTCGAGGCAAGGACTCACGTTGAGATTCCCTTTAGCTCTAGAGCATGGCTAGATGAGCCCCACCCCGGCCATGGAAGCACCCTGTGTAGCCAGAGAAAACCCATTTTCTTCCCAGACCCATGCCTACGGCGTCCAGAGGCCTGACAACAGCAGAGAATTTCAGGGAGCTTCCAGGGAGCATGAATGGGGCTTTCCAAATGGAAAAGCAAGGCTAGTACCATCCCGCCCCCATTTCCATGGGCACACGCAGCATACATCCCTGTGGTTTCTGACAAGTCAAAAGAGACACAGAGCACACACTTCGTCCTTCCCTGAATCAACTCCTCGAGGCAGGGTGTTCTGCATGTAGTGAACGGCCTCAACCAAGGCGCGCCCTAGCTAGACCTCTGGGCCCGTGCCTCTTCAGAAGCCTGCAGTGCTACAGGAAAAACTGTGCTTTAGTGGCAATAGGAACGCAAGCCGACTTTCTCCTGGAGGCAGGGTGACTTCAGGTAGGAGGTCCTGGTTGGAAGGCGAAGCCTAGTGTTTTTTTTTCAGTGCCAATCAGAGTAGGGAATGAGTGCGACTTCCACGGCATGTTGGAACCTGCTAGAACCGTGCCCGTGAACCTGTGGTAGTGCTGGGGAAATCAAGCTGTCCCAAGAAAGAGTGTACTGTTTTGCCCATCACTCGGCATACACAGTGTGAGTACGAAGGCCTACGGGCCTGGATGTTGTTGAGAAGAGCCAGGGGAGCCTGGGGGTACTCAGTGTTCTTGCAGGGAATAGGGTTTCCAGGCGAGGCACCTAGGTGTCCCGCAAAGCGTACTGGCGTTCAAATGCTGCAGAGCAGCGACTACGGCCTCATGGAAACTGCTGCACGCCTCCGCTTCTGCAGAGCAATTCAGGGCCTTACCTCGAGGCAAGTCCTCACGTTGAGTGTCCCGTGAGCGACCCCGCATGGTAGGATGCTGACTTTCTCCTTGAGTAGAGAGACTTCAGGTACAAGGTCCTCTAAGAATTCTAAGCAGAGTGTTTTCTCATGGCAGCTCAAACGAGGGCAATGTCGAAGACTTCCAGGCCATGTTGGACTGCCTAGAAATGTGGTTCTGATGTTGTTCGAGGGCTCTGGAAATGTAGCACGCCTGAAGTAACGTGCAGTGTGTTGCCCATCACTCGGCAGACACAGAGGGCCTCCGAGGGACCTATGGGCCTCGATGTTGCTCAGTAGGCCCACAGGGGTGTGGGGGTACTCAGTGATCTTGGAACGAAAATGATGCTCACCCGAGGGGCCTAGGAGTTCTCAAAGGGTACCTTCTTTAAAATAAAGCAGAACAGCGACTAAGAGCTCATGGGAAGAGCTGCCTGCCTCCCGTTCTGCATGGCTACTCGGGGCCTTACCTCGAGGCAAGGACTCACGTTGAGATTCCCTTTAGCTCTAGAGCATTACAAGAAGAGAGCCACCCCGGCCGTGGAAGCACCCTGTGTAGCCAGAGAAAACCCATTTTCTTCCCAGACCCATGCCTACGGCGTCCAGAGGCCTGACAACAGCAGAGAATTTCAGGGAGCTTCCAGGGAGCATGAATGGGGCTTTCCAAATGGAAAAGCAAGGCTAGTACCATCCCGCCCCCATTTCCATGGGCACACGCAGCATACATCCCTGTGGTTTCTGACAAGTCAAAAGAGACACAAAGCACACACTGGTTCCTTCCCTGAATCAACTTCTCGAGGCAGAGTGTTCTGCATCTAGTGAACGGCCTCAACCAAGGCACGCCCTAGCTAGGCCTCTGGGCCCGGGCCTCTTCAGAAGCCTGCAGTGCTACAGGAAGAACTGTGCTTTAGTTGCAATAGGCAAGCAATCCGCCTTTCTCCTGGAGGCAGGGTGACTTCAGGTAGGAGGTCCTGGTTGGAAGGCGAAGCCTAGTGTTTTTTTCAGTGCCAATCAGAGTAGGGAATGAGTGCGACTTCCACGGCATGTTGGAACCTGCTAGAACCGTGCCCGTGAACCTGTGGTAGTGCTGGGGAAATCAAGCTGTCCCAAGAAAGAGTGTACTGTTTTGCCCATCACTCGGCATACACAGTGTGAGTACGAAGGCCTACGGGCCTGGATGTTGTTTAGAAGAGCCAGGGGAGCCTGGGGGTACTCAGTGTTCTTGCAGGGAATAGGGTTTCCAGGCGAGGCACCTAGGTGTCCCGCAAAGCGTACTGGCGTTCAAATGCTGCAGAGCAGCGACTACGGCCTCATGGAAACTGCTGCACGCCTCCGCTTCTGCAGAGCAATTCAGGGCCTTACCTCGAGGCAAGTCCTCACGTTGAGTGTCCCGTGAGCGACCCCGCATGGTAGGATGCTGACTTTCTCCTTGAGTAGAGAGACTTCAGGTACGAGGTCCTCTAAGAATTCTAAGCAGAGTGTTTTCTCATGGCAGCTCAAACGAGGGCAATGTCGAAGACTTCCAGGCCATGTTGGACTGCCTAGAAATGTGGTTCTGCTGTTGTTCGAGGGCTCTGGAAATGTAGCACGCCTGAAGTAACGTGCAGTGTGTTGCCCATCACTCGGCAGACACAGAGGGCCTCCGAGGGACCTATGGGCCTCGATGTTGCTCAGTAGGCCCACAGGGGTGTGGGGGTACTCAGTGATCTTGGAACGAAAATGATGCTCACCCGAGGGGCCTAGGAGTTCTCAAAGGGTACCTTCTTTAAAATAAAGCAGAACAGCGACTAAGAGCTCATGGGAAGAGCTGCCTGCCTCCCGTTCTGCATGGCTACTCGGGGCCTTACCTCGAGGCAAGGACTCACGTTGAGATTCCCTTTAGCTCTAGAGCATTACAAGAAGAGAGCCACCCCGGCCATGGAAGCACCCTGTGTAGCCAGAGAAAACCCATTTTCTTCCCAGACCCATGCCTACGGCGTCCAGAGGCCTGACAAGAGCAGAGAATTTCAGGGAGCTTCCAGGGAGCATGAATGGGGCTTTCCAAATGGAAAAGCAAGGCTAGTACCATCCCGCCCCCATTTCCATGGGCACACGCAGCATACATCCCTGTGGTTTCTGACAAGTCAAAAGAGACACAGAGCACACACTGGTTCCTTCCCTGAATCAACTTCTCGAGGCAGAGTGTTCTGCATCTAGTGAACGGCCTCAACCAAGGCACGCCCTAGCTAGGCCTCTGGGCCCGGGCCTCTTCAGAAACCTGCAGTGCTACAGGAAGAACTGTGCTTTAGTTGCAATAGGCAAGCAATCCGCCTTTCTCCTGGAGGCAGGGTGACTTCAGGTAGGAGGTCCTGGTTGGAAGGCGAAGCCTAGTGTTTTTTTTCAGTGCCAATCAGAGTAGGGAATGAGTGCGACTTCCACGGCATGTTGGAACCTGCTAGAACCGTGCCCGTGAACCTGTGGTAGTGCTGGGGAAATCAAGCTGTCCCAAGAAAGAGTGTACTGTTTTGCCCATCACTCGGCATACACAGTGTGAGTACGAAGGCCTACGGGCCTGGATGTTGTTTAGAAGAGCCAGGGGAGCCTGGGGGTACTCAGTGTTCTTGCAGGGAATAGGGTTTCCAGGCGAGGCACCTAGGTGTCCCGCAAAGCGTACTGGCGTTCAAATGCTGCAGAGCAGCGACTACGGCCTCATGGAAACTGCTGCACGCCTCCGCTTCTGCAGAGCAATTCAGGGCCTTACCTCGAGGCAAGTCCTCACGTTGAGTGTCCCGTGAGCGACACCGCATGGTAGGATGCTGACTTTCTCCTTGAGTAGAGAGACTTCAGGTACGAGGTCCTCTAAGAATTCTAAGCAGAGTGTTTTCTCATGGCAGCTCAAACGAGGGCAATGTCGAAGACTTCCAGGCCATGTTGGACTGCCTAGAAATGTGGTTCTGCTGTTGTTCGAGGGCTCTGGAAATGTAGCACGCCTGAAGTAACGTGCAGTGTGTTGCCCATCACTCGGCAGACACAGAGGGCCTCCGAGGGACCTATGGGCCTCGATGTTGCTCAGTAGGCCCACAGGGGTGTGGGGGTACTCAGTGATCTTGGAACGAAAATGATGCTCCCCCGAGGGGCCTAGGAGTTCTCAAAGGGTACCTTCTTTAAAATAAAGCAGAACAGCGACTAAGAGCTCATGGGAAGAGCTGCCTGCCTCCCGTTCTGCATGGCTACTCGGGGCCTTACCTCGAGGCAAGGACTCACGTTGAGATTCCCTTTAGCTCTAGAGCATGGCTAGATGAGCCCCACCCCGGCCATGGAAGCACCCTGTGTAGCCAGAGAAAACCCATTTTCTTCCCAGACCCATGCCTACGGCGTCCAGAGGCCTGACAACAGCAGAGAATTTCAGGGAGCTTCCAGGGAGCATGAATGGGGCTTTCCAAATGGAAAAGCAAGGCTAGTACCATCCCGCCCCCATTTCCATGGGCACACGCAGCATACATCCCTGTGGTTTCTGACAAGTCAAAAGAGACACAGAGCACACACTTCGTCCTTCCCTGAATCAACTCCTCGAGGCAGGGTGTTCTGCATGTAGTGAACGGCCTCAACCAAGGCGCACCCTAGCTAGACCTCTGGGCCCGTGCCTCTTCAGAAGCCTGCAGTGCTACAGGAAAAACTGTGCTTTAGTGGCAATAGGAACGCAAGCCGACTTTCTCCTGGAGGCAGGGTGACTTCAGGTAGGAGGTCCTGGTTGGAAGGCGAAGCCTAGTGTTTTTTTTTCAGTGCCAATCAGAGTAGGGAATGAGTGCGACTTCCACGGCATGTTGGAACCTGCTAGAACCGTGCCCGTGAACCTGTGGTAGTGCTGGGGAAATCAAGCTGTCCCAAGAAAGAGTGTACTGTTTTGCCCATCACTCGGCATACACAGTGTGAGTACGAAGGCCTACGGGCCTGGATGTTGTTTAGAAGAGCCAGGGGAGCCTGGGGGTACTCAGTGTTCTTGCAGGGAATAGGGTTTCCAGGCGAGGCACCTAGGTGTCCCGCAAAGCGTACTGGCGTTCAAATGCTGCAGAGCAGCGACTACGGCCTCATGGAAACTGCTGCACGCCTCCGCTTCTGCAGAGCAATTCAGGGCCTTACCTCGAGGCAAGTCCTCACGTTGAGTGTCCCGTGAGCGACACCGCATGGTAGGATGCTGACTTTCTCCTTGAGTAGAGAGACTTCAGGTACGAGGTCCTCTAAGAATTCTAAGCAGAGTGTTTTCTCATGGCAGCTCAAACGAGGGCAATGTCGAAGACTTCCAGGCCATGTTGGACTGCCTAGAAATGTGGTTCTGCTGTTGTTCGAGGGCTCTGGAAATGTAGCACGCCTGAAGTAACGTGCAGTGTGTTGCCCATCACTCGGCAGACACAGAGGGCCTCCGAGGGACCTATGGGCCTCGATGTTGCTCAGTAGGCCCACAGGGGTGTGGGGGTACTCAGTGATCTTGGAACGAAAATGATGCTCACCCGAGGGGCCTAGGAGTTCTCAAAGGGTACCTTCTTTAAAATAAAGCAGAACAGCGACTAAGAGCTCATGGGAAGAGCTGCCTGCCTCCCGTTCTGCATGGCTACTCGGGGCCTTACCTCGAGGCAAGGACTCACGTTGAGATTCCCTTTAGCTCTAGAGCATGGCTAGATGAGCCCCACCCCGGCCATGGAAGCACCCTGTGTAGCCAGAGAAAACCCATTTTCTTCCCAGACCCATGCCTACGGCGTCCAGAGGCCTGACAACAGCAGAGAATTTCAGGGAGCTTCCAGGGAGCATGAATGGGGCTTTCCAAATGGAAAAGCAAGGCTAGTACCATCCCGCCCCCATTTCCATGGGCACACGCAGCATACATCCCTGTGGTTTCTGACAAGTCAAAAGAGACACAGAGCACACACTTCGTCCTTCCCTGAATCAACTCCTCGAGGCAGGGTGTTCTGCATGTAGTGAACGGCCTCAACCAAGGCGCACCCTAGCTAGACCTCTGGGCCCGTGCCTCTTCAGAAGCCTGCAGTGCTACAGGAAAAACTGTGCTTTAGTGGCAATAGGAACGCAAGCCGACTTTCTCCTGGAGGCAGGGTGACTTCAGGTAGGAGGTCCTGGTTGGAAGGCGAAGCCTAGTGTTTTTTTTTCAGTGCCAATCAGAGTAGGGAATGAGTGCGACTTCCACGGCATGTTGGAACCTGCTAGAACCGTGCCCGTGAACCTGTGGTAGTGCTGGGGAAATCAAGCTGTCCCAAGAAAGAGTGTACTGTTTTGCCCATCACTCGGCATACACAGTGTGAGTACGAAGGCCTACGGGCCTGGATGTTGTTTAGAAGAGCCAGGGGAGCCTGGGGGTACTCAGTGTTCTTGCAGGGAATAGGGTTTCCAGGCGAGGCACCTAGGTGTCCCGCAAAGCGTACTGGCGTTCAAATGCTGCAGAGCAGCGACTACGGCCTCATGGAAACTGCTGCACGCCTCCGCTTCTGCAGAGCAATTCAGGGCCTTACCTCGAGGCAAGTCCTCACGTTGAGTGTCCCGTGAGCGACACCGCATGGTAGGATGCTGTCTTTCTCCTTGAGTAGAGAGACTTCAGGTACGAGGTCCTCTAAGAATTCTAAGCAGAGTGTTTTCTCATGGCAGCTCAAACGAGGGCAATGTCGAAGACTTCCAGGCCATGTTGGACTGCCTAGAAATGTGGTTCTGCTGTTGTTCGAGGGCTCTGGAAATGTAGCACGCCTGAAGTAACGTGCAGTGTGTTGCCCATCACTCGGCAGACACAGAGGGCCTCCGAGGGACCTATGGGCCTCGATGTTGCTCAGTAGGCCCACAGGGGTGTGGGGGTACTCAGTGATCTTGGAACGAAAATGATGCTCACCCGAGGGGCCTAGGAGTTCTCAAAGGGTACCTTCTTTAAAATAAAGCAGAACAGCGACTAAGAGCTCATGGGAAGAGCTGCCTGCCTCCCGTTCTGCATGGCTACTCGGGGCCTTACCTCGAGGCAAGGACTCACGTTGAGATTCCCTTTAGCTCTAGAGCATGGCTAGATGAGCCCCACCCCGGCCATGGAAGCACCCTGTGTAGCCAGAGAAAACCCATTTCCTTCCCAGACCCATGCCTACGGCGTCCAGAGGCCTGACAACAGCAGAGAATTTCAGGGAGCTTCCAGGGAGCATGAATGGGGCTTTCCAAATGGAAAAGCAAGGCTAGTACCATCCCGCCCCCATTTCCATGGGCACACGCAGCATACATCCCTGTGGTTTCTGACAAGTCAAAAGAGACACAGAGCACACACTGGTTCCTTCCCTGAATCAACTTCTCGAGGCAGAGTGTTCTGCATCTAGTGAACGGCCTCAACCAAGGCACGCCCTAGCTAGGCCTCTGGGCCCGGGCCTCTTCAGAAGCCTGCAGTGCTACAGGAAGAACTGTGCTTTAGTTGCAATAGGCAAGCAATCCGCCTTTCTCCTGGAGGCAGGGTGACTTCAGGTAGGAGGTCCTGGTTGGAAGGCGAAGCCTAGTGTTTTTTTTCAGTGCCAATCAGAGTAGGGAATGAGTGCGACTTCCACGGCATGTTGGAACCTGCTAGAACCGTGCCCGTGAACCTGTGGTAGTGCTGGGGAAATCAAGCTGTCCCAAGAAAGAGTGTACTGTTTTGCCCATCACTCGGCATACACAGTGTGAGTACGAAGGCCTACGGGCCTGGATGTTGTTTAGAAGAGCCAGGGGAGCCTGGGGGTACTCAGTGTTCTTGCAGGGAATAGGGTTTCCAGGCGAGGCACCTAGGTGTCCCGCAAAGCGTACTGGCGTTCAAATGCTGCAGAGCAGCGACTACGGCCTCATGGAAACTGCTGCACGCCTCCGCTTCTGCAGAGCAATTCAGGGCCTTACCTCGAGGCAAGTCCTCACGTTGAGTGTCCCGTGAGCGACACCGCATGGTAGGATGCTGACTTTCTCCTTGAGTAGAGAGACTTCAGGTACGAGGTCCTCTAAGAATTCTAAGCAGAGTGTTTTCTCATGGCAGCTCAAACGAGGGCAATGTCGAAGACTTCCAGGCCATGTTGGACTGCCTAGAAATGTGGTTCTGCTGTTGTTCGAGGGCTCTGGAAATGTAGCACGCCTGAAGTAACGTGCAGTGTGTTGCCCATCACTCGGCAGACACAGAGGGCCTCCGAGGGACCTATGGGCCTCGATGTTGCTCAGTAGGCCCACAGGGGTGTGGGGGTACTCAGTGATCTTGGAACGAAAATGATGCTCCCCCGAGGGGCCTAGGAGTTCTCAAAGGGTACCTTCTTTAAAATAAAGCAGAACAGCGACTAAGAGCTCATGGGAAGAGCTGCCTGCCTCCCGTTCTGCATGGCTACTCGGGGCCTTACCTCGAGGCAAGGACTCACGTTGAGATTCCCTTTAGCTCTAGAGCATGGCTAGATGAGCCCCACCCCGGCCATGGAAGCACCCTGTGTAGCCAGAGAAAACCCATTTTCTTCCCAGACCCATGCCTACGGCGTCCAGAGGCCTGACAACAGCAGAGAATTTCAGGGAGCTTCCAGGGAGCATGAATGGGGCTTTCCAAATGGAAAAGCAAGGCTAGTACCATCCCGCCCCCATTTCCATGGGCACACGCAGCATACATCCCTGTGGTTTCTGACAAGTCAAAAGAGACACAGAGCACACACTTCGTCCTTCCCTGAATCAACTCCTCGAGGCAGGGTGTTCTGCATGTAGTGAACGGCCTCAACCAAGGCGCACCCTAGCTAGACCTCTGGGCCCGTGCCTCTTCAGAAGCCTGCAGTGCTACAGGAAAAACTGTGCTTTAGTGGCAATAGGAACGCAAGCCGACTTTCTCCTGGAGGCAGGGTGACTTCAGGTAGGAGGTCCTGGTTGGAAGGCGAAGCCTAGTGTTTTTTTTTCAGTGCCAATCAGAGTAGGGAATGAGTGCGACTTCCACGGCATGTTGGAACCTGCTAGAACCGTGCCCGTGAACCTGTGGTAGTGCTGGGGAAATCAAGCTGTCCCAAGAAAGAGTGTACTGTTTTGCCCATCACTCGGCATACACAGTGTGAGTACGAAGGCCTACGGGCCTGGATGTTGTTTAGAAGAGCCAGGGGAGCCTGGGGGTACTCAGTGTTCTTGCAGGGAATAGGGTTTCCAGGCGAGGCACCTAGGTGTCCCGCAAAGCGTACTGGCGTTCAAATGCTGCAGAGCAGCGACTACGGCCTCATGGAAACTGCTGCACGCCTCCGCTTCTGCAGAGCAATTCAGGGCCTTACCTCGAGGCAAGTCCTCACGTTGAGTGTCCCGTGAGCGACACCGCATGGTAGGATGCTGTCTTTCTCCTTGAGTAGAGAGACTTCAGGTACGAGGTCCTCTAAGAATTCTAAGCAGAGTGTTTTCTCATGGCAGCTCAAACGAGGGCAATGTCGAAGACTTCCAGGCCATGTTGGACTGCCTAGAAATGTGGTTCTGCTGTTGTTCGAGGGCTCTGGAAATGTAGCACGCCTGAAGTAACGTGCAGTGTGTTGCCCATCACTCGGCAGACACAGAGGGCCTCCGAGGGACCTATGGGCCTCGATGTTGCTCAGTAGGCCCACAGGGGTGTGGGGGTACTCAGTGATCTTGGAACGAAAATGATGCTCACCCGAGGGGCCTAGGAGTTCTCAAAGGGTACCTTCTTTAAAATAAAGCAGAACAGCGACTAAGAGCTCATGGGAAGAGCTGCCTGCCTCCCGTTCTGCATGGCTACTCGGGGCCTTACCTCGAGGCAAGGACTCACGTTGAGATTCCCTTTAGCTCTAGAGCATGGCTAGATGAGCCCCACCCCGGCCATGGAAGCACCCTGTGTAGCCAGAGAAAACCCATTTCCTTCCCAGACCCATGCCTACGGCGTCCAGAGGCCTGACAACAGCAGAGAATTTCAGGGAGCTTCCAGGGAGCATGAATGGGGCTTTCCAAATGGAAAAGCAAGGCTAGTACCATCCCGCCCCCATTTCCATGGGCACACGCAGCATACATCCCTGTGGTTTCTGACAAGTCAAAAGAGACACAGAGCACACACTGGTTCCTTCCCTGAATCAACTTCTCGAGGCAGAGTGTTCTGCATCTAGTGAACGGCCTCAACCAAGGCACGCCCTAGCTAGGCCTCTGGGCCCGGGCCTCTTCAGAAGCCTGCAGTGCTACAGGAAGAACTGTGCTTTAGTTGCAATAGGCAAGCAATCCGCCTTTCTCCTGGAGGCAGGGTGACTTCAGGTAGGAGGTCCTGGTTGGAAGGCGAAGCCTAGTGTTTTTTTTCAGTGCCAATCAGAGTAGGGAATGAGTGCGACTTCCACGGCATGTTGGAACCTGCTAGAACCGTGCCCGTGAACCTGTGGTAGTGCTGGGGAAATCAAGCTGTCCCAAGAAAGAGTGTACTGTTTTGCCCATCACTCGGCATACACAGTGTGAGTATGAAGGCCTACGGGCCTGGATGTTGTTTAGAAGAGCCAGGGGAGCCTGGGGGTACTCAGTGTTCTTGCAGGGAATAGGGTTTCCAGGCGAGGCACCTAGGTGTCCCGCAAAGCGTACTGGCGTTCAAATGCTGCAGAGCAGCGACTACGGCCTCATGGAAACTGCTGCACGCCTCCGCTTCTGCAGAGCAATTCAGGGCCTTACCTCGAGGCAAGTCCTCACGTTGAGTGTCCCGTGAGCGACACCGCATGGTAGGATGCTGACTTTCTCCTTGAGTAGAGAGACTTCAGGTACGAGGTCCTCTAAGAATTCTAAGCAGAGTGTTTTCTCATGGCAGCTCAAACGAGGGCAATGTCGAAGACTTCCAGGCCATGTTGGACTGCCTAGAAATGTGGTTCTGATGTTGTTCGAGGGCTCTGGAAATGTAGCACGCCTGAAGTAACGTGCAGTGTGTTGCCCATCACTCGGCAGACACAGAGGGCCTCCGAGGGACCTATGGGCCTCGATGTTGCTCAGTAGGCCCACAGGGGTGTGGGGGTACTCAGTGATCTTGGAACGAAAATGATGCTCCCCCGAGGGGCCTAGGAGTTCTCAAAGGGTACCTTCTTTCAAATAAAGCAGAACAGCGACTAAGAGCTCATGGGAAGAGCTGCCTGCCTCCCGTTCTGCATGGCTACTCGGGGCCTTACCTCGAGGCAAGGACTCACGTTGAGATTCCCTTTAGCTCTAGAGCATGGCTAGATGAGCCCCACCCCGGCCATGGAAGCACCCTGTGTAGCCAGAGAAAACCCATTTTCTTCCCAGACCCATGCCTACGGCGTCCAGAGGCCTGACAACAGCAGAGAATTTCAGGGAGCTTCCAGGGAGCATGAATGGGGCTTTCCAAATGGAAAAGCAAGGCTAGTACCATCCCGCCCCCATTTCCATGGGCACACGCAGCATACATCCCTGTGGTTTCTGACAAGTCAAAAGAGACACAGAGCACACACTTCGTCCTTCCCTGAATCAACTCCTCGAGGCAGGGTGTTCTGCATGTAGTGAACGGCCTCAACCAAGGCGCGCCCTAGCTAGACCTCTGGGCCCGTGCCTCTTCAGAAGCCTGCAGTGCTACAGGAAGAACTGTGCTTTAGTGGCAATAGGAACGCAAGCCGACTTTCTCCTGGAGGCAGGGTGACTTCAGGTAGGAGGTCCTGGTTGGAAGGCGAAGCCTAGTGTTTTTTTTCAGTGCCAATCAGAGTAGGGAATGAGTGCGACTTCCACGGCATGTTGGAACCTGCTAGAACCGTGCCCGTGAACCTGTGGTAGTGCTGGGGAAATCAAGCTGTCCCAAGAAAGAGTGTACTGTTTTGCCCATCACTCGGCATACACAGTGTGAGTACGAAGGCCTACGGGCCTGGATGTTGTTTAGAAGAGCCAGGGGAGCCTGGGGGTACTCAGTGTTCTTGCAGGGAATAGGGTTTCCAGGCGAGGCACCTAGGTGTCCCGCAAAGCGTACTGGCGTTCAAATGCTGCAGAGCAGCGACTACGGCCTCATGGAAACTGCTGCACGCCTCCGCTTCTGCAGAGCAATTCAGGGCCTTACCTCGAGGCAAGTCCTCACGTTGAGTGTCCCGTGAGCGACCCCGCATGGTAGGATGCTGACTTTCTCCTTGAGTAGAGAGACTTCAGGTACGAGGTCCTCTAAGAATTCTAAGCAGAGTGTTTTCTCATGGCAGCTCAAACGAGGGCAATGTCGAAGACTTCCAGGCCATGTTGGACTGCCTAGAAATGTGGTTCTGCTGTTGTTCGAGGGCTCTGGAAATGTAGCACGCCTGAAGTAACGTGCAGTGTGTTGCCCATCACTCGGCAGACACAGAGGGCCTCCGAGGGACCTATGGGCCTCGATGTTGCTCAGTAGGCCCACAGGGGTGTGGGGGTACTCAGTGATCTTGGAACGAAAATGATGCTCACCTGAGGGGCCTAGGAGTTCTCAAAGGGTACCTTCTTTAAAATAAAGCAGAACAGCGACTAAGAGCTCATGGGAAGAGCTGCCTGCCTCCCGTTCTGCATGGCTACTCGGGGCCTTACCTCGAGGCAAGGACTCACGTTGAGATTCCCTTTAGCTCTAGAGCATGGCTAGATGAGCCCCACCCCGGCCATGGAAGCACCCTGTGTAGCCAGAGAAAACCCATTTTCTTCCCAGACCCATGCCTACGGCGTCCAGAGGCCTGACAACAGCAGAGAATTTCAGGGAGCTTCCAGGGAGCATGAATGGGGCTTTCCAAATGGAAAAGCAAGGCTAGTACCATCCCGCCCCCATTTCCATGGGCACACGCAGCATACATCCCTGTGGTTTCTGACAAGTCAAAAGAGACACAGAGCACACACTTCGTCCTTCCCTGAATCAACTCCTCGAGGCAGGGTGTTCTGCATGTAGTGAACGGCCTCAACCAAGGCGCGCCCTAGCTAGACCTCTGGGCCCGTGCCTCTTCAGAAGCCTGCAGTGCTACAGGAAGAACTGTGCTTTAGTGGCAATAGGAACGCAAGCCGACTTTCTCCTGGAGGCAGGGTGACTTCAGGTAGGAGGTCCTGGTTGGAAGGCGAAGCCTAGTGTTTTTTTTCAGTGCCAATCAGAGTAGGGAATGAGTGCGACTTCCACGGCATGTTGGAACCTGCTAGAACCGTGCCCGTGAACCTGTGGTAGTGCTGGGGAAATCAAGCTGTCCCAAGAAAGAGTGTACTGTTTTGCCCATCACTCGGCATACACAGTGTGAGTACGAAGGCCTACGGGCCTGGATGTTGTTTAGAAGAGCCAGGGGAGCCTGGGGGTACTCAGTGTTCTTGCAGGGAATAGGGTTTCCAGGCGAGGCACCTAGGTGTCCCGCAAAGCGTACTGGCGTTCAAATGCTGCAGAGCAGCGACTACGGCCTCATGGAAACTGCTGCACGCCTCCGCTTCTGCAGAGCAATTCAGGGCCTTACCTCGAGGCAAGTCCTCACGTTGAGTGTCCCGTGAGCGACACCGCATGGTAGGATGCTGACTTTCTCCTTGAGTAGAGAGACTTCAGGTACGAGGTCCTCTAAGAATTCTAAGCAGAGTGTTTTCTCATGGCAGCTCAAACGAGGGCAATGTCGAAGACTTCCAGGCCATGTTGGACTGCCTAGAAATGTGGTTCTGCTGTTGTTCGAGGGCTCTGGAAATGTAGCACGCCTGAAGTAACGTGCAGTGTGTTGCCCATCACTCGGCAGACACAGAGGGCCTCCGAGGGACCTATGGGCCTCGATGTTGCTCAGTAGGCCCACAGGGGTGTGGGGGTACTCAGTGATCTTGGAACGAAAATGATGCTCACCCGAGGGGCCTAGGAGTTCTCAAAGGGTACCTTCTTTAAAATAAAGCAGAACAGCGACTAAGAGCTCATGGGAAGAGCTGCCTGCCTCCCGTTCTGCATGGCTACTCGGGGCCTTACCTCGAGGCAAGGACTCACGTTGAGATTCCCTTTAGCTCTAGAGCATGGCTAGATGAGCCCCACCCCGGCCATGGAAGCACCCTGTGTAGCCAGAGAAAACCCATTTCCTTCCCAGACCCATGCCTACGGCGTCCAGAGGCCTGACAACAGCAGAGAATTTCAGGGAGCTTCCAGGGAGCATGAATGGGGCTTTCCAAATGGAAAAGCAAGGCTAGTACCATCCCGCCCCCATTTCCATGGGCACACGCAGCATACATCCCTGTGGTTTCTGACAAGTCAAAAGAGACACAGAGCACACACTGGTTCCTTCCCTGAATCAACTTCTCGAGGCAGAGTGTTCTGCATCTAGTGAACGGCCTCAACCAAGGCACGCCCTAGCTAGGCCTCTGGGCCCGGGCCTCTTCAGAAGCCTGCAGTGCTACAGGAAGAACTGTGCTTTAGTTGCAATAGGCAAGCAATCCGCCTTTCTCCTGGAGGCAGGGTGACTTCAGGTAGGAGGTCCTGGTTGGAAGGCGAAGCCTAGTGTTTTTTTTCAGTGCCAATCAGAGTAGGGAATGAGTGCGACTTCCACGGCATGTTGGAACCTGCTAGAACCGTGCCCGTGAACCTGTGGTAGTGCTGGGGAAATCAAGCTGTCCCAAGAAAGAGTGTACTGTTTTGCCCATCACTCGGCATACACAGTGTGAGTACGAAGGCCTACGGGCCTGGATGTTGTTTAGAAGAGCCAGGGGAGCCTGGGGGTACTCAGTGTTCTTGCAGGGAATAGGGTTTCCAGGCGAGGCACCTAGGTGTCCCGCAAAGCGTACTGGCGTTCAAATGCTGCAGAGCAGCGACTACGGCCTCATGGAAACTGCTGCACGCCTCCGCTTCTGCAGAGCAATTCAGGGCCTTACCTCGAGGCAAGTCCTCACGTTGAGTGTCCCGTGAGCGACACCGCATGGTAGGATGCTGACTTTCTCCTTGAGTAGAGAGACTTCAGGTACGAGGTCCTCTAAGAATTCTAAGCAGAGTGTTTTCTCATGGCAGCTCAAACGAGGGCAATGTCGAAGACTTCCAGGCCATGTTGGACTGCCTAGAAATGTGGTTCTGATGTTGTTCGAGGGCTCTGGAAATGTAGCACGCCTGAAGTAACGTGCAGTGTGTTGCCCATCACTCGGCAGACACAGAGGGCCTCCGAGGGACCTATGGGCCTCGATGTTGCTCAGTAGGCCCACAGGGGTGTGGGGGTACTCAGTGATCTTGGAACGAAAATGATGCTCACCCGAGGGGCCTAGGAGTTCTCAAAGGGTACCTTCTTTAAAATAAAGCAGAACAGCGACTAAGAGCTCATGGGAAGAGCTGCCTGCCTCCCGTTCTGCATGGCTACTCGGGGCCTTACCTCGAGGCAAGGACTCACGTTGAGATTCCCTTTAGCTCTAGAGCATGGCTAGATGAGCCCCACCCCGGCCATGGAAGCACCCTGTGTAGCCAGAGAAAACCCATTTTCTTCCCAGACCCATGCCTACGGCGTCCAGAGGCCTGACAACAGCAGAGAATTTCAGGGAGCTTCCAGGGAGCATGAATGGGGCTTTCCAAATGGAAAAGCAAGGCTAGTACCATCCCGCCCCCATTTCCATGGGCACACGCAGCATACATCCCTGTGGTTTCTGACAAGTCAAAAGAGACACAGAGCACACACTTCGTCCTTCCCTGAATCAACTCCTCGAGGCAGGGTGTTCTGCATGTAGTGAACGGCCTCAACCAAGGCGCGCCCTAGCTAGACCTCTGGGCCCGGGCCTCTTCAGAAGCCTGCAGTGCTACAGGAAGAACTGTGCTTTAGTGGCAATAGGAACGCAAGCCGACTTTCTCCTGGAGGCAGGGTGACTTCAGGTAGGAGGTCCTGGTTGGAAGGCGAAGCCTAGTGTTTTTTTTCAGTGCCAATCAGAGTAGGGAATGAGTGCGACTTCCACGGCATGTTGGAACCTGCTAGAACCGTGCCCGTGAACCTGTGGTAGTGCTGGGGAAATCAAGCTGTCCCAAGAAAGAGTGTACTGTTTTGCCCATCACTCGGCATACACAGTGTGAGTACGAAGGCCTACGGGCCTGGATGTTGTTTAGAAGAGCCAGGGGAGCCTGGGGGTACTCAGTGTTCTTGCAGGGAATAGGGTTTCCAGGCGAGGCACCTAGGTGTCCCGCAAAGCGTACTGGCGTTCAAATGCTGCAGAGCAGCGACTACGGCCTCATGGAAACTGCTGCACGCCTCCGCTTCTGCAGAGCAATTCAGGGCCTTACCTCGAGGCAAGTCCTCACGTTGAGTGTCCCGTGAGCGACCCCGCATGGTAGGATGCTGACTTTCTCCTTGAGTAGAGAGACTTCAGGTACGAGGTCCTCTAAGAATTCTAAGCAGAGTGTTTTCTCATGGCAGCTCAAACGAGGGCAATGTCGAAGACTTCCAGGCCATGTTGGACTGCCTAGAAATGTGGTTCTGCTGTTGTTCGAGGGCTCTGGAAATGTAGCACGCCTGAAGTAACGTGCAGTGTGTTGCCCATCACTCGGCAGACACAGAGGGCCTCCGAGGGACCTATGGGCCTCGATGTTGCTCAGTAGGCCCACAGGGGTGTGGGGGTACTCAGTGATCTTGGAACGAAAATGATGCTCACCCGAGGGGCCTAGGAGTTCTCAAAGGGTACCTTCTTTCAAATAAAGCAGAACAGCGACTAAGAGCTCATGGGAAGAGCTGCCTGCCTCCCGTTCTGCATGGCTACTCGGGGCCTTACCTCGAGGCAAGGACTCACGTTGAGATTCCCTTTAGCTCTAGAGCATGGCTAGATGAGCCCCACCCCGGCCATGGAAGCACCCTGTGTAGCCAGAGAAAACCCATTTTCTTCCCAGACCCATGCCTACGGCATCCAGAGGCCTGACAACAGCAGAGAATTTCAGGGAGCTTCCAGGGAGCATGAATGGGGCTTTCCAAATGGAAAAGCAAGGCTAGTACCATCCCGCCCCCATTTCCATGGGCACACGCAGCATACATCCCTGTGGTTTCTGACAAGTCAAAAGAGACACAGAGCACACACTTCGTCCTTCCCTGAATCAACTCCTCGAGGCAGGGTGTTCTGCATGTAGTGAACGGCCTCAACCAAGGCGCGCCCTAGCTAGACCTCTGGGCCTGTGCCTCTTCAGAAGCCTGCAGTGCTACAGGAAGAACTGTGCTTTAGTGGCAATAGGAACGCAAGCCGACTTTCTCCTGGAGGCAGGGTGACTTCAGGTACGAGGTCCTGGTTGGAAGGCGAAGCCTAGTGTTTTTTTTCAGTGCCAATCAGAGTAGGGAATGAGTGCGACTTCCACGGCATGTTGGAACCTGCTAGAACCGTGCCCGTGAACCTGTGGTAGTGCTGGGGAAATCAAGCTGTCCCAAGAAAGAGTGTACTGTTTTGCCCATCACTCGGCATACACAGTGTGAGTACGAAGGCCTACGGGCCTGGATGTTGTTTAGAAGAGCCAGGGGAGCCTGGGGGTACTCAGTGTTCTTGCAGGGAATAGGGTTTCCAGGCGAGGCACCTAGGTGTCCCGCAAAGCGTACTGGCGTTCAAATGCTGCAGAGCAGCGACTACGGCCTCATGGAAACTGCTGCACGCCTCCGCTTCTGCAGAGCAATTCAGGGCCTTACCTCGAGGCAAGTCCTCACGTTGAGTGTCCCGTGAGCGACCCCGCATGGTAGGATGCTGACTTTCTCCTTGAGTAGAGAGACTTCAGGTACGAGGTCCTCTAAGAATTCTAAGCAGAGTGTTTTCTCATGGCAGCTCAAACGAGGGCAATGTCGAAGACTTCCAGGCCATGTTGGACTGCCTAGAAATGTGGTTCTGCTGTTGTTCGAGGGCTCTGGAAATGTAGCACGCCTGAAGTAACGTGCAGTGTGTTGCCCATCACTCGGCAGACACAGAGGGCCTCCGAGGGACCTATGGGCCTCGATGTTGCTCAGTAGGCCCACAGGGGTGTGGGGGTACTCAGTGATCTTGGAACGAAAATGATGCTCACCCGAGGGGCCTAGGAGTTCTCAAAGGGTACCTTCTTTAAAATAAAGCAGAACAGCGACTAAGAGCTCATGGGAAGAGCTGCCTGCCTCCCGTTCTGCATGGCTACTCGGGGCCTTACCTCGAGGCAAGGACTCACGTTGAGATTCCCTTTAGCTCTAGAGCATGGCTAGATGAGCCCCACCCCGGCCATGGAAGCACCCTGTGTAGCCAGAGAAAACCCATTTTCTTCCCAGACCCATGCCTACGGCGTCCAGAGGCCTGACAACAGCAGAGAATTTCAGGGAGCTTCCAGGGAGCATGAATGGGGCTTTCCAAATGGAAAAGCAAGGCTAGTACCATCCCGCCCCCATTTCCATGGGCACACGCAGCATACATCCCTGTGGTTTCTGACAAGTCAAAAGAGACACAGAGCACACACTTCGTCCTTCCCTGAATCAACTCCTCGAGGCAGGGTGTTCTGCATGTAGTGAACGGCCTCAACCAAGGCGCGCCCTAGCTAGACCTCTGGGCCCGTGCCTCTTCAGAAGCCTGCAGTGCTACAGGAAGAACTGTGCTTTAGTGGCAATAGGAACGCAAGCCGACTTTCTCCTGGAGGCAGGGTGACTTCAGGTAGGAGGTCCTGGTTGGAAGGCGAAGCCTAGTGTTTTTTTTCAGTGCCAATCAGAGTAGGGAATGAGTGCGACTTCCACGGCATGTTGGAACCTGCTAGAACCGTGCCCGTGAACCTGTGGTAGTGCTGGGGAAATCAAGCTGTCCCAAGAAAGAGTGTACTGTTTTGCCCATCACTCGGCATACACAGTGTGAGTACGAAGGCCTACGGGCCTGGATGTTGTTTAGAAGAGCCAGGGGAGCCTGGGGGTACTCAGTGTTCTTGCAGGGAATAGGGTTTCCAGGCGAGGCACCTAGGTGTCCCGCAAAGCGTACTGGCGTTCAAATGCTGCAGAGCAGCGACTACGGCCTCATGGAAACTGCTGCACGCCTCCGCTTCTGCAGAGCAATTCAGGGCCTTACCTCGAGGCAAGTCCTCACGTTGAGTGTCCCGTGAGCGACACCGCATGGTAGGATGCTGACTTTCTCCTTGAGTAGAGAGACTTCAGGTACGAGGTCCTCTAAGAATTCTAAGCAGAGTGTTTTCTCATGGCAGCTCAAACGAGGGCAATGTCGAAGACTTCCAGGCCATGTTGGACTGCCTAGAAATGTGGTTCTGCTGTTGTTCGAGGGCTCTGGAAATGTAGCACGCCTGAAGTAACGTGCAGTGTGTTGCCCATCACTCGGCAGACACAGAGGGCCTCCGAGGGACCTATGGGCCTCGATGTTGCTCAGTAGGCCCACAGGGGTGTGGGGGTACTCAGTGATCTTGGAACGAAAATGATGCTCACCCGAGGGGCCTAGGAGTTCTCAAAGGGTACCTTCTTTAAAATAAAGCAGAACAGCGACTAAGAGCTCATGGGAAGAGCTGCCTGCCTCCCGTTCTGCATGGCTACTCGGGGCCTTACCTCGAGGCAAGGACTCACGTTGAGATTCCCTTTAGCTCTAGAGCATGGCTAGATGAGCCCCACCCCGGCCATGGAAGCACCCTGTGTAGCCAGAGAAAACCCATTTTCTTCCCAGACCCATGCCTACGGCGTCCAGAGGCCTGACAACAGCAGAGAATTTCAGGGAGCTTCCAGGGAGCATGAATGGGGCTTTCCAAATGGAAAAGCAAGGCTAGTACCATCCCGCCCCCATTTCCATGGGCACACGCAGCATACATCCCTGTGGTTTCTGACAAGTCAAAAGAGACACAGAGCACACACTTCGTCCTTCCCTGAATCAACTCCTCGAGGCAGGGTGTTCTGCATGTAGTGAACGGCCTCAACCAAGGCGCGCCCTAGCTAGACCTCTGGGCCCGTGCCTCTTCAGAAGCCTGCAGTGCTACAGGAAAAACTGTGCTTTAGTGGCAATAGGAACGCAAGCCGACTTTCTCCTGGAGGCAGGGTGACTTCAGGTAGGAGGTCCTGGTTGGAAGGCGAAGCCTAGTGTTTTTTTTTCAGTGCCAATCAGAGTAGGGAATGAGTGCGACTTCCACGGCATGTTGGAACCTGCTAGAACCGTGCCCGTGAACCTGTGGTAGTGCTGGGGAAATCAAGCTGTCCCAAGAAAGAGTGTACTGTTTTGCCCATCACTCGGCATACACAGTGTGAGTACGAAGGCCTACGGGCCTGGATGTTGTTTAGAAGAGCCAGGGGAGCCTGGGGGTACTCAGTGTTCTTGCAGGGAATAGGGTTTCCAGGCGAGGCACCTAGGTGTCCCGCAAAGCGTACTGGCGTTCAAATGCTGCAGAGCAGCGACTACGGCCTCATGGAAACTGCTGCACGCCTCCGCTTCTGCAGAGCAATTCAGGGCCTTACCTCGAGGCAAGTCCTCACGTTGAGTGTCCCGTGAGCGACACCGCATGGTAGGATGCTGTCTTTCTCCTTGAGTAGAGAGACTTCAGGTACGAGGTCCTCTAAGAATTCTAAGCAGAGTGTTTTCTCATGGCAGCTCAAACGAGGGCAATGTCGAAGACTTCCAGGCCATGTTGGACTGCCTAGAAATGTGGTTCTGCTGTTGTTCGAGGGCTCTGGAAATGTAGCACGCCTGAAGTAACGTGCAGTGTGTTGCCCATCACTCGGCAGACACAGAGGGCCTCCGAGGGACCTATGGGCCTCGATGTTGCTCAGTAGGCCCACAGGGGTGTGGGGGTACTCAGTGATCTTGGAACGAAAATGATGCTCACCCGAGGGGCCTAGGAGTTCTCAAAGGGTACCTTCTTTAAAATAAAGCAGAACAGCGACTAAGAGCTCATGGGAAGAGCTGCCTGCCTCCCGTTCTGCATGGCTACTCGGGGCCTTACCTCGAGGCAAGGACTCACGTTGAGATTCCCTTTAGCTCTAGAGCATGGCTAGATGAGCCCCACCCCGGCCATGGAAGCACCCTGTGTAGCCAGAGAAAACCCATTTTCTTCCCAGACCCATGCCTACGGCGTCCAGAGGCCTGACAACAGCAGAGAATTTCAGGGAGCTTCCAGGGAGCATGAATGGGGCTTTCCAAATGGAAAAGCAAGGCTAGTACCATCCCGCCCCCATTTCCATGGGCACACGCAGCATACATCCCTGTGGTTTCTGACAAGTCAAAAGAGACACAGAGCACACACTTCGTCCTTCCCTGAATCAACTCCTCGAGGCAGGGTGTTCTGCATGTAGTGAACGGCCTCAACCAAGGCGCGCCCTAGCTAGACCTCTGGGCCCGTGCCTCTTCAGAAGCCTGCAGTGCTACAGGAAAAACTGTGCTTTAGTGGCAATAGGAACGCAAGCCGACTTTCTCCTGGAGGCAGGGTGACTTCAGGTAGGAGGTCCTGGTTGGAAGGCGAAGCCTAGTGTTTTTTTTTCAGTGCCAATCAGAGTAGGGAATGAGTGCGACTTCCACGGCATGTTGGAACCTGCTAGAACCGTGCCCGTGAACCTGTGGTAGTGCTGGGGAAATCAAGCTGTCCCAAGAAAGAGTGTACTGTTTTGCCCATCACTCGGCATACACAGTGTGAGTACGAAGGCCTACGGGCCTGGATGTTGTTGAGAAGAGCCAGGGGAGCCTGGGGGTACTCAGTGTTCTTGCAGGGAATAGGGTTTCCAGGCGAGGCACCTAGGTGTCCCGCAAAGCGTACTGGCGTTCAAATGCTGCAGAGCAGCGACTACGGCCTCATGGAAACTGCTGCACGCCTCCGCTTCTGCAGAGCAATTCAGGGCCTTACCTCGAGGCAAGTCCTCACGTTGAGTGTCCCGTGAGCGACCCCGCATGGTAGGATGCTGACTTTCTCCTTGAGTAGAGAGACTTCAGGTACGAGGTCCTCTAAGAATTCTAAGCAGAGTGTTTTCTCATGGCAGCTCAAACGAGGGCAATGTCGAAGACTTCCAGGCCATGTTGGACTGCCTAGAAATGTGGTTCTGCTGTTGTTCGAGGGCTCTGGAAATGTAGCACGCCTGAAGTAACGTGCAGTGTGTTGCCCATCACTCGGCAGACACAGAGGGCCTCCGAGGGACCTATGGGCCTCGATGTTGCTCAGTAGGCCCACAGGGGTGTGGGGGTACTCAGTGATCTTGGAACGAAAATGATGCTCACCCGAGGGGCCTAGGAGTTCTCAAAGGGTACCTTCTTTAAAATAAAGCAGAACAGCGACTAAGAGCTCATGGGAAGAGCTGCCTGCCTCCCGTTCTGCATGGCTACTCGGGGCCTTACCTCGAGGCAAGGACTCACGTTGAGATTCCCTTTAGCTCTAGAGCATGGCTAGATGAGCCCCACCCCGGCCGTGGAAGCACCCTGTGTAGCCAGAGAAAACCCATTTTCTTCCCAGACCCATGCCTACGGCGTCCAGAGGCCTGACAACAGCAGAGAATTTCAGGGAGCTTCCAGGGAGCATGAATGGGGCTTTCCAAATGGAAAAGCAAGGCTAGTACCATCCCGCCCCCATTTCCATGGGCACACGCAGCATACATCCCTGTGGTTTCTGACAAGTCAAAAGAGACACAGAGCACACACTTCGTCCTTCCCTGAATCAACTCCTCGAGGCAGGGTGTTCTGCATGTAGTGAACGGCCTCAACCAAGGCGCGCCCTAGCTAGACCTCTGGGCCCGTGCCTCTTCAGAAGCCTGCAGTGCTACAGGAAAAACTGTGCTTTAGTGGCAATAGGAACGCAAGCCGACTTTCTCCTGGAGGCAGGGTGACTTCAGGTAGGAGGTCCTGGTTGGAAGGCGAAGCCTAGTGTTTTTTTTTCAGTGCCAATCAGAGTAGGGAATGAGTGCGACTTCCACGGCATGTTGGAACCTGCTAGAACCGTGCCCGTGAACCTGTGGTAGTGCTGGGGAAATCAAGCTGTCCCAAGAAAGAGTGTACTGTTTTGCCCATCACTCGGCATACACAGTGTGAGTACGAAGGCCTACGGGCCTGGATGTTGTTGAGAAGAGCCAGGGGAGCCTGGGGGTACTCAGTGTTCTTGCAGGGAATAGGGTTTCCAGGCGAGGCACCTAGGTGTCCCGCAAAGCGTACTGGCGTTCAAATGCTGCAGAGCAGCGACTACGGCCTCATGGAAACTGCTGCACGCCTCCGCTTCTGCAGAGCAATTCAGGGCCTTACCTCGAGGCAAGTCCTCACGTTGAGTGTCCCGTGAGCGACCCCGCATGGTAGGATGCTGACTTTCTCCTTGAGTAGAGAGACTTCAGGTACGAGGTCCTCTAAGAATTCTAAGCAGAGTGTTTTCTCATGGCAGCTCAAACGAGGGCAATGTCGAAGACTTCCAGGCCATGTTGGACTGCCTAGAAATGTGGTTCTGCTGTTGTTCGAGGGCTCTGGAAATGTAGCACGCCTGAAGTAACGTGCAGTGTGTTGCCCATCACTCGGCAGACACAGAGGGCCTCCGAGGGACCTATGGGCCTCGATGTTGCTCAGTAGGCCCACAGGGGTGTGGGGGTACTCAGTGATCTTGGAACGAAAATGATGCTCACCCGAGGGGCCTAGGAGTTCTCAAAGGGTACCTTCTTTAAAATAAAGCAGAACAGCGACTAAGAGCTCATGGGAAGAGCTGCCTGCCTCCCGTTCTGCATGGCTACTCGGGGCCTTACCTCGAGGCAAGGACTCACGTTGAGATTCCCTTTAGCTCTAGAGCATGACAAGAAGGGAGCCACCCCGGCCGTGGAAGCACCCTGTGTAGCCAGAGAAAACCCATTTTCTTCCCAGACCCATGCCTACGGCGTCCAGAGGCCTGACAACAGCAGAGAATTTCAGGGAGCTTCCAGGGAGCATGAATGGGGCTTTCCAAATGGAAAAGCAAGGCTAGTACCATCCCGCCCCCATTTCCATGGGCACACGCAGCATACATCCCTGTGGTTTCTGACAAGTCAAAAGAGACACAGAGCACACACTTCGTCCTTCCCTGAATCAACTCCTCGAGGCAGGGTGTTCTGCATGTAGTGAACGGCCTCAACCAAGGCGCGCCCTAGCTAGACCTCTGGGCCCGTGCCTCTTCAGAAGCCTGCAGTGCTACAGGAAAAACTGTGCTTTAGTGGCAATAGGAACGCAAGCCGACTTTCTCCTGGAGGCAGGGTGACTTCAGGTAGGAGGTCCTGGTTGGAAGGCGAAGCCTAGTGTTTTTTTTTCAGTGCCAATCAGAGTAGGGAATGAGTGCGACTTCCACGGCATGTTGGAACCTGCTAGAACCGTGCCCGTGAACCTGTGGTAGTGCTGGGGAAATCAAGCTGTCCCAAGAAAGAGTGTACTGTTTTGCCCATCACTCGGCATACACAGTGTGAGTACGAAGGCCTACGGGCCTGGATGTTGTTGAGAAGAGCCAGGGGAGCCTGGGGGTACTCAGTGTTCTTGCAGGGAATAGGGTTTCCAGGCGAGGCACCTAGGTGTCCCGCAAAGCGTACTGGCGTTCAAATGCTGCAGAGCAGCGACTACGGCCTCATGGAAACTGCTGCACGCCTCCGCTTCTGCAGAGCAATTCAGGGCCTTACCTCGAGGCAAGTCCTCACGTTGAGTGTCCCGTGAGCGACCCCGCATGGTAGGATGCTGACTTTCTCCTTGAGTAGAGAGACTTCAGGTACGAGGTCCTCTAAGAATTCTAAGCAGAGTGTTTTCTCATGGCAGCTCAAACGAGGGCAATGTCGAAGACTTCCAGGCCATGTTGGACTGCCTAGAAATGTGGTTCTGCTGTTGTTCGAGGGCTCTGGAAATGTAGCACGCCTGAAGTAACGTGCAGTGTGTTGCCCATCACTCGGCAGACACAGAGGGCCTCCGAGGGACCTATGGGCCTCGATGTTGCTCAGTAGGCCCACAGGGGTGTGGGGGTACTCAGTGATCTTGGAACGAAAATGATGCTCACCCGAGGGGCCTAGGAGTTCTCAAAGGGTACCTTCTTTAAAATAAAGCAGAACAGCGACTAAGAGCTCATGGGAAGAGCTGCCTGCCTCCCGTTCTGCATGGCTACTCGGGGCCTTACCTCGAGGCAAGGACTCACGTTGAGATTCCCTTTAGCTCTAGAGCATGACAAGAAGAGAGCCACCCCGGCCGTGGAAGCACCCTGTGTAGCCAGAGAAAACCCATTTTCTTCCCAGACCCATGCCTACGGCGTCCAGAGGCCTGACAACAGCAGAGAATTTCAGGGAGCTTCCAGGGAGCATGAATGGGGCTTTCCAAATGGAAAAGCAAGGCTAGTACCATCCCGCCCCCATTTCCATGGGCACACGCAGCATACATCCCTGTGGTTTCTGACAAGTCAAAAGAGACACAGAGCACACACTTCGTCCTTCCCTGAATCAACTCCTCGAGGCAGGGTGTTCTGCATGTAGTGAACGGCCTCAACCAAGGCGCGCCCTAGCTAGACCTCTGGGCCCGTGCCTCTTCAGAAGCCTGCAGTGCTACAGGAAAAACTGTGCTTTGGTGGCAATAGGAACGCAAGCCGACTTTCTCCTGGAGGCAGGGTGACTTCAGGTAGGAGGTCCTGGTTGGAAGGCGAAGCCTAGTGTTTTTTTTTCAGTGCCAATCAGAGTAGGGAATGAGTGCGACTTCCACGGCATGTTGGAACCTGCTAGAACCGTGCCCGTGAACCTGTGGTAGTGCTGGGGAAATCAAGCTGTCCCAAGAAAGAGTGTACTGTTTTGCCCATCACTCGGCATACACAGTGTGAGTACGAAGGCCTACGGGCCTGGATGTTGTTGAGAAGAGCCAGGGGAGCCTGGGGGTACTCAGTGTTCTTGCAGGGAATAGGGTTTCCAGGCGAGGCACCTAGGTGTCCCGCAAAGCGTACTGGCGTTCAAATGCTGCAGAGCAGCGACTACGGCCTCATGGAAACTGCTGCACGCCTCCGCTTCTGCAGAGCAATTCAGGGCCTTACCTCGAGGCAAGTCCTCACGTTGAGTGTCCCGTGAGCGACACCGCATGGTAGGATGCTGACTTTCTCCTTGAGTAGAGAGACTTCAGGTACGAGGTCCTCTAAGAATTCTAAGCAGAGTGTTTTCTCATGGCAGCTCAAACGAGGGCAATGTCGAAGACTTCCAGGCCATGTTGGACTGCCTAGAAATGTGGTTCTGCTGTTGTTCGAGGGCTCTGGAAATGTAGCACGCCTGAAGTAACGTGCAGTGTGTTGCCCATCACTCGGCAGACACAGAGGGCCTCCGAGGGACCTATGGGCCTCGATGTTGCTCAGTAGGCCCACAGGGGTGTGGGGGTACTCAGTGATCTTGGAACGAAAATGATGCTCACCCGAGGGGCCTAGGAGTTCTCAAAGGGTACCTTCTTTAAAATAAAGCAGAACAGCGACTAAGAGCTCATGGGAAGAGCTGCCTGCCTCCCGTTCTGCATGGCTACTCGGGGCCTTACCTCGAGGCAAGGACTCACGTTGAGATTCCCTTTAGCTCTAGAGCATGGCTAGATGAGCCCCACCCCGGCCGTGGAAGCACCCTGTGTAGCCAGAGAAAACCCATTTTCTTCCCAGACCCATGCCTACGGCGTCCAGAGGCCTGACAACAGCAGAGAATTTCAGGGAGCTTCCAGGGAGCATGAATGGGGCTTTCCAAATGGAAAAGCAAGGCTAGTACCATCCCGCCCCCATTTCCATGGGCACACGCAGCATACATCCCTGTGGTTTCTGACAAGTCAAAAGAGACACAGAGCACACACTTCGTCCTTCCCTGAATCAACTCCTCGAGGCAGGGTGTTCTGCATGTAGTGAACGGCCTCAACCAAGGCGCGCCCTAGCTAGACCTCTGGGCCCGTGCCTCTTCAGAAGCCTGCAGTGCTACAGGAAAAACTGTGCTTTAGTGGCAATAGGAACGCAAGCCGACTTTCTCCTGGAGGCAGGGTGACTTCAGGTAGGAGGTCCTGGTTGGAAGGCGAAGCCTAGTGTTTTTTTTTCAGTGCCAATCAGAGTAGGGAATGAGTGCGACTTCCACGGCATGTTGGAACCTGCTAGAACCGTGCCCGTGAACCTGTGGTAGTGCTGGGGAAATCAAGCTGTCCCAAGAAAGAGTGTACTGTTTTGCCCATCACTCGGCATACACAGTGTGAGTACGAAGGCCTACGGGCCTGGATGTTGTTGAGAAGAGCCAGGGGAGCCTGGGGGTACTCAGTGTTCTTGCAGGGAATAGGGTTTCCAGGCGAGGCACCTAGGTGTCCCGCAAAGCGTACTGGCGTTCAAATGCTGCAGAGCAGCGACTACGGCCTCATGGAAACTGCTGCACGCCTCCGCTTCTGCAGAGCAATTCAGGGCCTTACCTCGAGGCAAGTCCTCACGTTGAGTGTCCCGTGAGCGACACCGCATGGTAGGATGCTGACTTTCTCCTTGAGTAGAGAGACTTCAGGTACGAGGTCCTCTAAGAATTCTAAGCAGAGTGTTTTCTCATGGCAGCTCAAACGAGGGCAATGTCGAAGACTTCCAGGCCATGTTGGACTGCCTAGAAATGTGGTTCTGCTGTTGTTCGAGGGCTCTGGAAATGTAGCACGCCTGAAGTAACGTGCAGTGTGTTGCCCATCACTCGGCAGACACAGAGGGCCTCCGAGGGACCTATGGGCCTCGATGTTGCTCAGTAGGCCCACAGGGGTATGGGGTTACTCAGTGATCTTGGAACGAAAATGATGCTCACCCGAGGGGCCTAGGAGTTCTCAAAGGGTACCTTCTTTAAAATAAAGCAGAACAGCGACTAAGAGCTCATGGGAAGAGCTGCCTGCCTCCCGTTCTGCATGGCTACTCGGGGCCTTACCTCGAGGCAAGGACTCACGTTGAGATTCCCTTTAGCTCTAGAGCATTACAAGAAGAGAGCCACCCCGGCCGTGGAAGCACCCTGTGTAGCCAGAGAAAACCCATTTTCTTCCCAGACCCATGCCTACGGCGTCCAGAGGCCTGACAACAGCAGAGAATTTCAGGGAGCTTCCAGGGAGCATGAATGGGGCTTTCCAAATGGAAAAGCAAGGCTAGTACCATCCCGCCCCCATTTCCATGGGCACACGCAGCATACATCCCTGTGGTTTCTGACAAGTCAAAAGAGACACAGAGCACACACTTCGTCCTTCCCTGAATCAACTCCTCGAGGCAGGGTGTTCTGCATGTAGTGAACGGCCTCAACCAAGGCGCGCCCTAGCTAGACCTCTGGGCCCGTGCCTCTTCAGAAGCCTGCAGTGCTACAGGAAAAACTGTGCTTTAGTGGCAATAGGAACGCAAGCCGACTTTCTCCTGGAGGCAGGGTGACTTCAGGTAGGAGGTCCTGGTTGGAAGGCGAAGCCTAGTGTTTTTTTTTCAGTGCCAATCAGAGTAGGGAATGAGTGCGACTTCCACGGCATGTTGGAACCTGCTAGAACCGTGCCCGTGAACCTGTGGTAGTGCTGGGGAAATCAAGCTGTCCCAAGAAAGAGTGTACTGTTTTGCCCATCACTCGGCATACACAGTGTGAGTACGAAGGCCTACGGGCCTGGATGTTGTTTAGAAGAGCCAGGGGAGCCTGGGGGTACTCAGTGTTCTTGCAGGGAATAGGGTTTCCAGGCGAGGCACCTAGGTGTCCCGCAAAGCGTACTGGCGTTCAAATGCTGCAGAGCAGCGACTACGGCCTCATGGAAACTGCTGCACGCCTCCGCTTCTGCAGAGCAATTCAGGGCCTTACCTCGAGGCAAGTCCTCACGTTGAGTGTCCCGTGAGCGACCCCGCATGGTAGGATGCTGACTTTCTCCTTGAGTAGAGAGACTTCAGGTACGAGGTCCTCTAAGAATTCTAAGCAGAGTGTTTTCTCATGGCAGCTCAAACGAGGGCAATGTCGAAGACTTCCAGGCCATGTTGGACTGCCTAGAAATGTGGTTCTGCTGTTGTTCGAGGGCTCTGGAAATGTAGCACGCCTGAAGTAACATGCAGTGTGTTGCCCATCACTCGGCAGACACAGAGGGCCTCCGAGGTACCTATGGGCCTCGATGTTGCTCAGTAGGCCCACAGGGGTGTGGGGGTACTCAGTGATCTTGGAACGAAAATGATGCTCACCCGAGGGGCCTAGGAGTTCTCAAAGGGTACCTTCTTTAAAATAAAGCAGAACAGCGACTAAGAGCTCATGGGAAGAGCTGCCTGCCTCCCGTTCTGCATGGCTACTCGGGGCCTTACCTCGAGGCAAGGACTCACGTTGAGATTCCCTTTAGCTCTAGAGCATTACAAGAAGAGAGCCACCCCGGCCGTGGAAGCACCCTGTGTAGCCAGAGAAAACCCATTTTCTTCCCAGACCCATGCCTACGGCGTCCAGAGGCCTGACAACAGCAGAGAATTTCAGGGAGCTTCCAGGGAGCATGAATGGGGCTTTCCAAATGGAAAAGCAAGGCTAGTACCATCCCGCCCCCATTTCCATGGGCACACGCAGCATACATCCCTGTGGTTTCTGACAAGTCAAAAGAGACACAGAGCACACACTGGTTCCTTCCCTGAATCAACTTCTCGAGGCAGAGTGTTCTGCATCTAGTGAACGGCCTCAACCAAGGCACGCCCTAGCTAGGCCTCTGGGCCCGGGCCTCTTCAGAAGCCTGCAGTGCTACAGGAAGAACTGTGCTTTAGTTGCAATAGGCAAGCAATCCGCCTTTCTCCTGGAGGCAGGGTGACTTCAGGTAGGAGGTCCTGGTTGGAAGGCGAAGCCTAGTGTTTTTTTCAGTGCCAATCAGAGTAGGGAATGAGTGCGACTTCCACGGCATGTTGGAACCTGCTAGAACCGTGCCCGTGAACCTGTGGTAGTGCTGGGGAAATCAAGCTGTCCCAAGAAAGAGTGTACTGTTTTGCCCATCACTCGGCATACACAGTGTGAGTACGAAGGCCTACGGGCCTGGATGTTGTTGAGAAGAGCCAGGGGAGCCTGGGGGTACTCAGTGTTCTTGCAGGGAATAGGGTTTCCAGGCGAGGCACCTAGGTGTCCCGCAAAGCGTACTGGCGTTCAAATGCTGCAGAGCAGCGACTACGGCCTCATGGAAACTGCTGCACGCCTCCGCTTCTGCAGAGCAATTCAGGGCCTTACCTCGAGGCAAGTCCTCACGTTGAGTGTCCCGTGAGCGACACCGCATGGTAGGATGCTGTCTTTCTCCTTGAGTAGAGAGACTTCAGGTACGAGGTCCTCTAAGAATTCTAAGCAGAGTGTTTTCTCATGGCAGCTCAAACGAGGGCAATTTCGAAGACTTCCAGGCCATGTTGGACTGCCTAGAAATGTGGTTCTGCTGTTGTTCGAGGGCTCTGGAAATGTAGCACGCCTGAAGTAACGTGCAGTGTGTTGCCCATCACTCGGCAGACACAGAGGGCCTCCGAGGGACCTATGGGCCTCGATGTTGCTCAGTAGGCCCACAGGGGTGTGGGGGTACTCAGTGATCTTGGAACGAAAATGATGCTCACCCGAGGGGCCTAGGAGTTCTCAAAGGGTACCTTCTTTAAAATAAAGCAGAACAGCGACTAAGAGCTCATGGGAAGAGCTGCCTGCCTCCCGTTCTGCATGGCTACTCGGGGCCTTACCTCGAGGCAAGGACTCACGTTGAGATTCCCTTTAGCTCTAGAGCATGGCTAGATGAGCCCCACCCCGGCCGTGGAAGCACCCTGTGTAGCCAGAGAAAACCCATTTTCTTCCCAGACCCATGCCTACGGCGTCCAGAGGCCTGACAACAGCAGAGAATTTCAGGGAGCTTCCAGGGAGCATGAATGGGGCTTTCCAAATGGAAAAGCAAGGCTAGTACCATCCCGCCCCCATTTCCATGGGCACACGCAGCATACATCCCTGTGGTTTCTGACAAGTCAAAAGAGACACAGAGCACACACTGGTTCCTTCCCTGAATCAACTTCTCGAGGCAGAGTGTTCTGCATCTAGTGAACGGCCTCAACCAAGGCACGCCCTAGCTAGGCCTCTGGGCCCGGGCCTCTTCAGAAGCCTGCAGTGCTACAGGAAGAACTGTGCTTTAGTTGCAATAGGCAAGCAATCCGCCTTTCTCCTGGAGGCAGGGTGACTTCAGGTAGGAGGTCCTGGTTGGAAGGCGAAGCCTAGTGTTTTTTTTCAGTGCCAATCAGAGTAGGGAATGAGTGCGACTTCCACGGCATGTTGGAACCTGCTAGAACCGTGCCCGTGAACCTGTGGTAGTGCTGGGGAAATCAAGCTGTCCCAAGAAAGAGTGTACTGTTTTGCCCATCACTCGGCATACACAGTGTGAGTACGAAGGCCTACGGGCCTGGATGTTGTTTAGAAGAGCTAGGGGAGCCTGGGGGTACTCAGTGTTCTTGCAGGGAATAGGGTTTCCAGGCGAGGCACCTAGGTGTCCCGCAAAGCGTACTGGCGTTCAAATGCTGCAGAGCAGCGACTACGGCCTCATGGAAACTGCTGCACGCCTCCGCTTCTGCAGAGCAATTCAGGGCCTTACCTCGAGGCAAGTCCTCACGTTGAGTGTCCCGTGAGCGACACCGCATGGTAGGATGCTGTCTTTCTCCTTGAGTAGAGAGACTTCAGGTACGAGGTCCTCTAAGAATTCTAAGCAGAGTGTTTTCTCATGGCAGCTCAAACGAGGGCAATGTCGAAGACTTCCAGGCCATGTTGGACTGCCTAGAAATGTGGTTCTGCTGTTGTTCGAGGGCTCTGGAAATGTAGCACGCCTGAAGTAACGTGCAGTGTGTTGCCCATCACTCGGCAGACACAGAGGGCCTCCGAGGGACCTATGGGCCTCGATGTTGCTCAGTAGGCCCACAGGGGTGTGGGGGTACTCAGTGATCTTGGAACGAAAATGATGCTCACCCGAGGGGCCTAGGAGTTCTCAAAGGGTACCTTCTTTAAAATAAAGCAGAACAGCGACTAAGAGCTCATGGGAAGAGCTGCCTGCCTCCCGTTCTGCATGGCTACTCGGGGCCTTACCTCGAGGCAAGGACTCACGTTGAGATTCCCTTTAGCTCTAGAGCATGGCTAGATGAGCCCCACCCCGGCCATGGAAGCACCCTGTGTAGCCAGAGAAAACCCATTTTCTTCCCAGACCCATGCCTACGGCGTCCAGAGGCCTGACAACAGCAGAGAATTTCAGGGAGCTTCCAGGGAGCATGAATGGGGCTTTCCAAATGGAAAAGCAAGGCTAGTACCATCCCGCCCCCATTTCCATGGGCACACGCAGCATACATCCCTGTGGTTTCTGACAAGTCAAAAGAGACACAGAGCACACACTTCGTCCTTCCCTGAATCAACTCCTCGAGGCAGGGTGTTCTGCATGTAGTGAACGGCCTCAACCAAGGCGCGCCCTAGCTAGACCTCTGGGCCCGTGCCTCTTCAGAAGCCTGCAGTGCTACAGGAAAAACTGTGCTTTAGTGGCAATAGGAACGCAAGCCGACTTTCTCCTGGAGGCAGGGTGACTTCAGGTAGGAGGTCCTGGTTGGAAGGCGAAGCCTAGTGTTTTTTTTTCAGTGCCAATCAGAGTAGGGAATGAGTGCGACTTCCACGGCATGTTGGAACCTGCTAGAACCGTGCCCGTGAACCTGTGGTAGTGCTGGGGAAATCAAGCTGTCCCAAGAAAGAGTGTACTGTTTTGCCCATCACTCGGCATACACAGTGTGAGTACGAAGGCCTACGGGCCTGGATGTTGTTGAGAAGAGCCAGGGGAGCCTGGGGGTACTCAGTGTTCTTGCAGGGAATAGGGTTTCCAGGCGAGGCACCTAGGTGTCCCGCAAAGCGTACTGGCGTTCAAATGTTGCAGAGCAGCGACTACGGCCTCATGGAAACTGCTGCACGCCTCCGCTTCTGCAGAGCAATTCAGGGCCTTACCTCGAGGCAAGTCCTCACGTTGAGTGTCCCGTGAGCGACCCCGCATGGTAGGATGCTGACTTTCTCCTTGAGTAGAGAGACTTCAGGTACGAGGTCCTCTAAGAATTCTAAGCAGAGTGTTTTCTCATGGCAGCTCAAACGAGGGCAATGTCGAAGACTTCCAGGCCATGTTGGACTGCCTAGAAATGTGGTTCTGCTGTTGTTCGAGGGCTCTGGAAATGTAGCACGCCTGAAGTAACGTGCAGTGTGTTGCCCATCACTCGGCAGACACAGAGGGCCTCCGAGGGACCTATGGGCCTCGATGTTGCTCAGTAGGCCCACAGGGGTGTGGGGGTACTCAGTGATCTTGGAACGAAAATGATGCTCACCCGAGGGGCCTAGGAGTTCTCAAAGGGTACCTTCTTTAAAATAAAGCAGAACAGCGACTAAGAGCTCATGGGAAGAGCTGCCTGCCTCCCGTTCTGCATGGCTACTCGGGGCCTTACCTCGAGGCAAGGACTCACGTTGAGATTCCCTTTAGCTCTAGAGCATGGCTAGATGAGCCCCACCCCGGCCGTGGAAGCACCCTGTGTAGCCAGAGAAAACCCATTTTCTTCCCAGACCCATGCCTACGGCGTCCAGAGGCCTGACAACAGCAGAGAATTTCAGGGAGCTTCCAGGGAGCATGAATGGGGCTTTCCAAATGGAAAAGCAAGGCTAGTACCATCCCGCCCCCATTTCCATGGGCACACGCAGCATACATCCCTGTGGTTTCTGACAAGTCAAAAGAGACACAGAGCACACACTTCGTCCTTCCCTGAATCAACTCCTCGAGGCAGGGTGTTCTGCATGTAGTGAACGGCCTCAACCAAGGCGCGCCCTAGCTAGACCTCTGGGCCCGTGCCTCTTCAGAAGCCTGCAGTGCTACAGGAAAAACTGTGCTTTAGTGGCAATAGGAACGCAAGCCGACTTTCTCCTGGAGGCAGGGTGACTTCAGGTAGGAGGTCCTGGTTGGAAGGCGAAGCCTAGTGTTTTTTTTTCAGTGCCAATCAGAGTAGGGAATGAGTGCGACTTCCACGGCATGTTGGAACCTGCTAGAACCGTGCCCGTGAACCTGTGGTAGTGCTGGGGAAATCAAGCTGTCCCAAGAAAGAGTGTACTGTTTTGCCCATCACTCGGCATACACAGTGTGAGTACGAAGGCCTACGGGCCTGGATGTTGTTTAGAAGAGCCAGGGGAGCCTGGGGGTACTCAGTGTTCTTGCAGGGAATAGGGTTTCCAGGCGAGGCACCTAGGTGTCCCGCAAAGCGTACTGGCGTTCAAATGCTGCAGAGCAGCGACTACGGCCTCATGGAAACTGCTGCACGCCTCCGCTTCTGCAGAGCAATTCAGGGCCTTACCTCGAGGCAAGTCCTCACGTTGAGTGTCCCGTGAGCGACACCGCATGGTAGGATGCTGACTTTCTCCTTGAGTAGAGAGACTTCAGGTACGAGGTCCTCTAAGAATTCTAAGCAGAGTGTTTTCTCATGGCAGCTCAAACGAGGGCAATGTCGAAGACTTCCAGGCCATGTTGGACTGCCTAGAAATGTGGTTCTGCTGTTGTTCGAGGGCTCTGGAAATGTAGCACGCCTGAAGTAACGTGCAGTGTGTTGCCCATCACTCGGCAGACACAGAGGGCCTCCGAGGGACCTATGGGCCTCGATGTTGCTCAGTAGGCCCACAGGGGTGTGGGGGTACTCAGTGATCTTGGAACGAAAATGATGCTCACCCGAGGGGCCTAGGAGTTCTCAAAGGGTACCTTCTTTAAAATAAAGCAGAACAGCGACTAAGAGCTCATGGGAAGAGCTGCCTGCCTCCCGTTCTGCATGGCTACTCGGGGCCTTACCTCGAGGCAAGGACTCACGTTGAGATTCCCTTTAGCTCTAGAGCATGACAAGAAGAGAGCCACCCCGGCCGTGGAAGCACCCTGTGTAGCCAGAGAAAACCCATTTTCTTCCCAGACCCATGCCTACGGCGTCCAGAGGCCTGACAACAGCAGAGAATTTCAGGGAGCTTCCAGGGAGCATGAATGGGGCTTTCCAAATGGAAAAGCAAGGCTAGTACCATCCCGCCCCCATTTCCATGGGCACACGCAGCATACATCCCTGTGGTTTCTGACAAGTCAAAAGAGACACAGAGCACACACTTCGTCCTTCCCTGAATCAACTCCTTGAGGCAGGGTGTTCTGCATGTAGTGAACGGCCTCAACCAAGGCGCGCCCTAGCTAGACCTCTGGGCCCGTGCCTCTTCAGAAGCCTGCAGTGCTACAGGAAAAACTGTGCTTTAGTGGCAATAGGAACGCAAGCCGACTTTCTCCTGGAGGCAGGGTGACTTCAGGTAGGAGGTCCTGGTTGGAAGGCGAAGCCTAGTGTTTTTTTTTCAGTGCCAATCAGAGTAGGGAATGAGTGCGACTTCCACGGCATGTTGGAACCTGCTAGAACCGTGCCCGTGAACCTGTGGTAGTGCTGGGGAAATCAAGCTGTCCCAAGAAAGAGTGTACTGTTTTGCCCATCACTCGGCATACACAGTGTGAGTACGAAGGCCTACGGGCCTGGATGTTGTTGAGAAGAGCCAGGGGAGCCTGGGGGTACTCAGTGTTCTTGCAGGGAATAGGGTTTCCAGGCGAGGCACCTAGGTGTCCCGCAAAGCGTACTGGCGTTCAAATGCTGCAGAGCAGCGACTACGGCCTCATGGAAACTGCTGCACGCCTCCGCTTCTGCAGAGCAATTCAGGGCCTTACCTCGAGGCAAGTCCTCACGTTGAGTGTCCCGTGAGCGACCCCGCATGGTAGGATGCTGACTTTCTCCTTGAGTAGAGAGACTTCAGGTACGAGGTCCTCTAAGAATTCTAAGCAGAGTGTTTTCTCATGGCAGCTCAAACGAGGGCAATGTCGAAGACTTCCAGGCCATGTTGGACTGCCTAGAAATGTGGTTCTGCTGTTGTTCGAGGGCTCTGGAAATGTAGCACGCCTGAAGTAACATGCAGTGTGTTGCCCATCACTCGGCAGACACAGAGGGCCTCCGAGGGACCTATGGGCCTCGATGTTGCTCAGTAGGCCCACAGGGGTGTGGGGGTACTCAGTGATCTTGGAACGAAAATGATGCTCACCCGAGGGGCCTAGGAGTTCTCAAAGGGTACCTTCTTTAAAATAAAGCAGAACAGCGACTAAGAGCTCATGGGAAGAGCTGCCTGCCTCCCGTTCTGCATGGCTACTCGGGGCCTTACCTCGAGGCAAGGACTCACGTTGAGATTCCCTTTAGCTCTAGAGCATGGCTAGATGAGCCCCACCCCGGCCGTGGAAGCACCCTGTGTAGCCAGAGAAAACCCATTTTCTTCCCAGACCCATGCCTACGGCGTCCAGAGGCCTGACAACAGCAGAGAATTTCAGGGAGCTTCCAGGGAGCATGAATGGGGCTTTCCAAATGGAAAAGCAAGGCTAGTACCATCCCGCCCCCATTTCCATGGGCACACGCAGCATACATCCCTGTGGTTTCTGACAAGTCAAAAGAGACACAGAGCACACACTTCGTCCTTCCCTGAATCAACTCCTTGAGGCAGGGTGTTCTGCATGTAGTGAACGGCCTCAACCAAGGCGCGCCCTAGCTAGACCTCTGGGCCCGTGCCTCTTCAGAAGCCTGCAGTGCTACAGGAAAAACTGTGCTTTAGTGGCAATAGGAACGCAAGCCGACTTTCTCCTGGAGGCAGGGTGACTTCAGGTAGGAGGTCCTGGTTGGAAGGCGAAGCCTAGTGTTTTTTTTTCAGTGCCAATCAGAGTAGGGAATGAGTGCGACTTCCACGGCATGTTGGAACCTGCTAGAACCGTGCCCGTGAACCTGTGGTAGTGCTGGGGAAATCAAGCTGTCCCAAGAAAGAGTGTACTGTTTTGCCCATCACTCGGCATACACAGTGTGAGTACGAAGGCCTACGGGCCTGGATGTTGTTGAGAAGAGCCAGGGGAGCCTGGGGGTACTCAGTGTTCTTGCAGGGAATAGGGTTTCCAGGCGAGGCACCTAGGTGTCCCGCAAAGCGTACTGGCGTTCAAATGCTGCAGAGCAGCGACTACGGCCTCATGGAAACTGCTGCACGCCTCCGCTTCTGCAGAGCAATTCAGGGCCTTACCTCGAGGCAAGTCCTCACGTTGAGTGTCCCGTGAGCGACCCCGCATGGTAGGATGCTGACTTTCTCCTTGAGTAGAGAGACTTCAGGTACGAGGTCCTCTAAGAATTCTAAGCAGAGTGTTTTCTCATGGCAGCTCAAACGAGGGCAATGTCGAAGACTTCCAGGCCATGTTGGACTGCCTAGAAATGTGGTTCTGATGTTGTTCGAGGGCTCTGGAAATGTAGCACGCCTGAAGTAACGTGCAGTGTGTTGCCCATCACTCGGCAGACACAGAGGGCCTCCGAGGGACCTATGGGCCTCGATGTTGCTCAGTAGGCCCACAGGGGTGTGGGGGTACTCAGTGATCTTGGAACGAAAATGATGCTCACCCGAGGGGCCTAGGAGTTCTCAAAGGGTACCTTCTTTAAAATAAAGCAGAACAGCGACTAAGAGCTCATGGGAAGAGCTGCCTGCCTCCCGTTCTGCATGGCTACTCGGGGCCTTACCTCGAGGCAAGGACTCACGTTGAGATTCCCTTTAGCTCTAGAGCATTACAAGAAGAGAGCCACCCCGGCCGTGGAAGCACCCTGTGTAGCCAGAGAAAACCCATTTTCTTCCCAGACCCATGCCTACGGCGTCCAGAGGCCTGACAACAGCAGAGAATTTCAGGGAGCTTCCAGGGAGCATGAATGGGGCTTTCCAAATGGAAAAGCAAGGCTAGTACCATCCCGCCCCCATTTCCATGGGCACACGCAGCATACATCCCTGTGGTTTCTGACAAGTCAAAAGAGACACAGAGCACACACTGGTTCCTTCCCTGAATCAACTTCTCGAGGCAGAGTGTTCAGCATCTAGTGAACGGCCTCAACCAAGGCACGCCCTAGCTAGGCCTCTGGGCCCAGGCCTCTTCAGAAGCCTGCAGTGCTACAGGAAGAACTGTGCTTTAGTTGCAATAGGCAAGCAATCCGCCTTTCTCCTGGAGGCAGGGTGACTTCAGGTAGGAGGTCCTGGTTGGAAGGCGAAGCCTAGTGTTTTTTTTCAGTGCCAATCAGAGTAGGGAATGAGTGCGACTTCCACGGCATGTTGGAACCTGCTAGAACCGTGCCCGTGAACCTGTGGTAGTGCTGGGGAAATCAAGCTGTCCCAAGAAAGAGTGTACTGTTTTGCCCATCACTCGGCATACACAGTGTGAGTACGAAGGCCTACGGGCCTGGATGTTGTTTAGAAGAGCCAGGGGAGCCTGGGGGTACTCAGTGTTCTTGCAGGGAATAGGGTTTCCAGGCGAGGCACCTAGGTGTCCCGCAAAGCGTACTGGCGTTCAAATGCTGCAGAGCAGCGACTACGGCCTCATGGAAACTGCTGCACGCCTCCGCTTCTGCAGAGCAATTCAGGGCCTTACCTCGAGGCAAGTCCTCACGTTGAGTGTCCCGTGAGCGACACCGCATGGTAGGATGCTGACTTTCTCCTTGAGTAGAGAGACTTCAGGTACGAGGTCCTCTAAGAATTCTAAGCAGAGTGTTTTCTCATGGCAGCTCAAACGAGGGCAATGTCGAAGACTTCCAGGCCATGTTGGACTGCCTAGAAATGTGGTTCTGCTGTTGTTCGAGGGCTCTGGAAATGTAGCACGCCTGAAGTAACGTGCAGTGTGTTGCCCATCACTCGGCAGACACAGAGGGCCTCCGAGGGACCTATGGGCCTCGATGTTGCTCAGTAGGCCCACAGGGGTGTGGGGGTACTCAGTGATCTTGGAACGAAAATGATGCACACCCGAGGGGCCTAGGAGTTCTCAAAGGGTACCTTCTTTAAAATAAAGCAGAACAGCGACTAAGAGCTCATGGGAAGAGCTGCCTGCCTCCCGTTCTGCATGGCTACTCGGGGCCTTACCTCGAGGCAAGGACTCACGTTGAGATTCCCTTTAGCTCTAGAGAATTACAAGAAGAGAGCCACCCCGGCCGTGGAAGCACCCTGTGTAGCCAGAGAAAACCCATTTTCTTCCCAGACCCATGCCTACGGCGTCCAGAGGCCTGACAACAGCAGAGAATTTCAGGGAGCTTCCAGGGAGCATGAATGGGGCTTTCCAAATGGAAAAGCAAGGCTAGTACCATCCCGCCCCCATTTCCATGGGCACACGCAGCATACATCCCTGTGGTTTCTGACAAGTCAAAAGAGACACAGAGCACACACTTCGTCCTTCCCTGAATCAACTCCTTGAGGCAGGGTGTTCTGCATGTAGTGAACGGCCTCAACCAAGGCGCGCCCTAGCTAGACCTCTGGGCCCGTGCCTCTTCAGAAGCCTGCAGTGCTACAGGAAAAACTGTGCTTTAGTGGCAATAGGAACGCAAGCCGACTTTCTCCTGGAGGCAGGGTGACTTCAGGTAGGAGGTCCTGGTTGGAAGGCGAAGCCTAGTGTTTTTTTTTCAGTGCCAATCAGAGTAGGGAATGAGTGCGACTTCCACGGCATGTTGGAACCTGCTAGAACCGTGCCCGTGAACCTGTGGTAGTGCTGGGGAAATCAAGCTGTCCCAAGAAAGAGTGTACTGTTTTGCCCATCACTCGGCATACACAGTGTGAGTACGAAGGCCTACGGGCCTGGATGTTGTTGAGAAGAGCCAGGGGAGCCTGGGGGTACTCAGTGTTCTTGCAGGGAATAGGGTTTCCAGGCGAGGCACCTAGGTGTCCCGCAAAGCGTACTGGCGTTCAAATGCTGCAGAGCAGCGACTACGGCCTCATGGAAACTGCTGCACGCCTCCGCTTCTGCAGAGCAATTCAGGGCCTTACCTCGAGGCAAGTCCTCACGTTGAGTGTCCCGTGAGCGACCCCGCATGGTAGGATGCTGACTTTCTCCTTGAGTAGAGAGACTTCAGGTACGAGGTCCTCTAAGAATTCTAAGCAGAGTGTTTTCTCATGGCAGCTCAAACGAGGGCAATGTCGAAGACTTCCAGGCCATGTTGGACTGCCTAGAAATGTGGTTCTGATGTTGTTCGAGGGCTCTGGAAATGTAGCACGCCTGAAGTAACGTGCAGTGTGTTGCCCATCACTCGGCAGACACAGAGGGCCTCCGAGGGACCTATGGGCCTCGATGTTGCTCAGTAGGCCCACAGGGGTGTGGGGGTACTCAGTGATCTTGGAACGAAAATGATGCTCACCCGAGGGGCCTAGGAGTTCTCAAAGGGTACCTTCTTTAAAATAAAGCAGAACAGCGACTAAGAGCTCATGGGAAGAGCTGCCTGCCTCCCGTTCTGCATGGCTACTCGGGGCCTTACCTCGAGGCAAGGACTCACGTTGAGATTCCCTTTAGCTCTAGAGCATTACAAGAAGAGAGCCACCCCGGCCGTGGAAGCACCCTGTGTAGCCAGAGAAAACCCATTTTCTTCCCAGACCCATGCCTACGGCGTCCAGAGGCCTGACAACAGCAGAGAATTTCAGGGAGCTTCCAGGGAGCATGAATGGGGCTTTCCAAATGGAAAAGCAAGGCTAGTACCATCCCGCCCCCATTTCCATGGGCACACGCAGCATACATCCCTGTGGTTTCTGACAAGTCAAAAGAGACACAGAGCACACACTGGTTCCTTCCCTGAATCAACTTCTCGAGGCAGAGTGTTCAGCATCTAGTGAACGGCCTCAACCAAGGCACGCCCTAGCTAGGCCTCTGGGCCCAGGCCTCTTCAGAAGCCTGCAGTGCTACAGGAAGAACTGTGCTTTAGTTGCAATAGGCAAGCAATCCGCCTTTCTCCTGGAGGCAGGGTGACTTCAGGTAGGAGGTCCTGGTTGGAAGGCGAAGCCTAGTGTTTTTTTTCAGTGCCAATCAGAGTAGGGAATGAGTGCGACTTCCACGGCATGTTGGAACCTGCTAGAACCGTGCCCGTGAACCTGTGGTAGTGCTGGGGAAATCAAGCTGTCCCAAGAAAGAGTGTACTGTTTTGCCCATCACTCGGCATACACAGTGTGAGTACGAAGGCCTACGGGCCTGGATGTTGTTTAGAAGAGCCAGGGGAGCCTGGGGGTACTCAGTGTTCTTGCAGGGAATAGGGTTTCCAGGCGAGGCACCTAGGTGTCCCGCAAAGCGTACTGGCGTTCAAATGCTGCAGAGCAGCGACTACGGCCTCATGGAAACTGCTGCACGCCTCCGCTTCTGCAGAGCAATTCAGGGCCTTACCTCGAGGCAAGTCCTCACGTTGAGTGTCCCGTGAGCGACACCGCATGGTAGGATGCTGACTTTCTCCTTGAGTAGAGAGACTTCAGGTACGAGGTCCTCTAAGAATTCTAAGCAGAGTGTTTTCTCATGGCAGCTCAAACGAGGGCAATGTCGAAGACTTCCAGGCCATGTTGGACTGCCTAGAAATGTGGTTCTGCTGTTGTTCGAGGGCTCTGGAAATGTAGCACGCCTGAAGTAACGTGCAGTGTGTTGCCCATCACTCGGCAGACACAGAGGGCCTCCGAGGGACCTATGGGCCTCGATGTTGCTCAGTAGGCCCACAGGGGTGTGGGGGTACTCAGTGATCTTGGAACGAAAATGATGCTCACCCGAGGGGCCTAGGAGTTCTCAAAGGGTACCTTCTTTAAAATAAAGCAGAACAGCGACTAAGAGCTCATGGGAAGAGCTGCCTGCCTCCCGTTCTGCATGGCTACTCGGGGCCTTACCTCGAGGCAAGGACTCACGTTGAGATTCCCTTTAGCTCTAGAGCATGGCTAGATGAGCCCCACCCCGGCCATGGAAGCACCCTGTGTAGCCAGAGAAAACCCATTTTCTTCCCAGACCCATGCCTACGGCGTCCAGAGGCCTGACAACAGCAGAGAATTTCAGGGAGCTTCCAGGGAGCATGAATGGGGCTTTCCAAATGGAAAAGCAAGGCTAGTACCATCCCGCCCCCATTTCCATGGGCACACGCAGCATACATCCCTGTGGTTTCTGACAAGTCAAAAGAGACACAGAGCACACACTTCGTCCTTCCCTGAATCAACTCCTCGAGGCAGGGTGTTCTGCATGTAGTGAACGGCCTCAACCAAGGCGCGCCCTAGCTAGACCTCTGGGCCCGTGCCTCTTCAGAAGCCTGCAGTGCTACAGGAAAAACTGTGCTTTAGTGGCAATAGGAACGCAAGCCGACTTTCTCCTGGAGGCAGGGTGACTTCAGGTAGGAGGTCCTGGTTGGAAGGCGAAGCCTAGTGTTTTTTTTTCAGTGCCAATCAGAGAAGGGAATGAGTGCGACTTCCACGGCATGTTGGAACCTGCTAGAACCGTGCCCGTGAACCTGTGGTAGTGCTGGGGAAATCAAGCTGTCCCAAGAAAGAGTGTACTGTTTTGCCCATCACTCGGCATACACAGTGTGAGTACGAAGGCCTACGGGCCTGGATGTTGTTGAGAAGAGCCAGGGGAGCCTGGGGGTACTCAGTGTTCTTGCAGGGAATAGGGTTTCCAGGCGAGGCACCTAGGTGTCCCGCAAAGCGTACTGGCGTTCAAATGCTGCAGAGCAGCGACTACGGCCTCATGGAAACTGCTGCACGCCTCCGCTTCTGCAGAGCAATTCAGGGCCTTACCTCGAGGCAAGTCCTCACGTTGAGTGTCCCGTGAGCGACCCCGCATGGTAGGATGCTGACTTTCTCCTTGAGTAGAGAGACTTCAGGTACGAGGTCCTCTAAGAATTCTAAGCAGAGTGTTTTCTCATGGCAGCTCAAACGAGGGCAATGTCGAAGACTTCCAGGCCATGTTGGACTGCCTAGAAATGTGGTTCTGCTGTTGTTCGAGGGCTCTGGAAATGTAGCACGCCTGAAGTAACGTGCAGTGTGTTGCCCATCACTCGGCAGACACAGAGGGCCTCCGAGGGACCTATGGGCCTCGATGTTGCTCAGTAGGCCCACAGGGGTGTGGGGGTACTCAGTGATCTTGGAACGAAAATGATGCTCACCCGAGGGGCCTAGGAGTTCTCAAAGGGTACCTTCTTTAAAATAAAGCAGAACAGCGACTAAGAGCTCATGGGAAGAGCTGCCTGCCTCCCGTTCTGCATGGCTACTCGGGGCCTTACCTCGAGGCAAGGACTCACGTTGAGATTCCCTTTAGCTCTAGAGAATTACAAGAAGAGAGCCACCCCGGCCGTGGAAGCACCCTGTGTAGCCAGAGAAAACCCATTTTCTTCCCAGACCCATGCCTACGGCGTCCAGAGGCCTGACAACAGCAGAGAATTTCAGGGAGCTTCCAGGGAGCATGAATGGGGCTTTCCAAATGGAAAAGCAAGGCTAGTACCATCCCGCCCCCATTTCCATGGGCACACGCAGCATACATCCCTGTGGTTTCTGACAAGTCAAAAGAGACACAGAGCACACACTTCGTCCTTCCCTGAATCAACTCCTCGAGGCAGGGTGTTCTGCATGTAGTGAACGGCCTCAACCAAGGCGCGCCCTAGCTAGACCTCTGGGCCCGTGCCTCTTCAGAAGCCTGCAGTGCTACAGGAAAAACTGTGCTTTAGTGGCAATAGGAACGCAAGCCGACTTTCTCCTGGAGGCAGGGTGACTTCAGGTAGGAGGTCCTGGTTGGAAGGCGAAGCCTAGTGTTTTTTTTTCAGTGCCAATCAGAGTAGGGAATGAGTGCGACTTCCACGGCATGTTGGAACCTGCTAGAACCGTGCCCGTGAACCTGTGGTAGTGCTGGGGAAATCAAGCTGTCCCAAGAAAGAGTGTACTGTTTTGCCCATCACTCGGCATACACAGTGTGAGTACGAAGGCCTACGGGCCTGGATGTTGTTTAGAAGAGCCAGGGGAGCCTGGGGGTACTCAGTGTTCTTGCAGGGAATAGGGTTTCCAGGCGAGGCACCTAGGTGTCCCGCAAAGCGTACTGGCGTTCAAATGCTGCAGAGCAGCGACTACGGCCTCATGGAAACTGCTGCACGCCTCCGCTTCTGCAGAGCAATTCAGGGCCTTACCTCGAGGCAAGTCCTCACGTTGAGTGTCCCGTGAGCGACACCGCATGGTAGGATGCTGACTTTCTCCTTGAGTAGAGAGACTTCAGGTACGAGGTCCTCTAAGAATTCTAAGCAGAGTGTTTTCTCATGGCAGCTCAAACGAGGGCAATGTCGAAGACTTCCAGGCCATGTTGGACTGCCTAGAAATGTGGTTCTGCTGTTGTTCGAGGGCTCTGGAAATGTAGCACGCCTGAAGTAACGTGCAGTGTGTTGCCCATCACTCGGCAGACACAGAGGGCCTCCGAGGGACCTATGGGCCTCGATGTTGCTCAGTAGGCCCACAGGGGTGTGGGGGTACTCAGTGATCTTGGAACGAAAATGATGCTCATCCGAGGGGCCTAGGAGTTCTCAAAGGGTACCTTCTTTAAAATAAAGCAGAACAGCGACTAAGAGCTCATGGGAAGAGCTGCCTGCCTCCTGTTCTGCATGGCTACTCGGGGCCTTACCTCGAGGCAAGGACTCACGTTGAGATTCCCTTTAGCTCTAGAGCATGGCTAGATGAGCCCCACCCCGGCCATGGAAGCACCCTGTGTAGCCAGAGAAAACCCATTTTCTTCCCAGACCCATGCCTACGGCGTCCAGAGGCCTGACAACAGCAGAGAATTTCAGGGAGCTTCCAGGGAGCATGAATGGGGCTTTCCAAATGGAAAAGCAAGGCTAGTACCATCCCGCCCCCATTTCCATGGGCACACGCAGCATACATCCCTGTGGTTTCTGACAAGTCAAAAGAGACACAGAGCACACACTTCGTCCTTCCCTGAATCAACTCCTCGAGGCAGGGTGTTCTGCATGTAGTGAACGGCCTCAACCAAGGCGCGCCCTAGCTAGACCTCTGGGCCCGTGCCTCTTCAGAAGCCTGCAGTGCTACAGGAAAAACTGTGCTTTAGTGGCAATAGGAACGCAAGCCGACTTTCTCCTGGAGGCAGGGTGACTTCAGGTAGGAGGTCCTGGTTGGAAGGCGAAGCCTAGTGTTTTTTTTTCAGTGCCAATCAGAGTAGGGAATGAGTGCGACTTCCACGGCATGTTGGAACCTGCTAGAACCGTGCCCGTGAACCTGTGGTAGTGCTGGGGAAATCAAGCTGTCCCAAGAAAGAGTGTACTGTTTTGCCCATCACTCGGCATACACAGTGTGAGTACGAAGGCCTACGGGCCTGGATGTTGTTTAGAAGAGCCAGGGGAGCCTGGGGGTACTCAGTGTTCTTGCAGGGAATAGGGTTTCCAGGCGAGGCACCTAGGTGTCCCGCAAAGCGTACTGGCGTTCAAATGCTGCAGAGCAGCGACTACGGCCTCATGGAAACTGCTGCACGCCTCCGCTTCTGCAGAGCAATTCAGGGCCTTACCTCGAGGCAAGTCCTCACGTTGAGTGTCCCGTGAGCGACACCGCATGGTAGGATGCTGACTTTCTCCTTGAGTAGAGAGACTTCAGGTACGAGGTCCTCTAAGAATTCTAAGCAGAGTGTTTTCTCATGGCAGCTCAAACGAGGGCAATGTCGAAGACTTCCAGGCCATGTTGGACTGCCTAGAAATGTGGTTCTGCTGTTGTTCGAGGGCTCTGGAAATGTAGCACGCCTGAAGTAACGTGCAGTGTGTTGCCCATCACTCGGCAGACACAGAGGGCCTCCGAGGGACCTATGGGCCTCGATGTTGCTCAGTAGGCCCACAGGGGTGTGGGGGTACTCAGTGATCTTGGAACGAAAATGATGCTCACCCGAGGGGCCTAGGAGTTCTCAAAGGGTACCTTCTTTAAAATAAAGCAGAACAGCGACTAAGAGCTCATGGGAAGAGCTGCCTGCCTCCCGTTCTGCATGGCTACTCGGGGCCTTACCTCGAGGCAAGGACTCACGTTGAGATTCCCTTTAGCTCTAGAGCATGGCTAGATGAGCCCCACCCCGGCCATGGAAGCACCCTGTGTAGCCAGAGAAAACCCATTTTCTTCCCAGACCCATGCCTACGGCGTCCAGAGGCCTGACAACAGCAGAGAATTTCAGGGAGCTTCCAGGGAGCATGAATGGGGCTTTCCAAATGGAAAAGCAAGGCTAGTACCATCCCGCCCCCATTTCCATGGGCACACGCAGCATACATCCCTGTGGTTTCTGACAAGTCAAAAGAGACACAGAGCACACACTGGTTCCTTCCCTGAATCAACTTCTCGAGGCAGAGTGTTCTGCATCTAGTGAACGGCCTCAACCAAGGCACGCCCTAGCTAGGCCTCTGGGCCCGGGCCTCTTCAGAAGCCTGCAGTGCTACAGGAAGAACTGTGCTTTAGTTGCAATAGGCAAGCAATCCGCCTTTCTCCTGGAGGCAGGGTGACTTCAGGTAGGAGGTCCTGGTTGGAAGGCGAAGCCTAGTGTTTTTTTTCAGTGCCAATCAGAGTAGGGAATGAGTGCGACTTCCACGGCATGTTGGAACCTGCTAGAACCGTGCCCGTGAACCTGTGGTAGTGCTGGGGAAATCAAGCTGTCCCAAGAAAGAGTGTACTGTTTTGCCCATCACTCGGCATACACAGTGTGAGTACGAAGGCCTACGGGCCTGGATGTTGTTTAGAAGAGCCAGGGGAGCCTGGGGGTACTCAGTGTTCTTGCAGGGAATAGGGTTTCCAGGCGAGGCACCTAGGTGTCCCGCAAAGCGTACTGGCGTTCAAATGCTGCAGAGCAGCGACTACGGCCTCATGGAAACTGCTGCACGCCTCCGCTTCTGCAGAGCAATTCAGGGCCTTACCTCGAGGCAAGTCCTCACGTTGAGTGTCCCGTGAGCGACACCGCATGGTAGGATGCTGTCTTTCTCCTTGAGTAGAGAGACTTCAGGTACGAGGTCCTCTAAGAATTCTAAGCAGAGTGTTTTCTCATGGCAGCTCAAACGAGGGCAATGTCGAAGACTTCCAGGCCATGTTGGACTGCCTAGAAATGTGGTTCTGCTGTTGTTCGAGGGCTCTGGAAATGTAGCACGCCTGAAGTAACGTGCAGTGTGTTGCCCATCACTCGGCAGACACAGAGGGCCTCCGAGGGACCTATGGGCCTCGATGTTGCTCAGTAGGCCCACAGGGGTGTGGGGGTACTCAGTGATCTTGGAACGAAAATGATGCTCACCCGAGGGGCCTAGGAGCTCTCAAAGGGTACCTTCTTTAAAATAAAGCAGAACAGCGACTAAGAGCTCATGGGAAGAGCTGCCTGCCTCCCGTTCTGCATGGCTACTCGGGGCCTTACCTCGAGGCAAGGACTCACGTTGAGATTCCCTTTAGCTCTAGAGCATTACAAGAAGAGAGCCACCCCGGCCGTGGAAGCACCCTGTGTAGCCAGAGAAAACCCATTTTCTTCCCAGACCCATGCCTACGGCGTCCAGAGGCCTGACAACAGCAGAGAATTTCAGGGAGCTTCCAGGGAGCATGAATGGGGCTTTCCAAATGGAAAAGCAAGGCTAGTACCATCCCGCCCCCATTTCCATGGGCACACGCAGCATACATCCCTGTGGTTTCTGACAAGTCAAAAGAGACACAGAGCACACACTTCGTCCTTCCCTGAATCAACTCCTCGAGGCAGGGTGTTCTGCATGTAGTGAACGGCCTCAACCAAGGCGCGCCCTAGCTAGACCTCTGGGCCCGTGCCTCTTCAGAAGCCTGCAGTGCTACAGGAAAAACTGTGCTTTAGTGGCAATAGGAACGCAAGCCGACTTTCTCCTGGAGGCAGGGTGACTTCAGGTAGGAGGTCCTGGTTGGAAGGCGAAGCCTAGTGTTTTTTTTTCAGTGCCAATCAGAGTAGGGAATGAGTGCGACTTCCACGGCATGTTGGAACCTGCTAGAACCGTGCCCGTGAACCTGTGGTAGTGCTGGGGAAATCAAGCTGTCCCAAGAAAGAGTGTACTGTTTTGCCCATCACTCGGCATACACAGTGTGAGTACGAAGGCCTACGGGCCTGGATGTTGTTTAGAAGAGCCAGGGGAGCCTGGGGGTACTCAGTGTTCTTGCAGGGAATAGGGTTTCCAGGCGAGGCACCTAGGTGTCCCGCAAAGCGTACTGGCGTTCAAATGCTGCAGAGCAGCGACTACGGCCTCATGGAAACTGCTGCACGCCTCCGCTTCTGCAGAGCAATTCAGGGCCTTACCTCGAGGCAAGTCCTCACGTTGAGTGTCCCGTGAGCGACCCCGCATGGTAGGATGCTGACTTTCTCCTTGAGTAGAGAGACTTCAGGTACGAGGTCCTCTAAGAATTCTAAGCAGAGTGTTTTCTCATGGCAGCTCAAACGAGGGCAATGTCGAAGACTTCCAGGCCATGTTGGACTGCCTAGAAATGTGGTTCTGCTGTTGTTCGAGGGCTCTGGAAATGTAGCACGCCTGAAGTAACGTGCAGTGTGTTGCCCATCACTCGGCAGACACAGAGGGCCTCCGAGGGACCTATGGGCCTCGATGTTGCTCAGTAGGCCCACAGGGGTGTGGGGGTACTCAGTGATCTTGGAACGAAAATGATGCTCACCCGAGGGGCCTAGGAGTTCTCAAAGGGTACCTTCTTTAAAATAAAGCAGAACAGCGACTAAGAGCTCATGGGAAGAGCTGCCTGCCTCCCGTTCTGCATGGCTACTCGGGGCCCTACCTCGAGGCAAGGACTCACGTTGAGATTCCCTTTAGCTCTAGAGCATGGCTAGATGAGCCCCACCCCGGCCATGGAAGCACCCTGTGTAGCCAGAGAAAACCCATTTTCTTCCCAGACCCATGCCTACGGCGTCCAGAGGCCTGACAACAGCAGAGAATTTCAGGGAGCTTCCAGGGAGCATGAATGGGGCTTTCCAAATGGAAAAGCAAGGCTAGTACCATCCCGCCCCCATTTCCATGGGCACACGCAGCATACATCCCTGTGGTTTCTGACAAGTCAAAAGAGACACAGAGCACACACTTCGTCCTTCCCTGAATCAACTCCTCGAGGCAGGGTGTTCTGCATGTAGTGAACGGCCTCAACCAAGGCGCGCCCTAGCTAGACCTCTGGGCCCGTGCCTCTTCAGAAGCCTGCAGTGCTACAGGAAAAACTGTGCTTTAGTGGCAATAGGAACGCAAGCCGACTTTCTCCTGGAGGCAGGGTGACTTCAGGTAGGAGGTCCTGGTTGGAAGGCGAAGCCTAGTGTTTTTTTTTCAGTGCCAATCAGAGTAGGGAATGAGTGCGACTTCCACGGCATGTTGGAACCTGCTAGAACCGTGCCCGTGAACCTGTGGTAGTGCTGGGGAAATCAAGCTGTCCCAAGAAAGAGTGTACTGTTTTGCCCATCACTCGGCATACACAGTGTGAGTACGAAGGCCTACGGGCCTGGATGTTGTTTAGAAGAGCCAGGGGAGCCTGGGGGTACTCAGTGTTCTTGCAGGGAATAGGGTTTCCAGGCGAGGCACCTAGGTGTCCCGCAAAGCGTACTGGCGTTCAAATGCTGCAGAGCAGCGACTACGGCCTCATGGAAACTGCTGCACGCCTCCGCTTCTGCAGAGCAATTCAGGGCCTTACCTCGAGGCAAGTCCTCACGTTGAGTGTCCCGTGAGCGACACCGCATGGTAGGATGCTGACTTTCTCCTTGAGTAGAGAGACTTCAGGTACGAGGTCCTCTAAGAATTCTAAGCAGAGTGTTTTCTCATGGCAGCTCAAACGAGGGCAATGTCGAAGACTTCCAGGCCATGTTGGACTGCCTAGAAATGTGGTTCTGATGTTGTTCGAGGGCTCTGGAAATGTAGCACGCCTGAAGTAACGTGCAGTGTGTTGCCCATCACTCGGCAGACACAGAGGGCCTCCGAGGGACCTATGGGCCTCGATGTTGCTCAGTAGGCCCACAGGGGTGTGGGGGTACTCAGTGATCTTGGAACGAAAATGATGCTCACCCGAGGGGCCTAGGAGTTCTCAAAGGGTACCTTCTTTAAAATAAAGCAGAACAGCGACTAAGAGCTCATGGGAAGAGCTGCCTGCCTCCCGTTCTGCATGGCTACTCGGGGCCTTACCTCGAGGCAAGGACTCACGTTGAGATTCCCTTTAGCTCTAGAGCATTACAAGAAGAGAGCCACCCCGGCCGTGGAAGCACCCTGTGTAGCCAGAGAAAACCCATTTTCTTCCCAGACCCATGCCTACGGCGTCCAGAGGCCTGACAACAGCAGAGAATTTCAGGGAGCTTCCAGGGAGCATGAATGGGGCTTTCCAAATGGAAAAGCAAGGCTAGTACCATCCCGCCCCCATTTCCATGGGCACACGCAGCATACATCCCTGTGGTTTCTGACAAGTCAAAAGAGACACAGAGCACACACTGGTTCCTTCCCTGAATCAACTTCTCGAGGCAGAGTGTTCTGCATCTAGTGAACGGCCTCAACCAAGGCACGCCCTAGCTAGGCCTCTGGGCCCGGGCCTCTTCAGAAGCCTGCAGTGCTACAGGAAGAACTGTGCTTTAGTTGCAATAGGCAAGCAATCCGCCTTTCTCCTGGAGGCAGGGTGACTTCAGGTAGGAGGTCCTGGTTGGAAGGCGAAGCCTAGTGTTTTTTTTCAGTGCCAATCAGAGTAGGGAATGAGTGCGACTTCCACGGCATGTTGGAACCTGCTAGAACCGTGCCCGTGAACCTGTGGTAGTGCTGGGGAAATCAAGCTGTCCCAAGAAAGAGTGTACTGTTTTGCCCATCACTCGGCATACACAGTGTGAGTACGAAGGCCTACGGGCCTGGATGTTGTTTAGAAGAGCCAGGGGAGCCTGGGGGTACTCAGTGTTCTTGCAGGGAATAGGGTTTCCAGGCGAGGCACCTAGGTGTCCCGCAAAGCGTACTGGCGTTCAAATGCTGCAGAGCAGCGGCTACCGCCTCATGGAAACTGCTGCACGCCTCCGCTTCTGCAGAGCAATTCAGGGCCTTACCTCGAGGCAAGTCCTCACGTTGAGTGTCCCGTGAGCGACCCCGCATGGTAGGATGCTGACTTTCTCCTTGAGTAGAGAGACTTCAGGTACGAGGTCCTCTAAGAATTCTAAGCAGAGTGTTTTCTCATGGCAGCTCAAACGAGGGCAATGTCGAAGACTTCCAGGCCATGTTGGACTGCCTAGAAATGTGGTTCTGCTGTTGTTCGAGGGCTCTGGAAATGTAGCACGCCTGAAGTAACGTGCAGTGTGTTGCCCATCACTCGGCAGACACAGAGGGCCTCCGAGGGACCTATGGGCCTCGATGTTGCTCAGTAGGCCCACAGGGGTGTGGGGGTACTCAGTGATCTTGGAACGAAAATGATGCTCACCCGAGGGGCCTAGGAGTTCTCAAAGGGTACCTTCTTTAAAATAAAGCAGAACAGCGACTAAGAGCTCATGGGAAGAGCTGCCTGCCTCCCGTTCTGCATGGCTACTCGGGGCCTTACCTCGAGGCAAGGACTCACGTTGAGATTCCCTTTAGCTCTAGAGCATGGCTAGATGAGCCCCACCCCGGCCATGGAAGCACCCTGTGTAGCCAGAGAAAACCCATTTTCTTCCCAGACCCATGCCTACGGCGTCCAGAGGCCTAACAACAGCAGAGAATTTCAGGGAGCTTCCAGGGAGCATGAATGGGGCTTTCCAAATGGAAAAGCAAGGCTAGTACCATCCCGCCCCCATTTCCATGGGCACACGCAGCATACATCCCTGTGGTTTCTGACAAGTCAAAAGAGACACAGAGCACACACTGGTTCCTTCCCTGAATCAACTTCTCGAGGCAGAGTGTTCTGCATCTAGTGAACGGCCTCAACCAAGGCACGCCCTAGCTAGGCCTCTGGGCCCGGGCCTCTTCAGAAGCCTGCAGTGCTACAGGAAGAACTGTGCTTTAGTTGCAATAGGCAAGCAATCCGCCTTTCTCCTGGAGGCAGGGTGACTTCAGGTAGGAGGTCCTGGTTGGAAGGCGAAGCCTAGTGTTTTTTTTCAGTGCCAATCAGAGTAGGGAATGAGTGCGACTTCCACGGCATGTTGGAACCTGCTAGAACCGTGCCCGTGAACCTGTGGTAGTGCTGGGGAAATCAAGCTGTCCCAAGAAAGAGTGTACTGTTTTGCCCATCACTCGGCATACACAGTGTGAGTACGAAGGCCTACGGGCCTGGATGTTGTTTAGAAGAGCCAGGGGAGCCTGGGGGTACTCAGTGTTCTTGCAGGGAATAGGGTTTCCAGGCGAGGCACCTAGGTGTCCCGCAAAGCGTACTGGCGTTCAAATGCTGCAGAGCAGCGACTACGGCCTCATGGAAACTGCTGCACGCCTCCGCTTCTGCAGAGCAATTCAGGGCCTTACCTCGAGGCAAGTCCTCACGTTGAGTGTCCCGTGAGCGACACCGCATGGTAGGATGCTGTCTTTCTCCTTGAGTAGAGAGACTTCAGGTACGAGGTCCTCTAAGAATTCTAAGCAGAGTGTTTTCTCATGGCAGCTCAAACGAGGGCAATGTCGAAGACTTCCAGGCCATGTTGGACTGCCTAGAAATGTGGTTCTGCTGTTGTTCGAGGGCTCTGGAAATGTAGCACGCCTGAAGTAACGTGCAGTGTGTTGCCCATCACTCGGCAGACACAGAGGGCCTCCGAGGGACCTATGGGCCTCGATGTTGCTCAGTAGGCCCACAGGGGTGTGGGGGTACTCAGTGATCTTGGAACGAAAATGATGCTCACCCGAGGGGCCTAGGAGTTCTCAAAGGGTACCTTCTTTAAAATAAAGCAGAACAGCGACTAAGAGCTCATGGGAAGAGCTGCCTGCCTCCCGTTCTGCATGGCTACTCGGGGCCTTACCTCGAGGCAAGGACTCACGTTGAGATTCCCTTTAGCTCTAGAGCATTACAAGAAGAGAGCCACCCCGGCCGTGGAAGCACCCTGTGTAGCCAGAGAAAACCCATTTTCTTCCCAGACCCATGCCTACGGCGTCCAGAGGCCTGACAACAGCAGAGAATTTCAGGGAGCTTCCAGGGAGCATGAATGGGGCTTTCCAAATGGAAAAGCAAGGCTAGTACCATCCCGCCCCCATTTCCATGGGCACACGCAGCATACATCCCTGTGGTTTCTGACAAGTCAAAAGAGACACAGAGCACAGACTTCGTCCTTCCCTGAATCAACTCCTCGAGGCAGGGTGTTCTGCATGTAGTGAACGGCCTCAACCAAGGCGCGCCCTAGCTAGACCTCTGGGCCCGTGCCTCTTCAGAAGCCTGCAGTGCTACAGGAAAAACTGTGCTTTAGTGGCAATATGAACGCAAGCCGACTTTCTCCTGGAGGAAGGGTGACTTCAGGTAGGAGGTCCTGGTTGGAAGGCGAAGCCTAGTGTTTTTTTTTCAGTGCCAATCAGAGTAGGGAATGAGTGCGACTTCCACGGCATGTTGGAACCTGCTAGAACCGTGCCCGTGAACCTGTGGTAGTGCTGGGGAAATCAAGCTGTCCCAAGAAAGAGTGTACTGTTTTGCCCATCACTCGGCATACACAGTGTGAGTACGAAGGCCTACGGGCCTGGATGTTGTTTAGAAGAGCCAGGGGAGCCTGGGGGTACTCAGTGTTCTTGCAGGGAATAGGGTTTCCAGGCGAGGCACCTAGGTGTCCCGCAAAGCGTACTGGCGTTCAAATGCTGCAGAGCAGCGACTACGGCCTCATGGAAACTGCTGCACGCCTCCGCTTCTGCAGAGCAATTCAGGGCCTTACCTCGAGGCAAGTCCTCACGTTGAGTGTCCCGTGAGCGACACCGCATGGTAGGATGCTGACTTTCTCCTTGAGTAGAGAGACTTCAGGTACGAGGTCCTCTAAGAATTCTAAGCAGAGTGTTTTCTCATGGCAGCTCAAACGAGGGCAATGTCGAAGACTTCCAGGCCATGTTGGACTGCCTAGAAATGTGGTTCTGCTGTTGTTCGAGGGCTCTGGAAATGTAGCACGCCTGAAGTAACGTGCAGTGTGTTGCCCATCACTCGGCAGACACAGAGGGCCTCCGAGGGACCTATGGGCCTCGATGTTGCTCAGTAGGCCCACAGGGGTGTGGGGGTACTCAGTGATCTTGGAACGAAAATGATGCTCACCCGAGGGGCCTAGGAGTTCTCAAAGGGTACCTTCTTTAAAATAAAGCAGAACAGCGACTAAGAGCTCATGGGAAGAGCTGCCTGCCTCCCGTTCTGCATGGCTACTCGGGGCCTTACCTCGAGGCAAGGACTCACGTTGAGATTCCCTTTAGCTCTAGAGCATTACAAGAAGAGAGCCACCCCGGCCGTGGAAGCACCCTGTGTAGCCAGAGAAAACCCATTTTCTTCCCAGACCCATGCCTACGGCGTCCAGAGGCCTGACAACAGCAGAGAATTTCAGGGAGCTTCCAGGGAGCATGAATGGGGCTTTCCAAATGGAAAAGCAAGGCTAGTACCATCCCGCCCCCATTTCCATGGGCACACGCAGCATACATCCCTGTGGTTTCTGACAAGTCAAAAGAGACACAGAGCACACACTGGTTCCTTCCCTGAATCAACTTCTCGAGGCAGAGTGTTCTGCATCTAGTGAACGGCCTCAACCAAGGCACGCCCTAGCTAGGCCTCTGGGCCCGGGCCTCTTCAGAAGCCTGCAGTGCTACAGGAAGAACTGTGCTTTAGTTGCAATAGGCAAGCAATCCGCCTTTCTCCTGGAGGCAGGGTGACTTCAGGTAGGAGGTCCTGGTTGGAAGGCGAAGCCTAGTGTTTTTTTTCAGTGCCAATCAGAGTAGGGAATGAGTGCGACTTCCACGGCATGTTGGAACCTGCTAGAACCGTGCCCGTGAACCTGTGGTAGTGCTGGGGAAATCAAGCTGTCCCAAGAAAGAGTGTACTGTTTTGCCCATCACTCGGCATACACAGTGTGAGTACGAAGGCCTACGGGCCTGGATGTTGTTTAGAAGAGCCAGGGGAGCCTGGGGGTACTCAGTGTTCTTGCAGGGAATAGGGTTTCCAGGCGAGGCACCTAGGTGTCCCGCAAAGCGTACTGGCGTTCAAATGCTGCAGAGCAGCGGCTACCGCCTCATGGAAACTGCTGCACGCCTCCGCTTCTGCAGAGCAATTCAGGGCCTTACCTCGAGGCAAGTCCTCACGTTGAGTGTCCCGTGAGCGACCCCGCATGATAGGATGCTGACTTTCTCCTTGAGTAGAGAGACTTCAGGTACGAGGTCCTCTAAGAATTCTAAGCAGAGTGTTTTCTCATGGCAGCTCAAACGAGGGCAATGTCGAAGACTTCCAGGCCATGTTGGACTGCCTAGAAATGTGGTTCTGCTGTTGTTCGAGGGCTCTGGAAATGTAGCACGCCTGAAGTAACGTGCAGTGTGTTGCCCATCACTCGGCAGACACAGAGGGCCTCCGAGGGACCTATGGGCCTCGATGTTGCTCAGTAGGCCCACAGGGGTGTGGGGGTACTCAGTGATCTTGGAACGAAAATGATGCTCACCCGAGGGGCCTAGGAGTTCTCAAAGGGTACCTTCTTTAAAATAAAGCAGAACAGCGACTAAGAGCTCATGGGAAGAGCTGCCTGCCTCCCGTTCTGCATGGCTACTCGGGGCCTTACCTCGAGGCAAGGACTCACGTTGAGATTCCCTTTAGCTCTAGAGCATGGCTAGATGAGCCCCACCCCGGCCATGGAAACACCCTGTGTAGCCAGAGAAAACCCATTTTCTTCCCAGACCCATGCCTACGGCGTCCAGAGGCCTGACAACAGCAGAGAATTTCAGGGAGCTTCCAGGGAGCATGAATGGGGCTTTCCAAATGGAAAAGCAAGGCTAGTACCATCCCGCCCCCATTTCCATGGGCACACGCAGCATACATCCCTGTGGTTTCTGACAAGTCAAAAGAGACACAGAGCACACACTGGTTCCTTCCCTGAATCAACTTCTCGAGGCAGAGTGTTCTGCATCTAGTGAACGGCCTCAACCAAGGCACGCCCTAGCTAGGCCTCTGGGCCCGGGCCTCTTCAGAAGCCTGCAGTGCTACAGGAAGAACTGTGCTTTAGTTGCAATAGGCAAGCAATCCGCCTTTCTCCTGGAGGCAGGGTGACTTCAGGTAGGAGGTCCTGGTTGGAAGGCGAAGCCTAGTGTTTTTTTTCAGTGCCAATCAGAGTAGGGAATGAGTGCGACTTCCACGGCATGTTGGAACCTGCTAGAACCGTGCCCGTGAACCTGTGGTAGTGCTGGGGAAATCAAGCTGTCCCAAGAAAGAGTGTACTGTTTTGCCCATCACTCGGCATACACAGTGTGAGTACGAAGGCCTACGGGCCTGGATGTTGTTTAGAAGAGCCAGGGGAGCCTGGGGGTACTCAGTGTTCTTGCAGGGAATAGGGTTTCCAGGCGAGGCACCTAGGTGTCCCGCAAAGCGTACTGGCGTTCAAATGCTGCAGAGCAGCGACTACGGCCTCATGGAAACTGCTGCACGCCTCCGCTTCTGCAGAGCAATTCAGGGCCTTACCTCGAGGCAAGTCCTCACGTTGAGTGTCCCGTGAGCGACACCGCATGGTAGGATGCTGTCTTTCTCCTTGAGTAGAGAGACTTCAGGTACGAGGTCCTCTAAGAATTCTAAGCAGAGTGTTTTCTCATGGCAGCTCAAACGAGGGCAATGTCGAAGACTTCCAGGCCATGTTGGACTGCCTAGAAATGTGGTTCTGCTGTTGTTCGAGGGCTCTGGAAATGTAGCACGCCTGAAGTAACGTGCAGTGTGTTGCCCATCACTCGGCAGACACAGAGGGCCTCCGAGGGACCTATGGGCCTCGATGTTGCTCAGTAGGCCCACAGGGGTGTGGGGGTACTCAGTGATCTTGGAACGAAAATGATGCTCACCCGAGGGGCCTAGGAGTTCTCAAAGGGTACCTTCTTTAAAATAAAGCAGAACAGCGACTAAGAGCTCATGGGAAGAGCTGCCTGCCTCCCGTTCTGCATGGCTACTCGGGGCCTTACCTCGAGGCAAGGACTCACGTTGAGATTCCCTTTAGCTCTAGAGCATTACAAGAAGAGAGCCACCCCGGCCGTGGAAGCACCCTGTGTAGCCAGAGAAAACCCATTTTCTTCCCAGACCCATGCCTACGGCGTCCAGAGGCCTGACAACAGCAGAGAATTTCAGGGAGCTTCCAGGGAGCATGAATGGGGCTTTCCAAATGGAAAAGCAAGGCTAGTACCATCCCGCCCCCATTTCCATGGGCACACGCAGCATACATCCCTGTGGTTTCTGACAAGTCAAAAGAGACACAGAGCACACACTTCGTCCTTCCCTGAATCAACTCCTCGAGGCAGGGTGTTCTGCATGTAGTGAACGGCCTCAACCAAGGCGCGCCCTAGCTAGACCTCTGGGCCCGTGCCTCTTCAGAAGCCTGCAGTGCTACAGGAAAAACTGTGCTTTAGTGGCAATAGGAACGCAAGCCGACTTTCTCCTGGAGGCAGGGTGACTTCAGGTAGGAGGTCCTGGTTGGAAGGCGAAGCCTAGTGTTTTTTTTTCAGTGCCAATCAGAGTAGGGAATGAGTGCGACTTCCACGGCATGTTGGAACCTGCTAGAACCGTGCCCGTGAACCTGTGGTAGTGCTGGGGAAATCAAGCTGTCCCAAGAAAGAGTGTACTGTTTTGCCCATCACTCGGCATACACAGTGTGAGTACGAAGGCCTACGGGCCTGGATGTTGTTTAGAAGAGCCAGGGGAGCCTGGGGGTACTCAGTGTTCTTGCAGGGAATAGGGTTTCCAGGCGAGGCACCTAGGTGTCCCGCAAAGCGTACTGGCGTTCAAATGCTGCAGAGCAGCGACTACGGCCTCATGGAAACTGCTGCACGCCTCCGCTTCTGCAGAGCAATTCAGGGCCTTACCTCGAGGCAAGTCCTCACGTTGAGTGTCCCGTGAGCGACACCGCATGGTAGGATGCTGACTTTCTCCTTGAGTAGAGAGACTTCAGGTACGAGGTCCTCTAAGAATTCTAAGCAGAGTGTTTTCTCATGGCAGCTCAAACGAGGGCAATGTCGAAGACTTCCAGGCCATGTTGGACTGCCTAGAAATGTGGTTCTGCTGTTGTTCGAGGGCTCTGGAAATGTAGCACGCCTGAAGTAACGTGCAGTGTGTTGCCCATCACTCGGCAGACACAGAGGGCCTCCGAGGGACCTATGGGCCTCGATGTTGCTCAGTAGGCCCACAGGGGTGTGGGGGTACTCAGTGATCTTGGAACGAAAATGATGCTCACCCGAGGGGCCTAGGAGTTCTCAAAGGGTACCTTCTTTAAAATAAAGCAGAACAGCGACTAAGAGCTCATGGGAAGAGCTGCCTGCCTCCCGTTCTGCATGGCTACTCGGGGCCTTACCTCGAGGCAAGGACTCACGTTGAGATTCCCTTTAGCTCTAGAGCATTACAAGAAGAGAGCCACCCCGGCCGTGGAAGCACCCTGTGTAGCCAGAGAAAACCCATTTTCTTCCCAGACCCATGCCTACGGCGTCCAGAGGCCTGACAACAGCAGAGAATTTCAGGGAGCTTCCAGGGAGCATGAATGGGGCTTTCCAAATGGAAAAGCAAGGCTAGTACCATCCCGCCCCCATTTCCATGGGCACACGCAGCATACATCCCTGTGGTTTCTGACAAGTCAAAAGAGACACAGAGCACACACTGGTTCCTTCCCTGAATCAACTTCTCGAGGCAGAGTTTTCTGCATCTAGTGAACGGCCTCAACCAAGGCACGCCCTAGCTAGGCCTCTGGGCCCGGGCCTCTTCAGAAGCCTGCAGTGCTACAGGAAGAACTGTGCTTTAGTTGCAATAGGCAAGCAATCCGCCTTTCTCCTGGAGGCAGGGTGACTTCAGGTAGGAGGTCCTGGTTGGAAGGCGAAGCCTAGTGTTTTTTTTCAGTGCCAATCAGAGTAGGGAATGAGTGCGACTTCCACGGCATGTTGGAACCTGCTAGAACCGTGCCCGTGAACCTGTGGTAGTGCTGGGGAAATCAAGCTGTCCCAAGAAAGAGTGTACTGTTTTGCCCATCACTCGGCATACACAGTGTGAGTACGAAGGCCTACGGGCCTGGATGTTGTTTAGAAGAGCCAGGGGAGCCTGGGGGTACTCAGTGTTCTTGCAGGGAATAGGGTTTCCAGGCGAGGCACCTAGGTGTCCCGCAAAGCGTACTGGCGTTCAAATGCTGCAGAGCAGCGACTACGGCCTCATGGAAACTGCTGCACGCCTCCGCTTCTGCAGAGCAATTCAGGGCCTTACCTCGAGGCAAGTCCTCACGTTGAGTGTCCCGTGAGCGACACCACATGGTAGGATGCTGTCTTTCTCCTTGAGTAGAGAGACTTCAGGTACGAGGTCCTCTAAGAATTCTAAGCAGAGTGTTTTCTCATGGCAGCTCAAACGAGGGCAATGTCGAAGACTTCCAGGCCATGTTGGACTGCCTAGAAATGTGGTTCTGCTGTTGTTCGAGGGCTCTGGAAATGTAGCACGCCTGAAGTAACGTGCAGTGTGTTGCCCATCACTCGGCAGACACAGAGGGCCTCCAAGGGACCTATGGGCCTCGATGTTGCTCAGTAGGCCCACAGGGGTGTGGGGGTACTCAGTGATCTTGGAACGAAAATGATGCTCACCCGAGGGGCCTAGGAGTTCTCAAAGGGTACCTTCTTTAAAATAAAGCAGAACAGCGACTAAGAGCTCATGGGAAGAGCTGCCTGCCTCCCGTTCTGCATGGCTACTCGGGGCCTTACCTCGAGGCAAGGACTCACGTTGAGATTCCCTTTAGCTCTAGAGCATTACAAGAAGAGAGCCACCCCGGCCATGGAAGCACCCTGTGTAGCCAGAGAAAACCCATTTTCTTCCCAGACCCATGCCTACGGCGTCTAGAGGCCTGACAACAGCAGAGAATTTCAGGGAGCTTCCAGGGAGCATGAATGGGGCTTTCCAAATGGAAAAGCAAGGCTAGTACCATCCCGCCCCCATTTCCATGGGCACACGCAGCATACATCCCTGTGGTTTCTGACAAGTCAAAAGAGACACAGAGCACACACTTCGTCCTTCCCTGAATCAACTCCTCGAGGCAGGGTGTTCTGCATGTAGTGAACGGCCTCAACCAAGGCGCGCCCTAGCTAGACCTCTGGGCCCGTGCCTCTTCAGAAGCCTGCAGTGCTACAGGAAAAACTGTGCTTTAGTGGCAATAGGAACGCAAGCCGACTTTCTCCTGGAGGCAGGGTGACTTCAGGTAGGAGGTCCTGGTTGGAAGGCGAAGCCTAGTGTTTTTTTTTCAGTGCCAATCAGAGTAGGGAATGAGTGCGACTTCCACGGCATGTTGGAACCTGCTAGAACCGTGCCCGTGAACCTGTGGTAGTGCTGGGGAAATCAAGCTGTCCCAAGAAAGAGTGTACTGTTTTGCCCATCACTCGGCATACACAGTGTGAGTACGAAGGCCTACGGGCCTGGATGTTGTTTAGAAGAGCCAGGGGAGCCTGGGGGTACTCAGTGTTCTTGCAGGGAACAGGGTTTCCAGGCGAGGCACCTAGGTGTCCCGCAAAGCGTACTGGCGTTCAAATGCTGCAGAGCAGCGACTACGGCCTCATGGAAACTGCTGCACGCCTCCGCTTCTGCAGAGCAATTCAGGGCCTTACCTCGAGGCAAGTCCTCACGTTGAGTGTCCCGTGAGCGACACCGCATGGTAGGATGCTGACTTTCTCCTTGAGTAGAGAGACTTCAGGTACGAGGTCCTCTAAGTATTCTAAGCAGAGTGTTTTCTCATGGCAGCTCAAACGAGGGCAATGTCGAAGACTTTCAGGCCATGTTGGACTGCCTAGAAATGTGGTTCTGATGTTGTTCGAGGGCTCTGGAAATGTAGCACGCCTGAAGTAACGTGCAGTGTGTTGCCCATCACTCGGCAGACACAGAGGGCCTCCGAGGGACCTATGGGCCTCGATGTTGCTCAGTAGGCCCACAGGGGTGTGGGGGTACTCAGTGATCTTGGAACGAAAATGATGCTCACCCGAGGGGCCTAGGAGTTCTCAAAGGGTACCTTCTTTAAAATAAAGCAGAACAGCGACTCAGAGCTCATGGGAAGAGCTGCCTGCCTCCCGTTCTGCATGGCTACTCGGGGCCTTACCTCGAGGCAAGGACTCACGTTGAGATTCCCTTTAGCTCTAGAGCATTACAAGAAGAGAGCCACCCCGGCCGTGGAAGCACCCTGTGTAGCCAGAGAAAACCCATTTTCTTCCCAGACCCATGCCTACGGCGTCCAGAGGCCTGACAACAGCAGAGAATTTCAGGGAGCTTCCAGGGAGCATGAATGGGGCTTTCCAAATGGAAAAGCAAGGCTAGTACCATCCCGCCCCCATTTCCATGGGCACACGCAGCATACATCCCTGTGGTTTCTGACAAGTCAAAAGAGACACAGAGCACACACTGGTTCCTTCCCTGAATCAACTTCTCGAGGCAGAGTGTTCTGCATCTAGTGAACGGCCTCAACCAAGGCACGCCCTAGCTAGGCCTCTGGGCCCGGGCCTCTTCAGAAGCCTGCAGTGCTACAGGAAGAACTGTGCTTTAGTTGCAATAGGCAAGCAATCCGCCTTTCTCCTGGAGGCAGGGTGACTTCAGGTAGGAGGTCCTGGTTGGAAGGCGAAGCCTAGTGTTTTTTTTCAGTGCCAATCAGAGTAGGGAATGAGTGCGACTTCCACGGCATGTTGGAACCTGCTAGAACCGTGCCCGTGAACCTGTGGTAGTGCTGGGGAAATCAAGCTGTCCCAAGAAAGAGTGTACTGTTTTGCCCATCACTCGGCATACACAGTGTGAGTACGAAGGCCTACGGGCCTGGATGTTGTTTAGAAGAGCCAGGGGAGCCTGGGGGTACTCAGTGTTCTTGCAGGGAATAGGGTTTCCAGGCGAGGCACCTAGGTGTCCCGCAAAGCGTACTGGCGTTCAAATGCTGCAGAGCAGCGGCTACCGCCTCATGGAAACTGCTGCACGCCTCCACTTCTGCAGAGCAATTCAGGGCCTTACCTCGAGGCAAGTCCTCACGTTGAGTGTCCCGTGAGCGACACCGCATGGTAGGATGCTGACTTTCTCCTTGAGTAGAGAGACTTCAGGTACGAGGTCCTCTACGAATTCTAAGCAGAGTGTTTTCTCATGGCAGCTCAAACGAGGGCAATGTCGAAGACTTCCAGGCCATGTTGGACTGCCTAGAAATGTGGTTCTGCTGTTGTTCGAGGGCTCTGGAAATGTAGCACGCCTGAAGTAACGTGCAGTGTGTTGCCCATCACTCGGCAGACACAGAGGGCCTCCGAGGGACCTATGGGCCTCGATGTTGCTCAGTAGGCCCACAGGGGTGTGGGGGTACTCAGTGATCTTGGAACGAAAATGATGCTCACCCGAGGGGCCTAGGAGTTCTCAAAGGGTACCTTCTTTAAAATAAAGCAGAACAGCGACTCAGAGCTCATGGGAAGAGCTGCCTGCCTCCCGTTCTGCATGGCTACTCGGGGTCTTACCTCGAGGCAAGGACTCACGTTGAGATTCCCTTTAGCTCTAGAGCATTACAAGAAGAGAGCCACCCCGGCCGTGGAAGCACCCTGTGTAGCCAGAGAAAACCCATTTTCTTCCCAGACCCATGCCTACGGCGTCCAGAGGCCTGACAACAGCAGAGAATTTCAGGGAGCTTCCAGGGAGCATGAATGGGGCTTTCCAAATGGAAAAGCAAGGCTAGTACCATCCCGCCCCCATTTCCATGGGCACACGCAGCATACATCCCTGTGGTTTCTGACAAGTCAAAAGAGACACAGAGCACACACTGGTTCCTTCCCTGAATCAACTTCTCGAGGCAGAGTGTTCTGCATCTAGTGAACGGCCTCAACCAAGGCACGCCCTAGCTAGGCCTCTGGGCCCGGGCCTCTTCAGAAGCCTGCAGTGCTACAGGAAGAACTGTGCTTTAGTTGCAATAGGCAAGCAATCCGCCTTTCTCCTGGAGGCAGGGTGACTTCAGGTAGGAGGTCCTGGTTGGAAGGCGAAGCCTAGTGTTTTTTTTCAGTGCCAATCAGAGTAGGGAATGAGTGCGACTTCCACGGCATGTTGGAACCTGCTAGAACCGTGCCCGTGAACCTGTGGTAGTGCTGGGGAAATCAAGCTGTCCCAAGAAAGAGTGTACTGTTTTGCCCATCACTCGGCATACACAGTGTGAGTACGAAGGCCTACGGGCCTGGATGTTGTTTAGAAGAGCCAGGGGAGCCTGGGGGTACTCAGTGTTCTTGCAGGGAATAGGGTTTCCAGGCGAGGCACCTAGGTGTCCCGCAAAGCGTACTGGCGTTCAAATGCTGCAGAGCAGCGGCTACCGCCTCATGGAAACTGCTGCACGCCTCCACTTCTGCAGAGCAATTCAGGGCCTTACCTCGAGGCAAGTCCTCACGTTGAGTGTCCCGTGAGCGACACCGCATGGTAGGATGCTGACTTTCTCCTTGAGTAGAGAGACTTCAGGTACGAGGTCCTCTAAGAATTCTAAGCAGAGTGTTTTCTCATGGCAGCTCAAACGAGGGCAATGTCGAAGACTTCCAGGCCATGTTGGACTGCCTAGAAATGTGGTTCTGCTGTTGTTCGAGGGCTCTGGAAATGTAGCACGCCTGAAGTAACGTGCAGTGTGTTGCCCATCACTCGGCAGACACAGAGGGCCTCCGAGGGACATATGGGCCTCGATGTTGCTCAGTAGGCCCACAGGGGTGTGGGGGTACTCAGTGATCTTGGAACGAAAATGATGCTCACCCGAGGGGCCTAGGAGTTCTCAAAGGGTACCTTCTTTAAAATAAAGCAGAACAGCGACTAAGAGCTCATGGGAAGAGCTGCCTGCCTCCCGTTCTGCATGGTTACTCGGGGCCTTACCTCGAGGCAAGGACTCACGTTGAGATTCCCTTTAGCTCTAGAGCATTACAAGAAGAGAGCCACCCCGGCCGTGGAAGCACCCTGTGTAGCCAGAGAAAACCCATTTCCTTCCCAGACCCATGCCTACGGCGTCCAGAGGCCTGACAACAGCAGAGAATTTCAGGGAGCTTCCAGGGAGCATGAATGGGGCTTTCCAAATGGAAAAGCAAGGCTAGTACCATCCCGCCCCCATTTCCATGGGCACACGCAGCATACATCCCTGTGGTTTCTGACAAGTCAAAAGAGACACAGAGCACACACTGGTTCCTTCCCTGAATCAACTTCTCCAGGCAGAGTGTTCTGCATCTAGTGAACGGCCTCAACCAAGGCACGCCCTAGCTAGGCCTCTGGGCCCGGGCCTCTTCAGAAGCCTGCAGTGCTACAGGAAGAACTGTGCTTTAGTTGCAATAGGCAAGCAATCCGCCTTTCTCCTGGAGGCAGGGTGACTTCAGGTAGGAGGTCCTGGTTGGAAGGCGAAGCCTAGTGTTTTTTTTCAGTGCCAATCAGAGTAGGGAATGAGTGCGACTTCCACGGCATGTTGGAACCTGCTAGAACCGTGCCCGTGAACCTGTGGTAGTGCTGGGGAAATCAAGCTGTCCCAAGAAAGAGTGTACTGTTTTGCCCATCACTCGGCATACACAGTGTGAGTACGAAGGCCTACGGGCCTGGATGTTGTTTAGAAGAGCCAGGGGAGCCTGGGGGTACTCAGTGTTCTTGCAGGGAATAGGGTTTCCAGGCGAGGCACCTAGGTGTCCCGCAAAGCGTACTGGCGTTCAAATGCTGCAGAGCAGCGACTACGGCCTCATGGAAACTGCTGCACGCCTCCGCTTCTGCAGAGCAATTCAGGGCCTTACCTCGAGGCAAGTCCTCACGTTGAGTGTCCCGTGAGCGACACCGCATGGTAGGATGCTGACTTTCTCCTTGAGTAGAGAGACTTCAGGTACGAGGTCCTCTAAGAATTCTAAGCAGAGTGTTTTCTCATGGCAGCTCAAACGAGGGCAATGTCGAAGACTTCCAGGCCATGTTGGACTGCCTAGAAATGTGGTTCTGATGTTGTTCGAGGGCTCTGGAAATGTAGCACGCCTGAAGTAACGTGCAGTGTGTTGCCCATCACTCGGCAGACACAGAGGGCCTCCGAGGGACCTATGGGCCTCGATGTTGCTCAGTAGGCCCACAGGGGTGTGGGGGTACTCAGTGATCTTGGAACGAAAATGATGCTCACCCGAGGGGCCTAGGAGTTCTCAAAGGGTACCTTCTTTAAAATAAAGCAGAACAGCGACTAAGAGCTCATGGGAAGAGCTGCCTGCCTCCCGTTCTGCATGGCTACTCGGGGCCTTACCTCGAGGCAAGGACTCACGTTGAGATTCCCTTTAGCTCTAGAGCATTACAAGAAGAGAGCCACCCCGGCCGTGGAAGCACCCTGTGTAGCCAGAGAAAACCCATTTTCTTCCCAGACCCATGCCTACGGCGTCCAGAGGCCTGACAACAGCAGAGAATTTCAGGGAGCTTCCAGGGAGCATGAATGGGGCTTTCCAAATGGAAAAGCAAGGCTAGTACCATCCTGCCCCCATTTCCATGGGCACACGCAGCATACATCCCTGTGGTTTCTGACAAGTCAAAAGAGACACAGAGCACACACTGGTTCCTTCCCTGAATCAACTTCTCGAGGCAGAGTGTTCTGCATCTAGTGAACGGCCTCAACCAAGGCACGCCCTAGCTAGGCCTCTGGGCCCGGGCCTCTTCAGAAGCCTGCAGTGCTACAGGAAGAACTGTGCTTTAGTTGCAATAGGCAAGCAATCCGCCTTTCTCCTGGAGGCAGGGTGACTTCAGGTAGGAGGTCCTGGTTGGAAGGCGAAGCCTAGTGTTTTTTTTCAGTGCCAATCAGAGTAGGGAATGAGTGCGACTTCCACGGCATGTTGGAACCTGCTAGAACCGTGCCCGTGAACCTGTGGTAGTGCTGGGGAAATCAAGCTGTCCCAAGAAAGAGTGTACTGTTTTGCCCATCACTCGGCATACACAGTGTGAGTACGAAGGCCTACGGGCCTGGATGTTGTTTAGAAGAGCCAGGGGAGCCTGGGGGTACTCAGTGTTCTTGCAGGGAATAGGGTTTCCAGGCGAGGCACCTAGGTGTCCCGCAAAGCGTACTGGCGTTCAAATGCTGCAGAGCAGCGGCTACCGCCTCATGGAAACTGCTGCACGCCTCCGCTTCTGCAGAGCAATTCAGGGCCTTACCTCGAGGCAAGTCCTCACGTTGAGTGTCCCGTGAGCGACCCCGCATGATAGGATGCTGACTTTCTCCTTGAGTAGAGAGACTTCAGGTACGAGGTCCTCTAAGAATTCTAAGCAGAGTGTTTTCTCATGGCAGCTCAAACGAGGGCAATGTCGAAGACTTCCAGGCCATGTTGGACTGCCTAGAAATGTGGTTCTGATGTTGTTCGAGGGCTCTGGAAATGTAGCACGCCTGAAGTAACGTGCAGTGTGTTGCCCATCACTCGGCAGACACAGAGGGCCTCCGAGGGACCTATGGGCCTCGATGTTGCTCAGTAGGCCCACAGGGGTGTGGGGGTACTCAGTGATCTTGGAACGAAAATGATGCTCACCCGAGGGGCCTAGGAGTTCTCAAAGGGTACCTTCTTTAAAATAAAGCAGAACAGCGACTAAGAGCTCATGGGAAGAGCTGCCTGCCTCCCGTTCTGCATGGCTACTCGGGGCCTTACCTCGAGGCAAGGACTCACGTTGAGATTCCCTTTAGCTCTAGAGCATGGCTAGATGAGCCCCACCCCGGCCATGGAAGCACCCTGTGTAGCCAGAGAAAACCCATTTTCTTCCCAGACCCATGCCTACGGCGTCCAGAGGCCTGACAACAGCAGAGAATTTCAGGGAGCTTCCAGGGAGCATGAATGGGGCTTTCCAAATGGAAAAGCAAGGCTAGTACCATCCCGCCCCCATTTCCATGGGCACACGCAGCATACATCCCTGTGGTTTCTGACAAGTCAAAAGAGACACAGAGCACACACTGGTTCCTTCCCTGAATCAACTTCTCGAGGCAGAGTGTTCTGCATCTAGTGAACGGCCTCAACCAAGGCACGCCCTAGCTAGGCCTCTGGGCCCGGGCCTCTTCAGAAGCCTGCAGTGCTACAGGAAGAACTGTGCTTTAGTTGCAATAGGCAAGCAATCCGCCTTTCTCCTGGAGGCAGGGTGACTTCAGGTAGGAGGTCCTGGTTGGAAGGCGAAGCCTAGTGTTTTTTTTCAGTGCCAATCAGAGTAGGGAATGAGTGCGACTTCCACGGCATGTTGGAACCTGCTAGAACCGTGCCCGTGAACCTGTGGTAGTGCTGGGGAAATCAAGCTGTCCCAAGAAAGAGTGTACTGTTTTGCCCATCACTCGGCATACACAGTGTGAGTACGAAGGCCTACGGGCCTGGATGTTGTTTAGAAGAGCCAGGGGAGCCTGGGGGTACTCAGTGTTCTTGCAGGGAATAGGGTTTCCAGGCGAGGCACCTAGGTGTCCCGCAAAGCGTACTGGCGTTCAAATGCTGCAGAGCAGCGACTACGGCCTCATGGAAACTGCTGCACGCCTCCGCTTCTGCAGAGCAATTCAGGGCCTTACCTCGAGGCAAGTCCTCACGTTGAGTGTCCCGTGAGCGACACCGCATGGTAGGATGCTGTCTTTCTCCTTGAGTAGAGAGACTTCAGGTACGAGGTCCTCTAAGAATTCTAAGCAGAGTGTTTTCTCATGGCAGCTCAAACGAGGGCAATGTCGAAGACTTCCAGGCCATGTTGGACTGCCTAGAAATGTGGTTCTGCTGTTGTTCGAGGGCTCTGGAAATGTAGCACGCCTGAAGTAACGTGCAGTGTGTTGCCCATCACTCGGCAGACACAGAGGGCCTCCGAGGGACCTATGGGCCTCGATGTTGCTCAGTAGGCCCACAGGGGTGTGGGGGTACTCAGTGATCTTGGAACGAAAATGATGCTCACCCGAGGGGCCTAGGAGTTCTCAAAGGGTACCTTCTTTAAAATAAAGCAGAACAGCGACTAAGAGCTCATGGGAAGAGCTGCCTGCCTCCCGTTCTGCATGGCTACTCGGGGCCTTACCTCGAGGCAAGGACTCACGTTGAGATTCCCTTTAGCTCTAGAGCATTACAAGAAGAGAGCCACCCCGGCCGTGGAAGCACCCTGTGTAGCCAGAGAAAACCCATTTTCTTCCCAGACCCATGCCTACGGCGTCCAGAGGCCTGACAACAGCAGAGAATTTCAGGGAGCTTCCAGGGAGCATGAATGGGGCTTTCCAAATGGAAAAGCAAGGCTAGTACCATCCCGCCCCCATTTCCATGGGCACACGCAGCATACATCCCTGTGGTTTCTGACAAGTCAAAAGAGACACAGAGCACACACTTCGTCCTTCCCTGAATCAACTCCTCGAGGCAGGGTGTTCTGCATGTAGTGAACGGCCTCAACCAAGGCGCGCCCTAGCTAGACCTCTGGGCCCGTGCCTCTTCAGAAGCCTGCAGTGCTACAGGAAAAACTGTGCTTTAGTGGCAATAGGAACGCAAGCCGACTTTCTCCTGGAGGCAGGGTGACTTCAGGTAGGAGGTCCTGGTTGGAAGGCGAAGCCTAGTGTTTTTTTTTCAGTGCCAATCAGAGTAGGGAATGAGTGCGACTTCCACGGCATGTTGGAACCTGCTAGAACCGTGCCCGTGAACCTGTGGTAGTGCTGGGGAAATCAAGCTGTCCCAAGAAAGAGTGTACTGTTTTGCCCATCACTCGGCATACACAGTGTGAGTACGAAGGCCTACGGGCCTGGATGTTGTTTAGAAGAGCCAGGGGAGCCTGGGGGTACTCAGTGTTCTTGCAGGGAATAGGGTTTCCAGGCGAGGCACCTAGGTGTCCCGCAAAGCGTACTGGCGTTCAAATGCTGCAGAGCAGCGACTACGGCCTCATGGAAACTGCTGCACGCCTCCGCTTCTGCAGAGCAATTCAGGGCCTTACCTCGAGGCAAGTCCTCACGTTGAGTGTCCCGTGAGCGACACCGCATGGTAGGATGCTGACTTTCTCCTTGAGTAGAGAGACTTCAGGTACGAGGTCCTCTAAGAATTCTAAGCAGAGTGTTTTCTCATGGCAGCTCAAACGAGGGCAATGTCGAAGACTTCCAGGCCATGTTGGACTGCCTAGAAATGTGGTTCTGCTGTTGTTCGAGGGCTCTGGAAATGTAGCACGCCTGAAGTAACGTGCAGTGTGTTGCCCATCACTCGGCAGACACAGAGGGCCTCCGAGGGACCTATGGGCCTCGATGTTGCTCAGTAGGCCCACAGGGGTGTGGGGGTACTCAGTGATCTTGGAACGAAAATGATGCTCACCCGAGGGGCCTAGGAGTTCTCAAAGGGTACCTTCTTTAAAATAAAGCAGAACAGCGACTAAGAGCTCATGGGAAGAGCTGCCTGCCTCCCGTTCTGCATGGCTACTCGGGGCCTTACCTCGAGGCAAGGACTCACGTTGAGATTCCCTTTAGCTCTAGAGCATTACAAGAAGAGAGCCACCCCGGCCGTGGAAGCACCCTGTGTAGCCAGAGAAAACCCATTTTCTTCCCAGACCCATGCCTACGGCGTCCAGAGGCCTGACAACAGCAGAGAATTTCAGGGAGCTTCCAGGGAGCATGAATGGGGCTTTCCAAATGGAAAAGCAAGGCTAGTACCATCCCGCCCCCATTTCCATGGGCACACGCAGCATACATCCCTGTGGTTTCTGACAAGTCAAAAGAGACACAGAGCACACACTGGTTCCTTCCCTGAATCAACTTCTCGAGGCAGAGTTTTCTGCATCTAGTGAACGGCCTCAACCAAGGCACGCCCTAGCTAGGCCTCTGGGCCCGGGCCTCTTCAGAAGCCTGCAGTGCTACAGGAAGAACTGTGCTTTAGTTGCAATAGGCAAGCAATCCGCCTTTCTCCTGGAGGCAGGGTGACTTCAGGTAGGAGGTCCTGGTTGGAAGGCGAAGCCTAGTGTTTTTTTTCAGTGCCAATCAGAGTAGGGAATGAGTGCGACTTCCACGGCATGTTGGAACCTGCTAGAACCGTGCCCGTGAACCTGTGGTAGTGCTGGGGAAATCAAGCTGTCCCAAGAAAGAGTGTACTGTTTTGCCCATCACTCGGCATACACAGTGTGAGTACGAAGGCCTACGGGCCTGGATGTTGTTTAGAAGAGCCAGGGGAGCCTGGGGGTACTCAGTGTTCTTGCAGGGAATAGGGTTTCCAGGCGAGGCACCTAGGTGTCCCGCAAAGCGTACTGGCGTTCAAATGCTGCAGAGCAGCGACTACGGCCTCATGGAAACTGCTGCACGCCTCCGCTTCTGCAGAGCAATTCAGGGCCTTACCTCGAGGCAAGTCCTCACGTTGAGTGTCCCGTGAGCGACACCACATGGTAGGATGCTGTCTTTCTCCTTGAGTAGAGAGACTTCAGGTACGAGGTCCTCTAAGAATTCTAAGCAGAGTGTTTTCTCATGGCAGCTCAAACGAGGGCAATGTCGAAGACTTCCAGGCCATGTTGGACTGCCTAGAAATGTGGTTCTGCTGTTGTTCGAGGGCTCTGGAAATGTAGCACGCCTGAAGTAACGTGCAGTGTGTTGCCCATCACTCGGCAGACACAGAGGGCCTCCAAGGGACCTATGGGCCTCGATGTTGCTCAGTAGGCCCACAGGGGTGTGGGGGTACTCAGTGATCTTGGAACGAAAATGATGCTCACCCGAGGGGCCTAGGAGTTCTCAAAGGGTACCTTCTTTAAAATAAAGCAGAACAGCGACTAAGAGCTCATGGGAAGAGCTGCCTGCCTCCCGTTCTGCATGGCTACTCGGGGCCTTACCTCGAGGCAAGGACTCACGTTGAGATTCCCTTTAGCTCTAGAGCATTACAAGAAGAGAGCCACCCCGGCCATGGAAGCACCCTGTGTAGCCAGAGAAAACCCATTTTCTTCCCAGACCCATGCCTACGGCGTCTAGAGGCCTGACAACAGCAGAGAATTTCAGGGAGCTTCCAGGGAGCATGAATGGGGCTTTCCAAATGGAAAAGCAAGGCTAGTACCATCCCGCCCCCATTTCCATGGGCACACGCAGCATACATCCCTGTGGTTTCTGACAAGTCAAAAGAGACACAGAGCACACACTTCGTCCTTCCCTGAATCAACTCCTCGAGACAGGGTGTTCTGCATGTAGTGAACGGCCTCAACCAAGGCGCGCCCTAGCTAGACCTCTGGGCCCGTGCCTCTTCAGAAGCCTGCAGTGCTACAGGAAAAACTGTGCTTTAGTGGCAATAGGAACGCAAGCCGACTTTCTCCTGGAGGCAGGGTGACTTCAGGTAGGAGGTCCTGGTTGGAAGGCGAAGCCTAGTGTTTTTTTTTCAGTGCCAATCAGAGTAGGGAATGAGTGCGACTTCCACGGCATGTTGGAACCTGCTAGAACCGTGCCCGTGAACCTGTGGTAGTGCTGGGGAAATCAAGCTGTCCCAAGAAAGAGTGTACTGTTTTGCCCATCACTCGGCATACACAGTGTGAGTACGAAGGCCTACGGGCCTGGATGTTGTTTAGAAGAGCCAGGGGAGCCTGGGGGTACTCAGTGTTCTTGCAGGGAACAGGGTTTCCAGGCGAGGCACCTAGGTGTCCCGCAAAGCGTACTGGCGTTCAAATGCTGCAGAGCAGCGACTACGGCCTCATGGAAACTGCTGCACGCCTCCGCTTCTGCAGAGCAATTCAGGGCCTTACCTCGAGGCAAGTCCTCACGTTGAGTGTCCCGTGAGCGACACCGCATGGTAGGATGCTGACTTTCTCCTTGAGTAGAGAGACTTCAGGTACGAGGTCCTCTAAGTATTCTAAGCAGAGTGTTTTCTCATGGCAGCTCAAACGAGGGCAATGTCGAAGACTTTCAGGCCATGTTGGACTGCCTAGAAATGTGGTTCTGATGTTGTTCGAGGGCTCTGGAAATGTAGCACGCCTGAAGTAACGTGCAGTGTGTTGCCCATCACTCGGCAGACACAGAGGGCCTCCGAGGGACCTATGGGCCTCGATGTTGCTCAGTAGGCCCACAGGGGTGTGGGGGTACTCAGTGATCTTGGAACGAAAATGATGCTCACCCGAGGGGCCTAGGAGTTCTCAAAGGGTACCTTCTTTAAAATAAAGCAGAACAGCGACTCAGAGCTCATGGGAAGAGCTGCCTGCCTCCCGTTCTGCATGGCTACTCGGGGCCTTACCTCGAGGCAAGGACTCACGTTGAGATTCCCTTTAGCTCTAGAGCATTACAAGAAGAGAGCCACCCCGGCCGTGGAAGCACCCTGTGTAGCCAGAGAAAACCCATTTTCTTCCCAGACCCATGCCTACGGCGTCCAGAGGCCTGACAACAGCAGAGAATTTCAGGGAGCTTCCAGGGAGCATGAATGGGGCTTTCCAAATGGAAAAGCAAGGCTAGTACCATCCCGCCCCCATTTCCATGGGCACACGCAGCATACATCCCTGTGGTTTCTGACAAGTCAAAAGAGACACAGAGCACACACTGGTTCCTTCCCTGAATCAACTTCTCGAGGCAGAGTGTTCTGCATCTAGTGAACGGCCTCAACCAAGGCACGCCCTAGCTAGGCCTCTGGGCCCGGGCCTCTTCAGAAGCCTGCAGTGCTACAGGAAGAACTGTGCTTTAGTTGCAATAGGCAAGCAATCCGCCTTTCTCCTGGAGGCAGGGTGACTTCAGGTAGGAGGTCCTGGTTGGAAGGCGAAGCCTAGTGTTTTTTTTCAGTGCCAATCAGAGTAGGGAATGAGTGCGACTTCCACGGCATGTTGGAACCTGCTAGAACCGTGCCCGTGAACCTGTGGTAGTGCTGGGGAAATCAAGCTGTCCCAAGAAAGAGTGTACTGTTTTGCCCATCACTCGGCATACACAGTGTGAGTACGAAGGCCTACGGGCCTGGATGTTGTTTAGAAGAGCCAGGGGAGCCTGGGGGTACTCAGTGTTCTTGCAGGGAATAGGGTTTCCAGGCGAGGCACCTAGGTGTCCCGCAAAGCGTACTGGCGTTCAAATGCTGCAGAGCAGCGGCTACCGCCTCATGGAAACTGCTGCACGCCTCCACTTCTGCAGAGCAATTCAGGGCCTTACCTCGAGGCAAGTCCTCACGTTGAGTGTCCCGTGAGCGACACCGCATGGTAGGATGCTGACTTTCTCCTTGAGTAGAGAGACTTCAGGTACGAGGTCCTCTACGAATTCTAAGCAGAGTGTTTTCTCATGGCAGCTCAAACGAGGGCAATGTCGAAGACTTCCAGGCCATGTTGGACTGCCTAGAAATGTGGTTCTGCTGTTGTTCGAGGGCTCTGGAAATGTAGCACGCCTGAAGTAACGTGCAGTGTGTTGCCCATCACTCGGCAGACACAGAGGGCCTCCGAGGGACCTATGGGCCTCGATGTTGCTCAGTAGGCCCACAGGGGTGTGGGGGTACTCAGTGATCTTGGAACGAAAATGATGCTCACCCGAGGGGCCTAGGAGTTCTCAAAGGGTACCTTCTTTAAAATAAAGCAGAACAGCGACTCAGAGCTCATGGGAAGAGCTGCCTGCCTCCCGTTCTGCATGGCTACTCGGGGTCTTACCTCGAGGCAAGGACTCACGTTGAGATTCCCTTTAGCTCTAGAGCATTACAAGAAGAGAGCCACCCCGGCCGTGGAAGCACCCTGTGTAGCCAGAGAAAACCCATTTTCTTCCCAGACCCATGCCTACGGCGTCCAGAGGCCTGACAACAGCAGAGAATTTCAGGGAGCTTCCAGGGAGCATGAATGGGGCTTTCCAAATGGGAAAGCAAGGCTAGTACCATCCCGCCCCCATTTCCATGGGCACACGCAGCATACATCCCTGTGGTTTCTGACAAGTCAAAAGAGACACAGAGCACACACTGGTTCCTTCCCTGAATCAACTTCTCGAGGCAGAGTGTTCTGCATCTAGTGAACGGCCTCAACCAAGGCACGCCCTAGCTAGGCCTCTGGGCCCGGGCCTCTTCAGAAGCCTGCAGTGCTACAGGAAGAACTGTGCTTTAGTTGCAATAGGCAAGCAATCCGCCTTTCTCCTGGAGGCAGGGTGACTTCAGGTAGGAGGTCCTGGTTGGAAGGCGAAGCCTAGTGTTTTTTTTCAGTGCCAATCAGAGTAGGGAATGAGTGCGACTTCCACGGCATGTTGGAACCTGCTAGAACCGTGCCCGTGAACCTGTGGTAGTGCTGGGGAAATCAAGCTGTCCCAAGAAAGAGTGTACTGTTTTGCCCATCACTCGGCATACACAGTGTGAGTACGAAGGCCTACGGGCCTGGATGTTGTTTAGAAGAGCCAGGGGAGCCTGGGGGTACTCAGTGTTCTTGCAGGGAATAGGGTTTCCAGGCGAGGCACCTAGGTGTCCCGCAAAGCGTACTGGCGTTCAAATGCTGCAGAGCAGCGGCTACCGCCTCATGGAAACTGCTGCACGCCTCCACTTCTGCAGAGCAATTCAGGGCCTTACCTCGAGGCAAGTCCTCACGTTGAGTGTCCCGTGAGCGACACCGCATGGTAGGATGCTGACTTTCTCCTTGAGTAGAGAGACTTCAGGTACGAGGTCCTCTAAGAATTCTAAGCAGAGTGTTTTCTCATGGCAGCTCAAACGAGGGCAATGTCGAAGACTTCCAGGCCATGTTGGACTGCCTAGAAATGTGGTTCTGCTGTTGTTCGAGGGCTCTGGAAATGTAGCACGCCTGAAGTAACGTGCAGTGTGTTGCCCATCACTCGGCAGACACAGAGGGCCTCCGAGGGACATATGGGCCTCGATGTTGCTCAGTAGGCCCACAGGGGTGTGGGGGTACTCAGTGATCTTGGAACGAAAATGATGCTCACCCGAGGGGCCTAGGAGTTCTCAAAGGGTACCTTCTTTAAAATAAAGCAGAACAGCGACTAAGAGCTCATGGGAAGAGCTGCCTGCCTCCCGTTCTGCATGGTTACTCGGGGCCTTACCTCGAGGCAAGGACTCACGTTGAGATTCCCTTTAGCTCTAGAGCATTACAAGAAGAGAGCCACCCCGGCCGTGGAAGCACCCTGTGTAGCCAGAGAAAACCCATTTCCTTCCCAGACCCATGCCTACGGCGTCCAGAGGCCTGACAACAGCAGAGAATTTCAGGGAGCTTCCAGGGAGCATGAATGGGGCTTTCCAAATGGAAAAGCAAGGCTAGTACCATCCCGCCCCCATTTCCATGGGCACACGCAGCATACATCCCTGTGGTTTCTGACAAGTCAAAAGAGACACAGAGCACACACTGGTTCCTTCCCTGAATCAACTTCTCCAGGCAGAGTGTTCTGCATCTAGTGAACGGCCTCAACCAAGGCACGCCCTAGCTAGGCCTCTGGGCCCGGGCCTCTTCAGAAGCCTGCAGTGCTACAGGAAGAACTGTGCTTTAGTTGCAATAGGCAAGCAATCCGCCTTTCTCCTGGAGGCAGGGTGACTTCAGGTAGGAGGTCCTGGTTGGAAGGCGAAGCCTAGTGTTTTTTTTCAGTGCCAATCAGAGTAGGGAATGAGTGCGACTTCCACGGCATGTTGGAACCTGCTAGAACCGTGCCCGTGAACCTGTGGTAGTGCTGGGGAAATCAAGCTGTCCCAAGAAAGAGTGTACTGTTTTGCCCATCACTCGGCATACACAGTGTGAGTACGAAGGCCTACGGGCCTGGATGTTGTTTAGAAGAGCCAGGGGAGCCTGGGGGTACTCAGTGTTCTTGCAGGGAATAGGGTTTCCAGGCGAGGCACCTAGGTGTCCCGCAAAGCGTACTGGCGTTCAAATGCTGCAGAGCAGCGACTACGGCCTCATGGAAACTGCTGCACGCCTCCGCTTCTGCAGAGCAATTCAGGGCCTTACCTCGAGGCAAGTCCTCACGTTGAGTGTCCCGTGAGCGACACCGCATGGTAGGATGCTGACTTTCTCCTTGAGTAGAGAGACTTCAGGTACGAGGTCCTCTAAGAATTCTAAGAAGAGTGTTTTCTCATGGCAGCTCAAACGAGGGCAATGTCGAAGACTTCCAGGCCATGTTGGACTGCCTAGAAATGTGGTTCTGATGTTGTTCGAGGGCTCTGGAAATGTAGCACGCCTGAAGTAACGTGCAGTGTGTTGCCCATCACTCGGCAGACACAGAGGGCCTCCGAGGGACCTATGGGCCTCGATGTTGCTCAGTAGGCCCACAGGGGTGTGGGGGTACTCAGTGATCTTGGAACGAAAATGATGCTCACCCGAGGGGCCTAGGAGTTCTCAAAGGGTACCTTCTTTCAAATAAAGCAGAACAGCGACTAAGAGCTCATGGGAAGAGCTGCCTGCCTCCCGTTCTGCATGGCTACTCGGGGCCTTACCTCGAGGCAAGGACTCACGTTGAGATTCCCTTTAGCTCTAGAGCATTACAAGAAGAGAGCCACCCCGGCCGTGGAAGCACCCTGTGTAGCCAGAGAAAACCCATTTTCTTCCCAGACCCATGCCTACGGCGTCCAGAGGCCTGACAACAGCAGAGAATTTCAGGGAGCTTCCAGGGAGCATGAATGGGGCTTTCCAAATGGAAAAGCAAGGCTAGTACCATCCCGCCCCCATTTCCATGGGCACACGCAGCATACATCCCTGTGGTTTCTGACAAGTCAAAAGAGACACAGAGCACACACTGGTTCCTTCCCTGAATCAACTTCTCGAGGCAGAGTGTTCTGCATCTAGTGAACGGCCTCAACCAAGGCACGCCCTAGCTAGGCCTCTGGGCCCGGGCCTCTTCAGAAGCCTGCAGTGCTACAGGAAGAACTGTGCTTTAGTTGCAATAGGCAAGCAATCCGCCTTTCTCCTGGAGGCAGGGTGACTTCAGGTAGGAGGTCCTGGTTGGAAGGCGAAGCCTAGTGTTTTTTTCAGTGCCAATCAGAGTAGGGAATGAGTGCGACTTCCACGGCATGTTGGAACCTGCTAGAACCATGCCCGTGAACCTGTGGTAGTGCTGGGGAAATCAAGCTGTCCCAAGAAAGAGTGTACTGTTTTGCCCATCACTCGGCATACACAGTGTGAGTACGAAGGCCTACGGGCCTGGATGTTGTTTAGAAGAGCCAGGGGAGCCTGGGGGTACTCAGTGTTCTTGCAGGGAATAGGGTTTCCAGGCGAGGCACCTAGGTGTCCCGCAAAGCGTACTGGCGTTCAAATGCTGCAGAGCAGCGGCTACCGCCTCATGGAAACTGCTGCACGCCTCCGCTTCTGCAGAGCAATTCAGGGCCTTACCTCGAGGCAAGTCCTCACGTTGAGTGTCCCGTGAGCGACACCGCATGGTAGGATGCTGACTTTCTCCTTGAGTAGAGAGACTTCAGGTACGAGGTCCTCTAAGAATTCTAAGCAGAGTGTTTTCTCATGGCAGCTCAAACGAGGGCAATGTCGAAGACTTCCAGGCCATGTTGGACTGCCTAGAAATGTGGTTCTGCTGTTGTTCGAGGGCTCTGGAAATGTAGCACGCCTGAAGTAACGTGCAGTGTGTTGCCCATCACTCGGCAGACACAGAGGGCCTCCGAGGGACCTATGGGCCTCGATGTTGCTCAGTAGGCCCACAGGGGTGTGGGGGTACTCAGTGATCTTGGAACGAAAATGATGCTCACCCGAGGGGCCTAGGAGTTCTCAAAGGGTACCTTCTTTAAAATAAAGCAGAACAGCGACTAAGAGCTCATGGGAAGAGCTGCCTGCCTCCCGTTCTGCATGGCTACTCGGGGCCTTACCTCGAGGCAAGGACTCACGTTGAGATTCCCTTTAGCTCTAGAGCATTACAAGAAGAGAGCCACCCCGGCCGTGGAAGCACCCTGTGTAGCCAGAGAAAACCCATTTTCTTCCCAGACCCATGCCTACGGCGTCCAGAGGCCTGACAACAGCAGAGAATTTCAGGGAGCTTCCAGGGAGCATGAATGGGGCTTTCCAAATGGAAAAGCAAGGCTAGTACCATCCCGCCCCCATTTCCATGGGCACACGCAGCATACATCCCTGTGGTTTCTGACAAGTCAAAAGAGACACAGAGCACACACTGGTTCCTTCCCTGAATCAACTTCTCGAGGCAGAGTGTTCTGCATCTAGTGAACGGCCTCAACCAAGGCACGCCCTAGCTAGGCCTCTGGGCCCGGGCCTCTTCAGAAGCCTGCAGTGCTACAGGAAGAACTGTGCTTTAGTTGCAATAGGCAAGCAATCCGCCTTTCTCCTGGAGGCAGGGTGACTTCAGGTAGGAGGTCCTGGTTGGAAGGCGAAGCCTAGTGTTTTTTTTCAGTGCCAATCAGAGTAGGGAATGAGTGCGACTTCCACGGCATGTTGGAACCTGCTAGAACCGTGCCCGTGAACCTGTGGTAGTGCTGGGGAAATCAAGCTGTCCCAAGAAAGAGTGTACTGTTTTGCCCATCACTCGGCATACACAGTGTGAGTACGAAGGCCTACGGGCCTGGATGTTGTTTAGAAGAGCCAGGGGAGCCTGGGGGTACTCAGTGTTCTTGCAGGGAATAGGGTTTCCAGGCGAGGCACCTAGGTGTCCCGCAAAGCGTACTGGCGTTCAAATGCTGCAGAGCAGCGACTACGGCCTCATGGAAACTGCTGCACGCCTCCGCTTCTGCAGAGCAATTCAGGGCCTTACCTCGAGGCAAGTCCTCACGTTGAGTGTCCCGTGAGCGACACCGCATGGTAGGATGCTGACTTTCTCCTTGAGTAGAGAGACTTCAGGTACGAGGTCCTCTAAGAATTCTAAGAAGAGTGTTTTCTCATGGCAGCTCAAACGAGGGCAATGTCGAAGACTTCCAGGCCATGTTGGACTGCCTAGAAATGTGGTTCTGATGTTGTTCGAGGGCTCTGGAAATGTAGCACGCCTGAAGTAACGTGCAGTGTGTTGCCCATCACTCGGCAGACACAGAGGGCCTCCGAGGGACCTATGGGCCTCGATGTTGCTCAGTAGGCCCACAGGGGTGTGGGGGTACTCAGTGATCTTGGAACGAAAATGATGCTCACCCGAGGGGCCTAGGAGTTCTCAAAGGGTACCTTCTTTAAAATAAAGCAGAACAGCGACTAAGAGCTCATGGGAAGAGCTGCCTGCCTCCCGTTCTGCATGGCTACTCGGGGCCTTACCTCGAGGCAAGGACTCACGTTGAGATTCCCTTTAGCTCTAGAGCATTACAAGAAGAGAGCCACCCCGGCCGTGGAAGCACCCTGTGTAGCCAGAGAAAACCCATTTTCTTCCCAGACCCATGCCTACGGCGTCCAGAGGCCTGACAACAGCAGAGAATTTCAGGGAGCTTCCAGGGAGCATGAATGGGGCTTTCCAAATGGAAAAGCAAGGCTAGTACCATCCCGCCCCCATTTCCATGGGCACACGCAGCATACATCCCTGTGGTTTCTGACAAGTCAAAAGAGACACAGAGCACACACTGGTTCCTTCCCTGAATCAACTTCTCGAGGCAGAGTGTTCTGCATCTAGTGAACGGCCTCAACCAAGGCACGCCCTAGCTAGGCCTCTGGGCCCGGGCCTCTTCAGAAGCCTGCAGTGCTACAGGAAGAACTGTGCTTTAGTTGCAATAGGCAAGCAATCCGCCTTTCTCCTGGAGGCAGGGTGACTTCAGGTAGGAGGTCCTGGTTGGAAGGCGAAGCCTAGTGTTTTTTTCAGTGCCAATCAGAGTAGGGAATGAGTGCGACTTCCACGGCATGTTGGAACCTGCTAGAACCATGCCCGTGAACCTGTGGTAGTGCTGGGGAAATCAAGCTGTCCCAAGAAAGAGTGTACTGTTTTGCCCATCACTCGGCATACACAGTGTGAGTACGAAGGCCTACGGGCCTGGATGTTGTTTAGAAGAGCCAGGGGAGCCTGGGGGTACTCAGTGTTCTTGCAGGGAATAGGGTTTCCAGGCGAGGCACCTAGGTGTCCCGCAAAGCGTACTGGCGTTCAAATGCTGCAGAGCAGCGGCTACCGCCTCATGGAAACTGCTGCACGCCTCCGCTTCTGCAGAGCAATTCAGGGCCTTACCTCGAGGCAAGTCCTCACGTTGAGTGTCCCGTGAGCGACACCGCATGGTAGGATGCTGACTTTCTCCTTGAGTAGAGAGACTTCAGGTACGAGGTCCTCTAAGAATTCTAAGCAGAGTGTTTTCTCATGGCAGCTCAAACGAGGGCAATGTCGAAGACTTCCAGGCCATGTTGGACTGCCTAGAAATGTGGTTCTGCTGTTGTTCGAGGGCTCTGGAAATGTAGCACGCCTGAAGTAACGTGCAGTGTGTTGCCCATCACTCGGCAGACACAGAGGGCCTCCGAGGGACCTATGGGCCTCGATGTTGCTCAGTAGGCCCACAGGGGTGTGGGGGTACTCAGTGATCTTGGAACGAAAATGATGCTCACCCGAGGGGCCTAGGAGTTCTCAAAGGGTACCTTCTTTAAAATAAAGCAGAACAGCGACTAAGAGCTCATGGGAAGAGCTGCCTGCCTCCCGTTCTGCATGGCTACTCGGGGCCTTACCTCGAGGCAAGGACTCACGTTGAGATTCCCTTTAGCTCTAGAGCATTACAAGAAGAGAGCCACCCCGGCCGTGGAAGCACCCTGTGTAGCCAGAGAAAACCCATTTTCTTCCCAGACCCATGCCTACGGCGTCCAGAGGCCTGACAACAGCAGAGAATTTCAGGGAGCTTCCAGGGAGCATGAATGGGGCTTTCCAAATGGAAAAGCAAGGCTAGTACCATCCCGCCCCCATTTCCATGGGCACACGCAGCATACATCCCTGTGGTTTCTGACAAGTCAAAAGAGACACAGAGCACACACTGGTTCCTTCCCTGAATCAACTTCTCGAGGCAGAGTGTTCTGCATCTAGTGAACGGCCTCAACCAAGGCACGCCCTAGCTAGGCCTCTGGGCCCGGGCCTCTTCAGAAGCCTGCAGTGCTACAGGAAGAACTGTGCTTTAGTTGCAATAGGCAAGCAATCCGCCTTTCTCCTGGAGGCAGGGTGACTTCAGGTAGGAGGTCCTGGTTGGAAGGCGAAGCCTAGTGTTTCTTTTCAGTGCCAATCAGAGTAGGGAATGAGTGCGACTTCCACGGCATGTTGGAACCTGCTAGAACCGTGCCCGTGAACCTGTGGTAGTGCTGGGGAAATCAAGCTGTCCCAAGAAAGAGTGTACTGTTTTGCCCATCACTCGGCATACACAGTGTGAGTACGAAGGCCTACGGGCCTGGATGTTGTTTAGAAGAGCCAGGGGAGCCTGGGGGTACTCAGTGTTCTTGCAGGGAATAGGGTTTCCAGGCGAGGCACCTAGGTGTCCCGCAAAGCGTACTGGCGTTCAAATGCTGCAGAGCAGCGGCTACCGCCTCATGGAAACTGCTGCACGCCTCCGCTTCTGCAGAGCAATTCAGGGCCTTACCTCGAGGCAAGTCCTCACGTTGAGTGTCCCGTGAGCGACACCGCATGGTAGGATGCTGACTTTCTCCTTGAGTAGAGAGACTTCAGGTACGAGGTCCTCTACGAATTCTAAGCAGAGTGTTTTCTCATGGCAGCTCAAACGAGGGCAATGTCGAAGACTTCCAGGCCATGTTGGACTGCCTAGAAATGTGGTTCTGCTGTTGTTCGAGGGCTCCGGAAATGTAGCACGCCTGAAGTAACGTGCAGTGTGTTGCCCATCACTCGGCAGACACAGAGGGCCTCCGAGGGACCTATGGGCCTCGATGTTGCTCAGTAGGCCCACAGGGGTGTGGGGGTACTCAGTGATCTTGGAACGAAAATGATGCTCACCCGAGGGGCCTAGGAGTTCTCAAAGGGTACCTTCTTTAAAATAAAGCAGAACAGCGACTAAGAGCTCATGGGAAGAGCTGCCTGCCTCCCGTTCTGCATGGCTACTCGGGGCCTTACCTCGAGGCAAGGACTCACGTTGAGATTCCCTTTAGCTCTAGAGCATTACAAGAAGAGAGCCACCCCGGCCGTGGAAGCACCCTGTGTAGCCAGAGGAAACCCATTTTCTTCCCAGACCCATGCCTACGGCGTCCAGAGGCCTGACAACAGCAGAGAATTTCAGGGAGCTTCCAGGGAGCATGAATGGGGCTTTCCAAATGGAAAAGCAAGGCTAGTACCATCCCGCCCCCATTTCCATGGGCACACGCAGCATACATCCCTGTGGTTTCTGACAAGTCAAAAGAGACACAGAGCACACACTGGTTCCTTCCCTGAATCAGCTTCTCGAGGCAGAGTGTTCTGCATCTAGTGAACGGCCTCAACCAAGGCACGCCCTAGCTAGGCCTCTGGGCCCGGGCCTCTTCAGAAGCCTGCAGTGCTACAGGAAGAACTGTGCTTTAGTTGCAATAGGCAAGCAATCCGCCTTTCTCCTGGAGGCAGGGTGACTTCAGGTAGGAGGTCCTGGTTGGAAGGCGAAGCCTAGTGTTTTTTTTCAGTGCCAATCAGAGTAGGGAATGAGTGCGACTTCCACGGCATGTTGGAACCTGCTAGAACCGTGCCCGTGAACCTGTGGTAGTGCTGGGGAAATCAAGCTGTCCCAAGAAAGAGTGTACTGTTTTGCCCATCACTCGGCATACACAGTGTGAGTACGAAGGCCTACGGGCCTGGATGTTGTTTAGAAGAGCCAGGGGAGCCTGGGGGTACTCAGTGTTCTTGCAGGGAATAGGGTTTCCAGGCGAGGCACCTAGGTGTCCCGCAAAGCGTACTGGCGTTCAAATGCTGCAGAGCAGCGACTACGGCCTCATGGAAACTGCTGCACGCCTCCGCTTCTGCAGAGCAATTCAGGGCCTTACCTCGAGGCAAGTCCTCACGTTGAGTGTCCCGTGAGCGACACCGCATGGTAGGATGCTGTCTTTCTCCTTGAGTAGAGAGACTTCAGGTACGAGGTCCTCTAAGAATTCTAAGCAGAGTGTTTTCTCATGGCAGCTCAAACGAGGGCAATGTCGAAGACTTCCAGGCCATGTTGGACTGCCTAGAAATGTGGTTCTGCTGTTGTTCGAGGGCTCTGGAAATGTAGCACGCCTGAAGTAACGTGCAGTGTGTTGCCCATCACTCGGCAGACACAGAGGGCCTCCGAGGGACCTATGGGCCTCGATGTTGCTCAGTAGGACCACAGGGGTGTGGGGGTACTCAGTGATCTTGGAACGAAAATGATGCTCACCCGAGGGGCCTAGGAGTTCTCAAAGGGTACCTTCTTTCAAATAAAGCAGAACAGCGACTAAGAGCTCATGGGAAGAGCTGCCTGCCTCCCGTTCTGCATGGCTACTCGGGGCCTTACCTCGAGGCAAGGACTCACGTTGAGATTCCCTTTAGCTCTAGAGCATGGCTAGATGAGCCCCACCCCGGCCATGGAAGCACACTGTGTAGCCAGAGAAAACCCATTTTCTTCCCAGACCCATGCCTACGGCGTCCAGAGGCCTGACAACAGCAGAGAATTTCAGGGAGCTTCCAGGGAGCATGAATGGGGCTTTCCAAATGGAAAAGCAAGGCTAGTACCATCCCGCCCCCATTTCCATGGGCACACGCAGCATACATCCCTGTGGTTTCTGACAAGTCAAAAGAGACACAGAGCACACACTTCGTCCTTCCCTGAATCAACTCCTCGAGGCAGGGTGTTCTGCATGTAGTGAACGGCCTCAACCAAGGCGCGCCCTAGCTAGACCTCTGGGCCCGTGCCTCTTCAGAAGCCTGCAGTGCTACAGGAAAAACTGTGCTTTAGTGGCAATAGGAACGCAAGCCGACTTTCTCCTGGAGGCAGGGTGACTTCAGGTAGGAGGTCCTGGTTGGAAGGCGAAGCCTAGTGTTTTTTTTTCAGTGCCAATCAGAGTAGGGAATGAGTGCGACTTCCACGGCATGTTGGAACCTGCTAGAACCGTGCCCGTGAACCTGTGGTAGTGCTGGGGAAATCAAGCTGTCCCAAGAAAGAGTGTACTGTTTTGCCCATCACTCGGCATACACAGTGTGAGTACGAAGGCCTACGGGCCTGGATGTTGTTTAGAAGAGCCAGGGGAGCCTGGGGGTACTCAGTGTTCTTGCAGGGAATAGGGTTTCCAGGCGAGGCACCTAGGTGTCCCGCAAAGCGTACTGGCGTTCAAATGCTGCAGAGCAGCGACTACGGCCTCATGGAAACTGCTGCACGCCTCCGCTTCTGCAGAGCAATTCAGGGCCTTACCTCGAGGCAAGTCCTCACGTTGAGTGTCCCGTGAGCGACACCGCATGGTAGGATGCTGACTTTCTCCTTGAGTAGAGAGACTTCAGGTACGAGGTCCTCTACGAATTCTAAGCAGAGTGTTTTCTCATGGCAGCTCAAACGAGGGCAATGTCGAAGACTTCCAGGCCATGTTGGACTGCCTATAAATGTGGTTCTGCTGTTGTTCGAGGGCTCTGGAAATGTAGCATGCCTGAAGTAACGTGCAGTGTGTTGCCCATCACTCGGCAGACACAGAGGGCCTCCGAGGGACCTATGGGCCTCGATGTTGCTCAGTAGGCCCACAGGGGTGTGGGGGTACTCAGTGATCTTGGAACGAAAATGATGCTCACCCGAGGGGCCTAGGAGTTCTCAAAGGGTACCTTCTTTAAAATAAAGCAGAACAGCGACTAAGAGCTCATGGGAAGAGCTGCCTGCCTCCCGTTCTGCATGGCTACTCGGGGCCTTACCTCGAGGCAAGGACTCACGTTGAGATTCCCTTTAGCTCTAGAGCATTACAAGAAGAGAGCCACCCCGGCCGTGGAAGCACCCTGTGTAGCCAGAGAAAACCCATTTTCTTCCCAGACCCATGCCTACGGCGTCCAGAGGCCTGACAACAGCAGAGAATTTCAGGGAGCTTCCAGGGAGCATGAATGGGGCTTTCCAAATGGAAAAGCAAGGCTAGTACCATCCCGCCCCCATTTCCATGGGCACACGCAGCATACATCCCTGTGGTTTCTGACAAGTCAAAAGAGACACAGAGCACACACTGGTTCCTTCCCTGAATCAACTTCTCGAGGCAGAGTGTTCTGCATCTAGTGAACGGCCTCAACCAAGGCACGCCCTAGCTAGGCCTCTGGGCCCGGGCCTCTTCAGAAGCCTGCAGTGCTACAGGAAGAACTGTGCTTTAGTTGCAATAGGCAAGCAATCCGCCTTTCTCCTGGAGGCAGGGTGACTTCAGGTAGGAGGTCCTGGTTGGAAGGCGAAGCCTAGTGTTTTTTTTCAGTGCCAATCAGAGTAGGGAATGAGTGCGACTTCCACGGCATGTTGGAACCTGCTAGAACCGTGCCCGTGAACCTGTGGTAGTGCTGGGGAAATCAAGCTGTCCCAAGAAAGAGTGTACTGTTTTGCCCATCACTCGGCATACACAGTGTGAGTACGAAGGCCTACGGGCCTGGATGTTGTTTAGAAGAGCCAGGGGAGCCTGGGGGTACTCAGTGTTCTTGCAGGGAATAGGGTTTCCAGGCGAGGCACCTAGGTGTCCCGCAAAGCGTACTGGCGTTCAAATGCTGCAGAGCAGCGGCTACCGCCTCATGGAAACTGCTGCACGCCTCCGCTTCTGCAGAGCAATTCAGGGCCTTACCTCGAGGCAAGTCCTCACGTTGAGTGTCCCGTGAGCGACACCGCATGGTAGGATGCTGACTTTCTCCTTGAGTAGAGAGACTTCAGGTACGAGGTCCTCTAAGAATTCTAAGCAGAGTGTTTTCTCATGGCAGCTCAAACGAGGGCAATGTCGAAGACTTCCAGGCCATGTTGGACTGCCTAGAAATGTGGTTCTGCTGTTGTTCGAGGGCTCTGGAAATGTAGCACGCCTGAAGTAACGTGCAGTGTGTTGCCCATCACTCGGCAGACACAGAGGGCCTCCGAGGGACCTATGGGCCTCGATGTTGCTCAGTAGGCCCACAGGGGTGTGGGGGTACTCAGTGATCTTGGAACGAAAATGATGCTCACCCGAGGGGCCTAGGAGTTCTCAAAGGGTACCTTCTTTAAAATAAAGCAGAACAGCGACTAAGAGCTCATGGGAAGAGCTGCCTGCCTCCCGTTCTGCATGGCTACTCGGGGCCTTACCTCGAGGCAAGGACTCACGTTGAGATTCCCTTTAGCTCTAGAGCATGGCTAGATGAGCCCCACCCCGGCCATGGAAGCACCCTGTGTAGCCAGAGAAAACCCATTTTCTTCCCAGACCCATGCCTACGGCGTCCAGAGGCCTGACAACAGCAGAGAATTTCAGGGAGCTTCCAGGGAGCATGAATGGGGCTTTCCAAATGGAAAAGCAAGGCTAGTACCATCCCGCCCCCATTTCCATGGGCACACGCAGCATACATCCCTGTGGTTTCTGACAAGTCAAAAGAGACACAGAGCACACACTTCGTCCTTCCCTGAATCAACTCCTCGAGGCAGGGTGTTCTGCATGTAGTGAACGGCCTCAACCAAGGCGCGCCCTAGCTAGACCTCTGGGCCCGTGCCTCTTCAGAAGCCTGCAGTGCTACAGGAAAAACTGTGCTTTAGTGGCAATAGGAACGCAAGCCGACTTTCTCCTGGAGGCAGGGTGACTTCAGGTAGGAGGTCCTGGTTGGAAGGCGAAGCCTAGTGTTTTTTTTTCAGTGCCAATCAGAGTAGGGAATGAGTGCGACTTCCACGGCATGTTGGAACCTGCTAGAACCGTGCCCGTGAACCTGTGGTAGTGCTGGGGAAATCAAGCTGTCCCAAGAAAGAGTGTACTGTTTTGCCCATCACTCGGCATACACAGTGTGAGTACGAAGGCCTACGGGCCTGGATGTTGTTTAGAAGAGCCAGGGGAGCCTGGGGGTACTCAGTGTTCTTGCAGGGAATAGGGTTTCCAGGCGAGGCACCTAGGTGTCCCGCAAAGCGTACTGGCGTTCAAATGCGGCAGAGCAGCGACTACGGCCTCATGGAAACTGCTGCACGCCTCCGCTTCTGCAGAGCAATTCAGGGCCTTACCTCGAGGCAAGTCCTCACGTTGAGTGTCCCGTGAGCGACACCGCATGGTAGGATGCTGACTTTCTCCTTGAGTAGAGAGACTTCAGGTACGAGGTCCTCTAAGAATTCTAAGCAGAGTGTTTTCTCATGGCAGCTCAAACGAGGGCAATGTCGAAGACTTCCAGGCCATGTTGGACTGCCTAGAAATGTGGTTCTGCTGTTGTTCGAGGGCTCTGGAAATGTAGCAGGCCTGAAGTAACGTGCAGTGTGTTGCCCATCACTCGGCAGACACAGAGGGCCTCCGAGGGACCTATGGGCCTCGATGTTGCTCAGTAGGCCCACAGGGGTGTGGGGGTACTCAGTGATCTTGGAACGAAAATGATGCTCACCCGAGGGGCCTAGGAGTTCTCAAAGGGTACCTTCTTTAAAATAAAGCAGAACAGCGACTCAGAGCTCATGGGAAGAGCTGCCTGCCTCCCGTTCTGCATGGCTACTCGGGGTCTTACCTCGAGGCAAGGACTCACGTTGAGATTCCCTTTAGCTCTAGAGCATTACAAGAAGAGAGCCACCCCGGCCGTGGAAGCACCCTGTGTAGCCAGAGAAAACCCATTTTCTTCCCAGACCCATGCCTACGGCGTCCAGAGGCCTGACAACAGCAGAGAATTTCAGGGAGCTTCCAGGGAGCATGAATGGGGCTTTCCAAATGGAAAAGCAAGGCTAGTACCATCCCGCCCCCATTTCCATGGGCACACGCAGCATACATCCCTGTGGTTTCTGACAAGTCAAAAGAGACACAGAGCACACACTGGTTCCTTCCCTGAATCAACTTCTCGAGGCAGAGTGTTCTGCATCTAGTGAACGGCCTCAACCAAGGCACGCCCTAGCTAGGCCTCTGGGCCCGGGCCTCTTCAGAAGCCTGCAGTGCTACAGGAAGAACTGTGCTTTAGTTGCAATAGGCAAGCAATCCGCCTTTCTCCTGGAGGCAGGGTGACTTCAGGTAGGAGGTCCTGGTTGGAAGGCGAAGCCTAGTGTTTTTTTTCAGTGCCAATCAGAGTAGGGAATGAGTGCGACTTCCACGGCATGTTGGAACCTGCTAGAACCGTGCCCGTGAACCTGTGGTAGTGCTGGGGAAATCAAGCTGTCCCAAGAAAGAGTGTACTGTTTTGCCCATCACTCGGCATACACAGTGTGAGTACGAAGGCCTACGGGCCTGGATGTTGTTTAGAAGAGCCAGGGGAGCCTGGGGGTACTCAGTGTTCTTGCAGGGAATAGGGTTTCCAGGCGAGGCACCTAGGTGTCCCGCAAAGCGTACTGGCGTTCAAATGCTGCAGAGCAGCGGCTACCGCCTCATGGAAACTGCTGCACGCCTCCGCTTCTGCAGAGCAATTCAGGGCCTTACCTCGAGGCAAGTCCTCACGTTGAGTGTCCCGTGAGCGACACCGCATGGTAGGATGCTGACTTTCTCCTTGAGTAGAGAGACTTCAGGTACGAGGTCCTCTAAGAATTCTAAGCAGAGTGTTTTCTCATGGCAGCTCAAACGAGGGCAATGTCGAAGACTTCCAGGCCATGTTGGACTGCCTAGAAATGTGGTTCTGCTGTTGTTCGAGGGCTCTGGAAATGTAGCACGCCTGAAGTAACGTGCAGTGTGTTGCCCATCACTCGGCAGACACAGAGGGCCTCCGAGGGACCTATGGGCCTCGATGTTGCTCAGTAGGCCCACAGGGGTGTGGGGGTACTCAGTGATCTTGGAACGAAAATGATGCTCACCCGAGGGGCCTAGGAGTTCTCAAAGGGTACCTTCTTTAAAATAAAGCAGAACAGCGACTAAGAGCTCATGGGAAGAGCTGCCTGCCTCCCGTTCTGCATGGCTACTCGGGGCCTTACCTCGAGGCAAGGACTCACGTTGAGATTCCCTTTAGCTCTAGAGCATGGCTAGATGAGCCCCACCCCGGCCATGGAAGCACCCTGTGTAGCCAGAGAAAACCCATTTTCTTCCCAGACCCATGCCTACGGCGTCCAGAGGCCTGACAACAGCAGAGAATTTCAGGGAGCTTCCAGGGAGCATGAATGGGGCTTTCCAAATGGAAAAGCAAGGCTAGTACCATCCCGCCCCCATTTCCATGGGCACACGCAGCATACATCCCTGTGGTTTCTGACAAGTCAAAAGAGACACAGAGCACACACTTCGTCCTTCCCTGAATCAACTCCTCGAGGCAGGGTGTTCTGCATGTAGTGAACGGCCTCAACCAAGGCGCGCCCTAGCTAGACCTCTGGGCCCGTGCCTCTTCAGAAGCCTGCAGTGCTACAGGAAAAACTGTGCTTTAGTGGCAATAGGAACGCAAGCCGACTTTCTCCTGGAGGCAGGGTGACTTCAGGTAGGAGGTCCTGGTTGGAAGGCGAAGCCTAGTGTTTTTTTTTCAGTGCCAATCAGAGTAGGGAATGAGTGCGACTTCCACGGCATGTTGGAACCTGCTAGAACCGTGCCCGTGAACCTGTGGTAGTGCTGGGGAAATCAAGCTGTCCCAAGAAAGAGTGTACTGTTTTGCCCATCACTCGGCATACACAGTGTGAGTACGAAGGCCTACGGGCCTGGATGTTGTTTAGAAGAGCCAGGGGAGCCTGGGGGTACTCAGTGTTCTTGCAGGGAATAGGGTTTCCAGGCGAGGCACCTAGGTGTCCCGCAAAGCGTACTGGCGTTCAAATGCTGCAGAGCAGCGACTACGGCCTCATGGAAACTGCTGCACGCCTCCGCTTCTGCAGAGCAATTCAGGGCCTTACCTCGAGGCAAGTCCTCACGTTGAGTGTCCCGTGAGCGACACCGCATGGTAGGATGCTGAATTTCTCCTTGAGTAGAGAGACTTCAGGTACGAGGTCCTCTAAGAATTCTAAGCAGAGTGTTTTCTCATGGCAGCTCAAACGAGGGCAATGTCGAAGACTTCCAGGCCATGTTGGACTGCCTAGAAATGTGGTTCTGCTGTTGTTCGAGGGCTCTGGAAATGTAGCAGGCCTGAAGTAACGTGCAGTGTGTTGCCCATCACTCGGCAGACACAGAGGGCCTCCGAGGGACCTATGGGCCTCGATGTTGCTCAGTAGGCCCACAGGGGTGTGGGGGTACTCAGTGATCTTGGAACGAAAATGATGCTCACCCGAGGGGCCTAGGAGTTCTCAAAGGGTACCTTCTTTAAAATAAAGCAGAACAGCGACTAAGAGCTCATGGGAAGAGCTGCCTGCCTCCCGTTCTGCATGGCTACTCGGGCCCTTACCTCGAGGCAAGGACTCACGTTGAGATTCCCTTTAGCTCTAGAGCATTACAAGAAGAGAGCCACCCCGGCCGTGGAAGCACCCTGTGTAGCCAGAGAAAACCCATTTTCTTCCCAGACCCATGCCTACGGCGTCCAGAGGCCTGACAACAGCAGAGAATTTCAGGGAGCTTCCAGGGAGCATGAATGGGGCTTTCCAAATGGAAAAGCAAGGCTAGTACCATCCCGCCCCCATTTCCATGGGCACACGCAGCATACATCCCTGTGGTTTCTGACAAGTCAAAAGAGACACAGAGCACACACTGGTTCCTTCCCTGAATCAACTTCTCGAGGCAGAGTGTTCTGCATCTAGTGAACGGCCTCAACCAAGGCACGCCCTAGCTAGGCCTCTGGGCCCGGGCCTCTTCAGAAGCCTGCAGTGCTACAGGAAGAACTGTGCTTTAGTTGCAATAGGCAAGCAATCCGCCTTTCTCCTGGAGGCAGGGTGACTTCAGGTAGGAGGTCCTGGTTGGAAGGCGAAGCCTAGTGTTTTTTTTCAGTGCCAATCAGAGTAGGGAATGAGTGCGACTTCCACGGCATGTTGGAACCTGCTAGAACCGTGCCCGTGAACCTGTGGTAGTGCTGGGGAAATCAAGCTGTCCCAAGAAAGAGTGTACTGTTTTGCCCATCACTCGGCATACACAGTGTGAGTACGAAGGCCTACGGGCCTGGATGTTGTTTAGAAGAGCCAGGGGAGCCTGGGGGTACTCAGTGTTCTTGCAGGGAATAGGGTTTCCAGGCGAGGCACCTAGGTGTCCCGCAAAGCGTACTGGCGTTCAAATGCTGCAGAGCAGCGACTACGGCCTCATGGAAACTGCTGCACGCCTCCGCTTCTGCAGAGCAATTCAGGGCCTTACCTCGAGGCAAGTCCTCACGTTGAGTGTCCCGTGAGCGACACCGCATGGTAGGATGCTGACTTTCTCCTTGAGTAGAGAGACTTCAGGTACGAGGTCCTCTAAGAATTCTAAGCAGAGTGTTTTCTCATGGCAGCTCAAACGAGGGCAATGTCGAAGACTTCCAGGCCATGTTGGACTGCCTAGAAATGTGGTTCTGCTGTTGTTCGAGGGCTCTGGAAATGTAGCAGGCCTGAAGTAACGTGCAGTGTGTTGCCCATCACTCGGCAGACACAGAGGGCCTCCGAGGGACCTATGGGCCTCGATGTTGCTCAGTAGGCCCACAGGGGTGTGGGGGTACTCAGTGATCTTGGAACGAAAATGATGCTCACCCGAGGGGCCTAGGAGTTCTCAAAGGGTACCTTCTTTCAAATAAAGCAGAACAGCGACTAAGAGCTCATGGGAAGAGCTGCCTGCCTCCCGTTCTGCATGGCTACTCGGGGCCTTACCTCGAGGCAAGGACTCACGTTGAGATTCCCTTTAGCTCTAGAGCATGGCTAGATGAGCCCCACCCCGGCCATGGAAGCACCCTGTGTAGCCAGAGAAAACCCATTTTCTTCCCAGACCCATGCCTACGGCGTCCAGAGGCCTGACAACAGCAGAGAATTTCAGGGAGCTTCCAGGGAGCATGAATGGGGCTTTCCAAATGGAAAAGCAAGGCTAGTACCATCCCGCCCCCATTTCCATGGGCACACGCAGCATACATCCCTGTGGTTTCTGACAAGTCAAAAGAGACACAGAGCACACACTTCGTCCTTCCCTGAATCAACTCCTCGAGGCAGGGTGTTCTGCATGTAGTGAACGGCCTCAACCAAGGCGCGCCCTAGCTAGACCTCTGGGCCCGTGCCTCTTCAGAAGCCTGCAGTGCTACAGGAAAAACTGTGCTTTAGTGGCAATAGGAACGCAAGCCGACTTTCTCCTGGAGGCAGGGTGACTTCAGGTAGGAGGTCCTGGTTGGAAGGCGAAGCCTAGTGTTTTTTTTTCAGTGCCAATCAGAGTAGGGAATGAGTGCGACTTCCACGGCATGTTGGAACCTGCTAGAACCGTGCCCGTGAACCTGTGGTAGTGCTGGGGAAATCAAGCTGTCCCAAGAAAGAGTGTACTGTTTTGCCCATCACTCGGCATACACAGTGTGAGTACGAAGGCCTACGGGCCTGGATGTTGTTTAGAAGAGCCAGGGGAGCCTGGGGGTACTCAGTGTTCTTGCAGGGAATAGGGTTTCCAGGCGAGGCACCTAGGTGTCCCGCAAAGCGTACTGGCGTTCAAATGCTGCAGAGCAGCGACTACGGCCTCATGGAAACTGCTGCACGCCTCCGCTTCTGCAGAGCAATTCAGGGCCTTACCTCGAGGCAAGTCCTCACGTTGAGTGTCCCGTGAGCGACACCGCATGGTAGGATGCTGACTTTCTCCTTGAGTAGAGAGACTTCAGGTACGAGGTCCTCTAAGAATTCTAAGCAGAGTGTTTTCTCATGGCAGCTCAAACGAGGGCAATGTCGAAGACTTCCAGGCCATGTTGGACTGCCTAGAAATGTGGTTCTGCTGTTGTTCGAGGGCTCTGGAAATGTAGCAGGCCTGAAGTAACGTGCAGTGTGTTGCCCATCACTCGGCAGACACAGAGGGCCTCCGAGGGACCTATGGGCCTCGATGTTGCTCAGTAGGCCCACAGGGGTGTGGGGGTACTCAGTGATCTTGGAACGAAAATGATGCTCACCCGAGGGGCCTAGGAGTTCTCAAAGGGTACCTTCTTTAAAATAAAGCAGAACAGCGACTAAGAGCTCATGGGAAGAGCTGCCTGCCTCCCGTTCTGCATGGCTACTCGGGGCCTTACCTCGAGGCAAGGAGTCACGTTGAGATTCCCTTTAGCTCTAGAGCATTACAAGAAGAGAGCCACCCCGGCCGTGGAAGCACCCTGTGTAGCCAGAGAAAACCCATTTTCTTCCCAGACCCATGCCTACGGCGTCCAGAGGCCTGACAACAGCAGAGAATTTCAGGGAGCTTCCAGGGAGCATGAATGGGGCTTTCCAAATGGAAAAGCAAGGCTAGTACCATCCCGCCCCCATTTCCATGGGCACACGCAGCATACATCCCTGTGGTTTCTGACAAGTCAAAAGAGACACAGAGCACACACTGGTTCCTTCCCTGAATCAACTTCTCGAGGCAGAGTATTCTGCATCTAGTGAACGGCCTCAACCAAGGCACGCCCTAGCTAGGCCTCTGGGCCCGGGCCTCTTCAGAAGCCTGCAGTGCTACAGGAAGAACTGTGCTTTAGTTGCAATAGGCAAGCAATCCGCCTTTCTCCTGGAGGCAGGGTGACTTCAGGTAGGAGGTCCTGGTTGGAAGGCGAAGCCTAGTGTTTTTTTTCAGTGCCAATCAGAGTAGGGAATGAGTGCGACTTCCACGGCATGTTGGAACCTGCTAGAACCGTGCCCGTGAACCTGTGGTAGTGCTGGGGAAATCAAGCTGTCCCAAGAAAGAGTGTACTGTTTTGCCCATCACTCGGCATACACAGTGTGAGTACGAAGGCCTACGGGCCTGGATGTTGTTGAGAAGAGCCAGGGGAGCCTGGGGGTACTCAGTGTTCTTGCAGGGAATAGGGTTTCCAGGCGAGGCACCTAGGTGTCCCGCAAAGCGTACTGGCGTTCAAATGCTGCAGAGCAGCGGCTACCGCCTCATGGAAACTGCTGCACGCCTCCGCTTCTGCAGAGCAATTCAGGGCCTTACCTCGAGGCAAGTCCTCACGGTGAGTGTCCCGTGAGCGACACCGCATGGTAGGATGCTGTCTTTCTCCTTGAGTAGAGAGACTTCAGGTACGAGGTCCTCTAAGAATTCTAAGCAGAGTGTTTTCTCATGGCAGCTCAAACGAGGGCAATGTCGAAGTCTTCCAGGCCATGTTGGACTGCCTAGAAATGTGGTTCTGCTGTTGTTCGAGGGCTCTGGAAATGTAGCACGCCTGAAGTAACATGCAGTGTGTTGCCCATCACTCGGCAGACACAGAGGGCCTCCAAGGGACCTATGGGCCTCGATATTGCTCAGTAGGCCCACAGGGGTGTGGGGGTACTCAGTGATCTTGGAACGAAAATGATGCTCACCCGAGGGGCCTAGGAGTTCTCAAAGGGTACCTTCTTTAAAATAAAGCAGAACAGCGACTAAGAGCTCATGGGAAGAGCTGCCTGCCTCCCGTTCTGCATGGCTACTCGGGGCCTTACCTCGAGGCAAGGACTCACGTTGAGATTCCCTTTAGCTCTAGAGCATGGCTAGATGAGCCCCACCCCGGCCATGGAAGCACCCTGTGTAGCCAGAGAAAACCCATTTTCTTCCCAGACCCATGCCTACGGCGTCCAGAGGCCTGACAACAGCAGAGAATTTCAGGGAGCTTCCAGGGAGCATGAATGGGGCTTTCCAAATGGAAAAGCAAGGCTAGTACCATCCCGCCCCCATTTCCATGGGCACACGCAGCATACATCCCTGTGGTTTCTGACAAGTCAAAAGAGACACAGAGCACACACTTCGTCCTTCCCTGAATCAACTCCTCGAGGCAGGGTGTTCTGCATGTAGTGAACGGCCTCAACCAAGGCGCGCCCTAGCTAGACCTCTGGGCCCGTGCCTCTTCAGAAGCCTGCAGTGCTACAGGAAAAACTGTGCTTTAGTGGCAATAGGAACGCAAGCCGACTTTCTCCTGGAGGCAGGGTGACTTCAGGTAGGAGGTCCTGGTTGGAAGGCGAAGCCTAGTGTTTTTTTTTCAGTGCCAATCAGAGTAGGGAATGAGTGCGACTTCCACGGCATGTTGGAACCTGCTAGAACCGTGCCCGTGAACCTGTGGTAGTGCTGGGGAAATCAAGCTGTCCCAAGAAAGAGTGTACTCTTTTGCCCATCACTCGGCATACACAGTGTGAGTACGAAGGCCTACGGGCCTGGATGTTGTTTAGAAGAGCCAGGGGAGCCTGGGGGTACTCAGTGTTCTTGCAGGGAATAGGGTTTCCAGGCGAGGCACCTAGGTGTCCCGCAAAGCGTACTGGCGTTCAAATGCTGCAGAGCAGCGACTACGGCCTCATGGAAACTGCTGCACGCCTCCGCTTCTGCAGAGCAATTCAGGGCCTTACCTCGAGGCAAGTCCTCACGTTGAGTGTCCCGTGAGCGACACCGCATGGTAGGATGCTGACTTTCTCCTTGAGTAGAGAGACTTCAGGTACGAGGTCCTCTAAGAATTCTAAGCAGAGTGTTTTCTCATGGCAGCTCAAACGAGGGCAATGTCGAAGACTTCCAGGCCATGTTGGACTGCCTAGAAATGTGGTTCTGCTGTTGTTCGAGGGCTCTGGAAATGTAGCACGCCTGAAGTAACGTGCAGTGTGTTGCCCATCACTCGGCAGACACAGAGGGCCTCCGAGGGACCTATGGGCCTCGATGTTGCTCAGTAGGCCCACAGGGGTGTGGGGGTACTCAGTGATCTTGGAACGAAAATGATGCTCACCCGAGGGGCCTAGGAGTTCTCAAAGGGTACCTTCTTTAAAATAAAGCAGAACAGCGACTAAGAGCTCATGGGAAGAGCTGCCTGCCTCCCGTTCTGCATGGCTACTCGGGGCCTTACCTCGAGGCAAGGACTCACGTTGAGATTCCCTTTAGCTCTAGAGCATTACAAGAAGAGAGCCACCCCGGCCGTGGAAGCACCCTGTGTAGCCAGAGAAAACCCATTTTCTTCCCAGACCCATGCCTACGGCGTCCAGAGGCCTGACAACAGCAGAGAATTTCAGGGAGCTTCCAGGGAGCATGAATGGGGCTTTCCAAATGGAAAAGCAAGGCTAGTACCATCCCGCCCCCATTTCCATGGGCAAACGCAGCATACATCCCTGTGGTTTCTGACAAGTCAAAAGAGACACAGAGCACACACTGGTTCCTTCCCTGAATCAACTTCTCGAGGCAGAGTGTTCTGCATCTAGTGAACGGCCTCAACCAAGGCACGCCCTAGCTAGGCCTCTGGGCCCGGGCCTCTTCAGAAGCCTGCAGTGCTACAGGAAGAACTGTGCTTTAGTTGCAATAGGCAAGCAATCCACCTTTCTCCTGGAGGCAGGGTGACTTCAGGTAGGAGGTCCTGGTTGGAAGGCGAAGCCTAGTGTTTTTTTTCAGTGCCAATCAGAGTAGGGAATGAGTGCGACTTCCACGGCATGTTGGAACCTGCTAGAACCGTGCCCGTGAACCTGTGGTAGTGCTGGGGAAATCAAGCTGTCCCAAGAAAGAGTGTACTGTTTTGCCCATCACTCGGCATACACAGTGTAAGTACGAAGGCCTACGGGCCTGGATGTTGTTGAGAAGAGCCAGGGGAGCCTGGGGGTACTCAGTGTTCTTGCAGGGAATAGGGTTTCCAGGCGAGGCACCTAGGTGTCTCGCAAAGCGTACTGGCGTTCAAATGCTGCAGAGCAGCGGCTACCGCCTCATGGAAACTGCTGCACGCCTCCGCTTCTGCAGAGCAATTCAGGGCCTTACCTCGAGGCAAGTCCTCACGTTGAGTGTCCCGTGAGCGACACCGCATGGTAGGATGCTGACTTTCTCCTTGAGTAGAGAGACTTCAGGTACGAGGTCCTCTAAGAATTCTAAGCAGAGTGTTTTCTCATGGCAGCTCAAACGAGGGCAATGTCGAAGACTTCCAGGCCATGTTGGACTGCCTAGAAATGTGGTTCTGCTGTTGTTCGAGGGCTCTGGAAATGTAGCACGCCTGAAGTAACGTGCAGTGTGTTGCCCATCACTCGGCAGACACAGAGGGCCTCCGAGGGACCTATGGGCCTCGATGTTGCTCAGTAGGCCCACAGGGGTGTGGGGGTACTCAGTGATCTTGGAACGAAAATGATGCTCACCCGAGGGGCCTAGGAGTTCTCAAAGGGTACCTTCTTTAAAATAAAGCAGAACAGCGACTAAGAGCTCATGGGAAGAGCTGCCTGCCTCCCGTTCTGCATGGCTACTCGGGGCCTTACCTCGAGGCAAGGACTCACGTTGAGATTCCCTTTAGCTCTAGAGCATTACAAGAAGAGAGCCACCCCGGCCATGGAAGCACCCTGTGTAGCCAGAGAAAACCCATTTTCTTCCCAGACCCATGCCTACGGCGTCCAGAGGCCTGACAACAGCAGAGAATTTCAGGGAGCTTCCAGGGAGCATGAATGGGGCTTTCCAAATGGAAAAGCAAGGCTAGTACCATCCCGCCCCCATTTCCATGGGCACACGCAGCATACATCCCTGTGGTTTCTGACAAGTCAAAAGAGACACAGAGCACACACTGGTTCCTTCCCTGAATCAACTTCTCGAGGCAGAGTGTTCTGCATCTAGTGAACGGCCTCAACCAAGGCACGCCCTAGCTAGGCCTCTGGGCCCGGGCCTCTTCAGAAGCCTGCAGTGCTACAGGAAGAACTGTGCTTTAGTTGCAATAGGCAAGCAATCCGCCTTTCTCCTGGAGGCAGGGTGACTTCAGGTAGGAGGTCCTGGTTGGAAGGCGAAGCCTAGTGTTTTTTTTCAGTGCCAATCAGAGTAGGGAATGAGTGCGACTTCCACGGCATGTTGGAACCTGCTAGAACCGTGCCCGTGAACCTGTGGTAGTGCTGGGGAAATCAAGCTGTCCCAAGAAAGAGTGTACTGTTTTGCCCATCACTCGGCATACACAGTGTGAGTACGAAGGCCTACGGGCCTGGATGTTGTTTAGAAGAGCCAGGGGAGCCTGGGGGTACTCAGTGTTCTTGCAGGGAATAGGGTTTCCAGGCGAGGCACCTAGGTGTCCCGCAAAGCGTACTGGCGTTCAAATGCTGCAGAGCAGCGACTACGGCCTCATGGAAACTGCTGCACGCCTCCGCTTCTGCAGAGCAATTCAGGGCCTTACCTCGAGGCAAGTCCTCACGTTGAGTGTCCCGTGAGCGACACCGCATGGTAGGATGCTGACTTTCTCCTTGAGTAGAGAGACTTCAGGTACGAGGTCCTCTAAGAATTCTAAGCAGAGTGTTTTCTCATGGCAGCTCAAACGAGGGCAATGTCGAAGACTTCCAGGCCATGTTGGACTGCCTAGAAATGTGGTTCTGCTGTTGTTCGAGGGCTCTGGAAATGTAGCACGCCTGAAGTAACGTGCAGTGTGTTGCCCATCACTCGGCAGACACAGAGGGCCTCCGAGGGACCTATGGGCCTCGATGTTGCTCAGTAGGCCCACAGGGGTGTGGGGGTACTCAGTGATCTTGGAACGAAAATGATGCTCACCCGAGGGGCCTAGGAGTTCTCAAAGGGTACCTTCTTTAAAATAAAGCAGAACAGCGACTAAGAGCTCATGGGAAGAGCTGCCTGCCTCCCGTTCTGCATGGCTACTCGGGGCCTTACCTCGAGGCAAGGACTCACGTTGAGATTCCCTTTAGCTCTAGAGCATTACAAGAAGAGAGCCACCCCGGCCGTGGAAGCACCCTGTGTAGCCAGAGAAAACCCATTTTCTTCCCAGACCCATGCCTACGGCGTCCAGAGGCCTGACAACAGCAGAGAATTTCAGGGAGCTTCCAGGGAGCATGAATGGGGCTTTCCAAATGGAAAAGCAAGGCTAGTACCATCCCGCCCCCATTTCCATGGGCACACGCAGCATACATCCCTGTGGTTTCTGACAAGTCAAAAGAGACACAGAGCACACACTGGTTCCTTCCCTGAATCAACTTCTCGAGGCAGAGTGTTCTGCATCTAGTGAACGGCCTCAACCAAGGCACGCCCTAGCTAGGCCTCTGGGCCCGGGCCTCTTCAGAAGCCTGCAGTGCTACAGGAAGAACTGTGCTTTAGTTGCAATAGGCAAGCAATCCGCCTTTCTCCTGGAGGCAGGGTGACTTCAGGTAGGAGGTCCTGGTTGGAAGGCGAAGCCTAGTGTTTTTTTTCAGTGCCAATCAGAGTAGGGAATGAGTGCGACTTCCACGGCATGTTGGAACCTGCTAGAACCATGCCCGTGAACCTGTGGTAGTGCTGGGGAAATCAAGCTGTCCCAAGAGTGTACTGTTTTGCCCATCACTCGGCATACACAGTGTGAGTACGAAGGCCTACGGGCCTGGATGTTGTTTAGAAGAGCCAGGGGAGCCTGGGGGTACTCAGTGTTCTTGCAGGGAATAGGGTTTCCAGGCGAGGCACCTAGGTGTCCCGCAAAGCATACTGGCGTTCAAATGCTGCAGAGCAGCGACTACGGCCTCATGGAAACTGCTGCACGCCTCCGCTTCTGCAGAGCAATTCAGGGCCTTACCTCGAGGCAAGTCCTCACGTTGAGTGTCCCGTGAGCGACACCGCATGGTAGGATGCTGTCTTTCTCCTTGAGTAGAGAGACTTCAGGTACGAGGTCCTCTAAGAATTCTAAGCAGAGTGTTTTCTCATGGCAGCTCAAACGAGGGCAATGTCGAAGACTTCCAGGCCATGTTGGACTGCCTAGAAATGTGGTTCTGCTGTTGTTCGAGGGCTCTGGAAATGTAGCACGCCTGAAGTAACGTGCAGTGTGTTGCCCATCACTCGGCAGACCCAGAGGGCCTCCGAGGGACCTATGGGCCTCGATGTTGCTCAGTAGGACCACAGGGGTGTGGGGGTACTCAGTGATCTTGGAACGAAAATGATGCTCACCCGAGGGGCCTAGGAGTTCTCAAAGGGTACCTTCTTTCAAATAAAGCAGAACAGCGACTAAGAGCTCATGGGAAGAGCTGCCTGCCTCCCGTTCTGCATGGCTACTCGGGGCCTTACCTCGAGGCAAGGACTCACGTTGAGATTCCCTTTAGCTCTAGAGCATGGCTAGATGAGCCCCACCCCGGCCATGGAAGCACCCTGCGTAGCCAGAGAAAACCCATTTTCTTCCCAGACCCATGCCTACGGCGTCCAGAGGCCTGACAACAGCAGAGAATTTCAGGGAGCTTCCAGGGAGCATGAATGGGGCTTTCCAAATGGAAAAGCAAGGCTAGTACCATCCCGCCCCCATTTCCATGGGCACACGCAGCATACATCCCTGTGGTTTCTGACAAGTCAAAAGAGACACAGAGCACACACTTCGTCCTTCCCTGAATCAACTCCTCGAGGCAGGGTGTTCTGCATGTAGTGAACGGCCTCAACCAAGGCGCGCCCTAGCTAGACCTCTGGGCCCGTGCCTCTTCAGAAGCCTGCAGTGCTACAGGAAAAACTGTGCTTTAGTGGCAATAGGAACGCAAGCCGACTTTCTCCTGGAGGCAGGGTGACTTCAGGTAGGAGGTCCTGGTTGGAAGGCGAAGCCTAGTGTTTTTTTTTCAGTGCCAATCAGAGTAGGGAATGAGTGCGACTTCCACGGCATGTTGGAACCTGCTAGAACCGTGCCCGTGAACCTGTGGTAGTGCTGGGGAAATCAAGCTGTCCCAAGAAAGAGTGTACTGTTTTGCCCATCACTCGGCATACACAGTGTGAGTACGAAGGCCTACGGGCCTGGATGTTGTTGAGAAGAGCCAGGGGAGCCTGGGGGTACTCAGTGTTCTTGCAGGGAATAGGGTTTCCAGGCGAGGCACCTAGGTGTCCCGCAAAGCGTACTGGCGTTCAAATGCTGCAGAGCAGCGACTACGGCCTCATGGAAACTGCTGCACGCCTCCGCTTCTGCAGAGCAATTCAGGGCCTTACCTCGAGGCAAGTCCTCACGTTGAGTGTCCCGTGAGCGACACCGCATGGTAGGATGCTGACTTTCTCCTTGAGTAGAGAGACTTCAGGTACGAGGTCCTCTAAGAATTCTAAGCAGAGTGTTTTCTCATGGCAGCTCAAACGAGGGCAATGTCGAAGACTTCCAGGCCATGTTGGACTGCCTAGAAATGTGGTTCTGCTGTTGTTCGAGGGCTCTGGAAATGTAGCACGCCTGAAGTAACGTGCAGTGTGTTGCCCATCACTCGGCAGACACAGAGGGCCTCCGAGGGACCTATGGGCCTCGATGTTGCTCAGTAGGCCCACAGGGGTGTGGGGGTACTCAGTGATCTTGGAACGAAAATGATGCTCACCCGAGGGGCCTAGGAGTTCTCAAAGGGTACCTTCTTTAAAATAAAGCAGAACAGCGACTAAGAGCTCATGGGAAGAGCTGCCTGCCTCCCGTTCTGCATGGCTACTCGGGGCCTTACCTCGAGGCAAGGACTCACGTTGAGATTCCCTTTAGCTCTAGAGCATTACAAGAAGAGAGCCACCCCGGCCGTGGAAGCACCCTGTGTAGCCAGAGAAAACCCATTTTCTTCCCAGACCCATGCCTACGGCGTCCAGAGGCCTGACAACAGCAGAGAATTTCAGGGAGCTTCCAGGGAGCATGAATGGGGCTTTCCAAATGGAAAAGCAAGGCTAGTACCATCCCGCCCCCATTTCCATGGGCACACGCAGCATACATCCCTGTGGTTTCTGACAAGTCAAAAGAGACACAGAGCACACACTGGTTCCTTCCCTGAATCAACTTCTCGAGGCAGAGTGTTCTGCATCTAGTGAACGGCCTCAACCAAGGCACGCCCTAGCTAGGCCTCTGGGCCCGGGCCTCTTCAGAAGCCTGCAGTGCTACAGGAAGAACTGTGCTTTAGTTGCAATAGGCAAGCAATCCGCCTTTCTCCTGGAGGCAGGGTGACTTCAGGTAGGAGGTCCTGGTTGGAAGGCGAAGCCTAGTGTTTTTTTTCAGTGCCAATCAGAGTAGGGAATGAGTGCGACTTCCACGGCATGTTGGAACCTGCTAGAACCATGCCCGTGAACCTGTGGTAGTGCTGGGGAAATCAAGCTGTCCCAAGAGTGTACTGTTTTGCCCATCACTCGGCATACACAGTGTGAGTACGAAGGCCTACGGGCCTGGATGTTGTTTAGAAGAGCCAGGGGAGCCTGGGGGTACTCAGTGTTCTTGCAGGGAATAGGGTTTCCAGGCGAGGCACCTAGGTGTCCCGCAAAGCGTACTGGCGTTCAAATGCTGCAGAGCAGCGACTACGGCCTCATGGAAACTGCTGCACGCCTCCGCTTCTGCAGAGCAATTCAGGGCCTTACCTCGAGGCAAGTCCTCACGTTGAGTGTCCCGTGAGCGACACCGCATGGTAGGATGCTGTCTTTCTCCTTGAGTAGAGAGACTTCAGGTACGAGGTCCTCTAAGAATTCTAAGCAGAGTGTTTTCTCATGGCAGCTCAAACGAGGGCAATGTCGAAGACTTCCAGGCCATGTTGGACTGCCTAGAAATGTGGTTCTGCTGTTGTTCGAGGGCTCTGGAAATGTAGCACGCCTGAAGTAACGTGCAGTGTGTTGCCCATCACTCGGCAGACACAGAGGGCCTCCGAGGGACCTATGGGCCTCGATGTTGCTCAGTAGGACCACAGGGGTGTGGGGGTACTCAGTGATCTTGGAACGAAAATGATGCTCACCCGAGGGGCCTAGGAGTTCTCAAAGGGTACCTTCTTTCAAATAAAGCAGAACAGCGACTAAGAGCTCATGGGAAGAGCTGCCTGCCTCCCGTTCTGCATGGCTACTCGGGGCCTTACCTCGAGGCAAGGACTCACGTTGAGATTCCCTTTAGCTCTAGAGCATGGCTAGATGAGCCCCACCCCGGCCATGGAAGCACCCTGTGTAGCCAGAGAAAACCCATTTTCTTCCCAGACCCATGCCTACGGCGTCCAGAGGCCTGACAACAGCAGAGAATTTCAGGGAGCTTCCAGGGAGCATGAATGGGGCTTTCCAAATGGAAAAGCAAGGCTAGTACCATCCCGCCCCCATTTCCATGGGCACACGCAGCATACATCCCTGTGGTTTCTGACAAGTCAAAAGAGACACAGAGCACACACTTCGTCCTTCCCTGAATCAACTCCTCGAGGCAGGGTGTTCTGCATGTAGTGAACGGCCTCAACCAAGGCGCGCCCTAGCTAGACCTCTGGGCCCGTGCCTCTTCAGAAGCCTGCAGTGCTACAGGAAAAACTGTGCTTTAGTGGCAATAGGAACGCAAGCCGACTTTCTCCTGGAGGCAGGGTGACTTCAGGTAGGAGGTCCTGGTTGGAAGGCGAAGCCTAGTGTTTTTTTTTCAGTGCCAATCAGAGTAGGGAATGAGTGCGACTTCCACGGCATGTTGGAACCTGCTAGAACCGTGCCCGTGAACCTGTGGTAGTGCTGGGGAAATCAAGCTGTCCCAAGAAAGAGTGTACTGTTTTGCCCATCACTCGGCATACACAGTGTGAGTACGAAGGCCTACGGGCCTGGATGTTGTTTAGAAGAGCCAGGGGAGCCTGGGGGTACTCAGTGTTCTTGCAGGGAATAGGGTTTCCAGGCGAGGCACCTAGGTGTCCCGCAAAGCGTACTGGCGTTCAAATGCTGCAGAGCAGCGACTACGGCCTCATGGAAACTGCTGCACGCCTCCGCTTCTGCAGAGCAATTCAGGGCCTTACCTCGAGGCAAGTCCTCACGTTGAGTGTCCCGTGAGCGACACCGCATGGTAGGATGCTGACTTTCTCCTTGAGTAGAGAGACTTCAGGTACGAGGTCCTCTAAGAATTCTAAGCAGAGTGTTTTCTCATGGCAGCTCAAACGAGGGCAATGTCGAAGACTTCCAGGCCATGTTGGACTGCCTAGAAATGTGGTTCTGCTGTTGTTCGAGGGCTCTGGAAATGTAGCACGCCTGAAGTAACGTGCAGTGTGTTGCCCATCACTCGGCAGACACAGAGGGCCTCCGAGGGACCTATGGGCCTCGATGTTGCTCAGGAGGACCACAGGGGTGTGGGGGTACTCAGTGATCTTGGAACGAAAATGATGCTCACCCGAGGGGCCTAGGAGTTCTCAAAGGGTACCTTCTTTAAAATAAAGCAGAACAGCGACTAAGAGCTCATGGGAAGAGCTGCCTGCCTCCCGTTCTGCATGGCTACTCGGGGCCTTACCTCGAGGCAAGGACTCACGTTGAGATTCCCTTTAGCTCTAGAGCATGGCTAGATGAGCCCCACCCCGGCCATGGAAGCATCCTGTGTAGCCAGAGAAAACCCATTTTCTTCCCAGACCCATGCCTACGGCGTCCAGAGGCCTGACAACAGCAGAGAATTTCAGGGAGCTTCCAGGGAGCATGAATGGGGCTTTCCAAATGGAAAAGCAAGGCTAGTACCATCCCGCCCCCATTTCCATGGGCACACGCAGCATACATCCCTGTGGTTTCTGACAAGTCAAAAGAGACACAGAGCACACACTGGTTCCTTCCCTGAATCAACTTCTCGAGGCAGAGTGTTCTGCATCTAGTGAACGGCCTCAACCAAGGCACGCCCTTGCTAGGCCTCTGGGCCCGGGCCTCTTCAGAAGCCTGCAGTGCTACAGGAAGAACTGTGCTTTAGTTGCAATAGGCAAGCAATCCGCCTTTCTCCTGGAGGCAGGGTGACTTCAGGTAGGAGGTCCTGGTTGGAAGGCGAAGCCTAGTGTTTTTTTTCAGTGCCAATCAGAGTAGGGAATGAGTGCGACTTCCACGGCATGTTGGAACCTGCTAGAACCGTGCCCGTGAACCTGTGGTAGTGCTGGGGAAATCAAGCTGTCCCAAGAAAGAGTGTACTGTTTTGCCCATCACTCGGCATACACAGTGTGAGTACGAAGGCCTACGGGCCTGTATGTTGTTTAGAAGAGCCAGGGGAGCCTGGGGGTACTCAGTGTTCTTGCAGGGAATAGGGTTTCCAGGCGAGGCACCTAGGTGTCCCGCAAAGCGTACTGGCGTTCAAATGCTGCAGAGCAGCGGCTACCGCCTCATGGAAACTGCTGCACGCCTCCGCTTCTGCAGAGCAATTCAGGGCCTTACCTCGAGGCAAGTCCTCACGTTGAGTGTCCCGTGAGCGACACCGCATGGTAGGATGCTGACTTTCTCCTTGAGTAGAGAGACTTCAGGTACGAGGTCCTCTAAGAATTCTAAGCAGAGTGTTTTCTCATGGCAGCTCAAACGAGGGCAATGTCGAAGACTTCCAGGCCATGTTGGACTGCCTAGAAATGTGGTTCTGCTGTTGTTCGAGGGCTCTGGAAATGTAGCACGCCTGAAGTAACGTGCAGTGTGTTGCCCATCACTCGGCAGACACAGAGGGCCTCCGAGGGACCTATGGGCCTCGATGTTGCTCAGGAGGACCACAGGGGTGTGGGGGTACTCAGTGATCTTGGAACGAAAATGATGCTCACCCAAGGGGCCTAGGAGTTCTCAAAGGGTACCTTCTTTAAAATAAAGCAGAACAGCGACTAAGAGCTCATGGGAAGAGCTGCCTGCCTCCCGTTCTGCATGGCTACTCGGGGCCTTACCTCGAGGCAAGGACTCACGTTGAGATTCCCTTTAGCTCTAGAGCATGGCTAGATGAGCCCCACCCCGGCCATGGAAGCACCCTGTGTAGCCAGAGAAAACCCATTTTCTTCCCAGACCCATGCCTATGGCGTCCAGAGGCCTGACAACAGCAGAGAATTTCAGGGAGCTTCCAGGGAGCATGAATGGGGCTTTCCAAATGGAAAAGCAAGGCTAGTACCATCCCGCCCCCATTTCCATGGGCACACGCAGCATACATCCCTGTGGTTTCTGACAAGTCAAAAGAGACACAGAGCACACACTTCGTCCTTCCCTGAATCAACTCCTCGAGGCAGGGTGTTCTGCATGTAGTGAACGGCCTCAACCAAGGCGCGCCCTAGCTAGACCTCTGGGCCCGTGCCTCTTCAGAAGCCTGCAGTGCTACAGGAAAAACTGTGCTTTAGTGGCAATAGGAACGCAAGCCGACTTTCTCCTGGAGGCAGGGTGACTTCAGGTAGGAGGTCCTGGTTGGAAGGCGAAGCCTAGTGTTTTTTTTCAGTGCCAATCAGAGTAGGGAATGAGTGCGACTTCCACGGCATGTTGGAACCTGCTAGAACCGTGCCCGTGAACCTGTGGTAGTGCTGGGGAAATCAAGCTGTCCCAAGAAAGAGTGTACTGTTTTGCCCATCACTCGGCATACACAGTGTGAGTACGAAGGCCTACGGGCCTGGATGTTGTTTAGAAGAGCCAGGGGAGCCTGGGGGTACTCAGTGTTCTTGCAGGGAATAGGGTTTCCAGGCGAGGCACCTAGGTGTCCCGCAAAGCGTACTGGCGTTCAAATGCTGCAGAGCAGCGACTACGGCCTCATGGAAACTGCTGCACGCCTCCGCTTCTGCAGAGCAATTCAGGGCCTTACCTCGAGGCAAGTCCTCACGTTGAGTGTCCCGTGAGCGACACCGCATGGTAGGATGCTGACTTTCTCCTTGAGTAGAGAGACTTCAGGTACGAGGTCCTCTAAGAATTCTAAGCAGAGTGTTTTCTCATGGCAGCTCAAACGAGGGCAATGTCGAAGACTTCCAGGCCATGTTGGACTGCCTAGAAATGTGGTTCTGCTGTTGTTCGAGGGCTCTGGAAATGTAGCACGCCTGAAGTAACGTGCAGTGTGTTGCCCATCACTCGGCAGACACAGAGGGCCTCCGAGGGACCTATGGGCCTCGATGTTGCTCAGTAGGCCCACAGGGGTGTGGGGGTACTCAGTGATCTTGGAACGAAAATGATGCTCACCCGAGGGGCCTAGGAGTTCTCAAAGGGTACCTTCTTTAAAATAAAGCAGAACAGCGACTAAGAGCTCATGGGAAGAGCTGCCTGCCTCCCGTTCTGCATGGCTACTCGGGGCCTTACCTCGAGGCAAGGACTCACGTTGAGATTCCCTTTAGCTCTAGAGCATTACAAGAAGAGAGCCACCCCGGCCGTGGAAGCACCCTGTGTAGCCAGAGAAAACCCATTTTCTTCCCAGACCCATGCCTACGGCGTCCAGAGGCCTGACAACAGCAGAGAATTTCAGGGAGCTTCCAGGGAGCATGAATGGGGCTTTCCAAATGGAAAAGCAAGGCTAGTACCATCCCGCCCCCATTTCCATGGGCACACGCAGCATACATCCCTGTGGTTTCTGACAAGTCAAAAGAGACACAGAGCACACACTGGTTCCTTCCCTGAATCAACTTCTCGAGGCAGAGTGTTCTGCATCTAGTGAACGGCCTCAACCAAGGCACGCCCTAGCTAGGCCTCTGGGCCCGGGCCTCTTCAGAAGCCTGCAGTGCTACAGGAAGAACTGTGCTTTAGTTGCAATAGGCAAGCAATCCGCCTTTCTCCTGGAGGCAGGGTGACTTCAGGTAGGAGGTCCTGGTTGGAAGGCGAAGCCTAGTGTTTTTTTTCAGTGCCAATCAGAGTAGGGAATGAGTGCGACTTCCACGGCATGTTGGAACCTGCTAGAACCATGCCCGTGAACCTGTGGTAGTGCTGGGGAAATCAAGCTGTCCCAAGAGTGTACTGTTTTGCCCATCACTCGGCATACACAGTGTGAGTACGAAGGCCTACGGGCCTGGATGTTGTTTAGAAGAGCCAGGGGAGCCTGGGGGTACTCAGTGTTCTTGCAGGGAATAGGGTTTCCAGGCGAGGCACCTAGGTGTCCCGCAAAGCGTACTGGCGTTCAAATGCTGCAGAGCAGCGACTACGGCCTCATGGAAACTGCTGCACGCCTCCGCTTCTGCAGAGCAATTCAGGGCCTTACCTCGAGGCAAGTCCTCACGTTGAGTGTCCCGTGAGCGACACCGCATGGTAGGATGCTGTCTTTCTCCTTGAGTAGAGAGACTTCAGGTACGAGGTCCTCTAAGAATTCTAAGCAGAGTGTTTTCTCATGGCAGCTCAAACGAGGGCAATGTCGAAGACTTCCAGGCCATGTTGGACTGCCTAGAAATGTGGTTCTGCTGTTGTTCGAGGGCTCTGGAAATGTAGCACGCCTGAAGTAACGTGCAGTGTGTTGCCCATCACTCGGCAGACACAGAGGGCCTCCGAGGGACCTATGGGCCTCGATGTTGCTCAGTAGGACCACAGGGGTGTGGGGGTACTCAGTGATCTTGGAACGAAAATGATGCTCACCCGAGGGGCCTAGGAGTTCTCAAAGGGTACCTTCTTTCAAATAAAGCAGAACAGCGACTAAGAGCTCATGGGAAGAGCTGCCTGCCTCCCGTTCTGCATGGCTACTCGGGGCCTTACCTCGAGGCAAGGACTCACGTTGAGATTCCCTTTAGCTCTAGAGCATGGCTAGATGAGCCCCACCCCGGCCATGGAAGCACCCTGTGTAGCCAGAGAAAACCCATTTTCTTCCCAGACCCATGCCTACGGCGTCCAGAGGCCTGACAACAGCAGAGAATTTCAGGGAGCTTCCAGGGAGCATGAATGGGGCTTTCCAAATGGAAAAGCAAGGCTAGTACCATCCCGCCCCCATTTCCATGGGCACACGCAGCATACATCCCTGTGGTTTCTGACAAGTCAAAAGAGACACAGAGCACACACTTCGTCCTTCCCTGAATCAACTCCTCGAGGTAGGGTGTTCTGCATGTAGTGAACGGCCTCAACCAAGGCGCGCCCTAGCTAGACCTCTGGGCCCGTGCCTCTTCAGAAGCCTGCAGTGCTACAGGAAAAACTGTGCTTTAGTGGCAATAGGAACGCAAGCCGACTTTCTCCTGGAGGCAGGGTGACTTCAGGTAGGAGGTCCTGGTTGGAAGGCGAAGCCTAGTGTTTTTTTTTCAGTGCCAATCAGAGTAGGGAATGAGTGCGACTTCCACGGCATGTTGGAACCTGCTAGAACCGTGCCCGTGAACCTGTGGTAGTGCTGGGGAAATCAAGCTGTCCCAAGAAAGAGTGTACTGTTTTGCCCATCACTCGGCATACACAGTGTGAGTACGAAGGCCTACGGGCCTGGATGTTGTTTAGAAGAGCCAGGGGAGCCTGGGGGTACTCAGTGTTCTTGCAGGGAATAGGGTTTCCAGGCGAGGCACCTAGGTGTCCCGCAAAGCGTACTGGCGTTCAAATGCTGCAGAGCAGCGACTACGGCCTCATGGAAACTGCTGCACGCCTCCGCTTCTGCAGAGCAATTCAGGGCCTTACCTCGAGGCAAGTCCTCACGTTGAGTGTCCCGTGAGCGACACCGCATGGTAGGATGCTGACTTTCTCCTTGAGTAGAGAGACTTCAGGTACGAGGTCCTCTAAGAATTCTAAGCAGAGTGTTTTCTCATGGCAGCTCAAACGAGGGCAATGTCGAAGACTTCCAGGCCATGTTGGACTGCCTAGAAATGTGGTTCTGCTGTTGTTCGAGGGCTCTGGAAATGTAGCACGCCTGAAGTAACGTGCAGTGTGTTGCCCATCACTCGGCAGACACAGAGGGCCTCCGAGGGACCTATGGGCCTCGATGTTGCTCAGGAGGACCACAGGGGTGTGGGGGTACTCAGTGATCTTGGAACGAAAATGATGCTCACCCGAGGGGCCTAGGAGTTCTCAAAGGGTACCTTCTTTAAAATAAAGCAGAACAGCGACTAAGAGCTCATGGGAAGAGCTGCCTGCCTCCCGTTCTGCATGGCTACTCGGGGCCTTACCTCGAGGCAAGGACTCACGTTGAGATTCCCTTTAGCTCTAGAGCATGGCTAGATGAGCCCCACCCCGGCCATGGAAGCACCCTGTGTAGCCAGAGAAAACCCATTTTCTTCCCAGACCCATGCCTACGGCGTCCAGAGGCCTGACAACAGCAGAGAATTTCAGGGAGCTTCCAGGGAGCATGAATGGGGCTTTCCAAATGGAAAAGCAAGGCTAGTACCATCCCGCCCCCATTTCCATGGGCACACGCAGCATACATCCCTGTGGTTTCTGACAAGTCAAAAGAGACACAGAGCACACACTTCGTCCTTCCCTGAATCAACTCCTCGAGGCAGGGTGTTCTGCATGTAGTGAACGGCCTCAACCAAGGCGCGCCCTAGCTAGACCTCTGGGCCCGTGCCTCTTCAGAAGCCTGCAGTGCTACAGGAAAAACTGTGCTTTAGTGGCAATAGGAACGCAAGCCGACTTTCTCCTGGAGGCAGGGTGACTTCAGGTAGGAGGTCCTGGTTGGAAGGCGAAGCCTAGTGTTTTTTTTCAGTGCCAATCAGAGTAGGGAATGAGTGCGACTTCCACGGCATGTTGGAACCTGCTAGAACCGTGCCCGTGAACCTGTGGTAGTGCTGGGGAAATCAAGCTGTCCCAAGAAAGAGTGTACTCTTTTGCCCATCACTCGGCATACACAGTGTGAGTACGAAGGCCTACGGGCCTGGATGTTGTTTAGAAGAGCCAGGGGAGCCTGGGGGTACTCAGTGTTCTTGCAGGGAATAGGGTTTCCAGGCGAGGCACCTAGGTGTCCCGCAAAGCGTACTGGCGTTCAAATGCTGCAGAGCAGCGACTACGGCCTCATGGAAACTGCTGCACGCCTCCGCTTCTGCAGAGCAATTCAGGGCCTTACCTCGAGGCAAGTCCTCACGTTGAGTGTCCCGTGAGCGACACCGCATGGTAGGATGCTGACTTTCTCCTTGAGTAGAGAGACTTCAGGTACGAGGTCCTCTAAGAATTCTAAGCAGAGTGTTTTCTCATGGCAGCTCAAACGAGGGCAATGTCGAAGACTTCCAGGCCATGTTGGACTGCCTAGAAATGTGGTTCTGCTGTTGTTCGAGGGCTCTGGAAATGTAGCACGCCTGAAGTAACGTGCAGTGTGTTGCCCATCACTCGGCAGACACAGAGGGCCTCCGAGGGACCTATGGGCCTCGATGTTGCTAAGGAGGACCACAGGGGTGTGGGGGTACTCAGTGATCTTGGAACGAAAATGATGCTCACCCGAGGGGCCTAGGAGTTCTCAAAGGGTACCTTCTTTAAAATAAAGCAGAACAGCGACTAAGAGCTCATGGGAAGAGCTGCCTGCCTCCCGTTCTGCATGGCTACTCGGGGCCTTACCTCGAGGCAAGGACTCACGTTGAGATTCCCTTTAGCTCTAGAGCATTACAAGAAGAGAGCCACCCCGGCCGTGGAAGCACCCTGTGTAGCCAGAGAAAACCCATTTTCTTCCCAGACCCATGCCTACGGCATCCAGAGGCCTGACAACAGCAGAGAATTTCAGGGAGCTTCCAGGGAGCATGAATGGGGCTTTCCAAATGGAAAAGCAAGGCTAGTACCATCCCGCCCCCATTTCCATGGGCACACGCAGCATACATCCCTGTGGTTTCTGACAAGTCAAAAGAGACACAGAGCACACACTGGTTCCTTCCCTGAATCAACTTCTCGAGGCAGAGTGTTCTGCATCTAGTGAACGGCCTCAACCAAGGCACGCCCTAGCTAGGCCTCTGGGCCCGGGCCTCTTCAGAAGCCTGCAGTGCTACAGGAAGAACTGTGCTTTAGTTGCAATAGGCAAGCAATCCGCCTTTCTCCTGGAGGCAGGGTGACTTCAGGTAGGAGGTCCTGGTTGGAAGGCGAAGCCTAGTGTTTTTTTTCAGTGCCAATCAGAGTAGGGAATGAGTGCGACTTCCACGGCATGTTGGAACCTGCTAGAACCGTGCCCGTGAACCTGTGGTAGTGCTGGGGAAATCAAGCTGTCCCAAGAAAGAGTGTACTGTTTTGCCCATCACTCGGCATACACAGTGTGAGTACGAAGGCCTACGGGCCTGGATGTTGTTTAGAAGAGCCAGGGGAGCCTGGGGGTACTCAGTGTTCTTGCAGGGAATAGGGTTTCCAGGCGAGGCACCTAGGTGTCCCGCAAAGCGTACTGGCGTTCAAATGCTGCAGAGCAGCGACTACGGCCTCATGGAAACTGCTGCACGCCTCCGCTTCTGCAGAGCAATTCAGGGCCTTACCTCGAGGCAAGTCCTCACGTTGAGTGTCCCGTGAGCGACACCGCATGGTAGGATGCTGACTTTCTCCTTGAGTAGAGAGACTTCAGGTACGAGGTCCTCTAAGAATTCTAAGCAGAGTGTTTTCTCATGGCAGCTCAAACGAGGGCAATGTCGAAGACTTCCAGGCCATGTTGGACTGCCTAGAAATGTGGTTCTGCTGTTGTTCGAGGGCTCTGGAAATGTAGCACGCCTGAAGTAACGTGCAGTGTGTTGCCCATCACTCGGCAGACACAGAGGGCCTCCGAGGGACCTATGGGCCTCGATGTTGCTCAGGAGGACCACAGGGGTGTGGGGGTACTCAGTGATCTTGGAACGAAAATGATGCTCACCCGAGGGGCCTAGGAGTTCTCAAAGGGTACCTTCTTTCAAATAAAGCAGAACAGCGACTAAGAGCTCATGGGAAGAGCTGCCTGCCTCCCGTTCTGCATGGCTACTCGGGGCCTTACCTCGAGGCAAGGACTCACGTTGAGATTCCCTTTAGCTCTAGAGCATGGCTAGATGAGCCCCACCCCGGCCATGGAAGCACCCTGTGTAGCCAGAGAAAACCCATTTTCTTCCCAGACCCATGCCTACGGCGTCCAGAGGCCTGACAACAGCAGAGAATTTCAGGGAGCTTCCAGGGAGCATGAATGGGGCTTTCCAAATGGAAAAGCAAGGCTAGTACCATCCCGCCCCCATTTCCATGGGCACACGCAGCATACATCCCTGTGGTTTCTGACAAGTCAAAAGAGACACAGAGCACACACTGGTTCCTTCCCTGAATCAACTTCTCGAGGCAGAGTGTTCTGCATCTAGTGAACGGCCTCAACCAAGGCACGCCCTAGCTAGGCCTCTGGGCCCGGGCCTCTTCAGAAGCCTGCAGTGCTACAGGAAGAACTGTGCTTTAGTTGCAATAGGCAAGCAATCCGCCTTTCTCCTGGAGGCAGGGTGACTTCAGGTAGGAGGTCCTGGTTCAAGGCGAAGCCTAGTGTTTTTTTTCAGTGCCAATCAGAGTAGGGAATGAGTGCGACTTCCACGGCATGTTGGAACCTGCTAGAACCGTGCCCGTGAACCTGTGGTAGTGCTGGGGAAATCAAGCTGTCCCAAGAAAGAGTGTACTGTTTTGCCCATCACTCGGCATACACAGTGTGAGTACGAAGGCCTACGGGCCTGGATGTTGTTTAGAAGAGCCAGGGGAGCCTGGGGGTACTCAGTGTTCTTGCAGGGAATAGGGTTTCCAGGCGAGGCACCTAGGTGTCCCGCAAAGCGTACTGGCGTTCAAATGCTGCAGAGCAGCGGCTACCGCCTCATGGAAACTGCTGCACGCCTCCGCTTCTGCAGAGCAATTCAGGGCCTTACCTCGAGGCAAGTCCTCACGTTGAGTGTCCCGTGAGCGACACCGCATGGTAGGATGCTGACTTTCTCCTTGAGTAGAGAGACTTCAGGTACGAGGTCCTCTAAGAATTCTAAGCAGAGTGTTTTCTCATGGCAGCTCAAACGAGGGCAATGTCGAAGACTTCCAGGCCATGTTGGACTGCCTAGAAATGTGGTTCTGCTGTTGTTCGAGGGCTCTGGAAATGTAGCACGCCTGAAGTAACGTGCAGTGTGTTGCCCATCACTCGGCAGACACAGAGGGCCTCCGAGGGACCTATGGGCCTCGATGTTGCTCAGTAGGCCCACAGGGGTGTGGGGGTACTCAGTGATCTTGGAACGAAAATGATGCTCACCCGAGGGGCCTAGGAGTTCTCAAAGGGTACGTTCTTTAAAATAAAGCAGAACAGCGACTAAGAGCTCATGGGAAGAGCTGCCTGCCTCCCGTTCTGCATGGCTACTCGGGGCCTTACCTCGAGGCAAGGACTCACGTTGAGATTCCCTTTAGCTCTAGAGCATGGCTAGATGAGCCCCACCCCGGCCATGGAAGCACCCTGTGTAGCCAGAGAAAACCCATTTTCTTCCCAGACCCATGCCTACGGCATCCAGAGGCCTGCCAACAGCAGAGAATTTCAGGGAGCTTCCAGGGAGCATGAATGGGGCTTTCCAAATGGAAAAGCAAGGCTAGTACCATCCCGCCCCCATTTCCATGGGCACACGCAGCATACATCCCTGTGGTTTCTGACAAGTCAAAAGAGACACAGAGCACACACTGGTTCCTTCCCTGAATCAACTTCTCGAGGCAGAGTGTTCTGCATCTAGTGAACGGCCTCAACCAAGGCACGCCCTAGCTAGGCCTCTGGGCCCGGGCCTCTTCAGAAGCCTGCAGTGCTACAGGAAGAACTGTGCTTTAGTTGCAATAGGCAAGCAATCCGCCTTTCTCCTGGAGGCAGGGTGACTTCAGGTAGGAGGTCCTGGTTGGAAGGCGAAGCCTAGTGTTTTTTTTCAGTGCCAATCAGAGTAGGGAATGAGTGCGACTTCCACGGCATGTTGGAACCTGCTAGAACCGTGCCCGTGAACCTGTGGTAGTGCTGGGGAAATCAAGCTGTCCCAAGAAAGAGTGTACTGTTTTGCCCATCACTCGGCATACACAGTGTGAGTACGAAGGCCTACGGGCCTGGATGTTGTTTAGAAGAGCCAGGGGAGCCTGGGGGTACTCAGTGTTCTTGCAGGGAATAGGGTTTCCAGGCGAGGCACCTAGGTGTCCCGCAAAGCGTACTGGCGTTCAAATGCTGCAGAGCAGCGGCTACCGCCTCATGGAAACTGCTGCACGCCTCCGCTTCTGCAGAGCAATTCAGGGCCTTACCTCGAGGCAAGTCCTCACGTTGAGTGTCCCGTGAGCGACACCGCATGGTAGGATGCTGTCTTTCTCCTTGAGTAGAGAGACTTCAGGTACGAGGTCCTCTAAGAATTCTAAGCAGAGTGTTTTCTCATGGCAGCTCAAACGAGGGCAATGTCGAAGACTTCCAGGCCATGTTGGACTGCCTAGAAATGTGGTTCTGCTGTTGTTCTAGGGCTCTGGAAATGTAGCACGCCTGAAGTAACGTGCAGTGTGTTGTCCATCACTCGGCAGACACAGAGGGCCTCCGAGGGACCTATGGGCCTCGATGTTGCTCAGTAGGCCCACAGGGGTGTGGGGGTACTCAGTGATCTTGGAACGAAAATGATGCTCACCCGAGGGGCCTAGGAGTTCTCAAAGGGTACCTTCTTTAAAATAAAGCAGAACAGCGACTAAGAGCTCATGGGAAGAGCTGCCTGCTTCCCGTTCTGCATGGCTACTCGGGGCCTTACCTCGAGGCAAGGACTCACGTTGAGATTCCCTTTAGCTCTAGAGCATGGCTAGATGAGCCCCACCCCGGCCATGGAAGCACCCTGTGTAGCCAGAGAAAACCCATTTTCTTCCCAGACCCATGCCTACGGCGTCCAGAGGCCTGACAACAGCAGAGAATTTCAGGGAGCTTCCAGGGAGCATGAATGGGGCTTTCCAAATGGAAAAGCAAGGCTAGTACCATCCCGCCCCCATTTCCATGGGCACACGCAGCATACATCCCTGTGGTTTCTGACAAGTCAAAAGAGACACAGAGCACACACTGGTTCCTTCCCTGAATCAACTTCTCGAGGCAGAGTGTTCTGCATCTAGTGAACGGCCTCAACCAAGGCACGCCCTAGCTAGGCCTCTGGGCCCGGGCCTCTTCAGAAGCCTGCAGTGCTACAGGAAGAACTGTGCTTTAGTTGCAATAGGCAAGCAATCCGCCTTTCTCCTGGAGGCAGGGTGACTTCAGGTAGGAGGTCCTGGTTGGAAGGCGAAGCCTAGTGTTTTTTTTCAGTGCCAATCAGAGTAGGGAATGAGTGCGACTTCCACGGCATGTTGGAACCTGCTAGAACCGTGCCCGTGAACCTGTGGTAGTGCTGGGGAAATCAAGCTGTCCCAAGAAAGAGTGTACTGTTTTGCCCATCACTCGGCATACACAGTGTGAGTACGAAGGCCTACGGGCCTGGATGTTGTTTAGAAGAGCCAGGGGAGCCTGGGGGTACTCAGTGTTCTTGCAGGGAATAGGGTTTCCAGGCGAGGCACCTAGGTGTCCCGCAAAGCGTACTGGCGTTCAAATGCTGCAGAGCAGCGACTACGGCCTCATGGAAACTGCTGCACGCCTCCGCTTCTGCAGAGCAATTCAGGGCCTTACCTCGAGGCAAGTCCTCACGTTGAGTGTCCCGTGAGCGACACCGCATGGTAGGATGCTGACTTTCTCCTTGAGTAGAGAGACTTCAGGTACGAGGTCCTCTAAGAATTCTAAGCAGAGTGTTTTCTCATGGCAGCTCAAACGAGGGCAATGTCGAAGACTTCCAGGCCATGTTGGACTGCCTAGAAATGTGGTTCTGCTGTTGTTCGAGGGCTCTGGAAATGTAGCACGCCTGAAGTAACGTGCAGTGTGTTGCCCATCACTCGGCAGACACAGAGGGCCTCCGAGGGACCTATGGGCCTCGATGTTGCTCAGTAGGCCCACAGGGGTGTGGGGGTACTCAGTGATCTTGGAACGAAAATGATGCTCACCCGAGGGGCCTAGGAGTTCTCAAAGGGTACCTTCTTTCAAATAAAGCAGAACAGCGACTAAGAGCTCATGGGAAGAGCTGCCTGCCTCCCGTTCTGCATGGCTACTCGGGGCCTTACCTCGAGGCAAGGACTCACGTTGAGATTCCCTTTAGCTCTAGAGCATGGCTAGATGAGCCCCACCCCGGCCATGGAAGCACCCTGTGTAGCCAGAGAAAACCCATTTTCTTCCCAGACCCATGCCTACGGCGTCCAGAGGCCTGACAACAGCAGAGAATTTCAGGGAGCTTCCAGGGAGCATGAATGGGGCTTTCCAAATGGAAAAGCAAGGCTAGTACCATCCCGCCCCCATTTCCATGGGCACACGCAGCATACATCCCTGTGGTTTCTGACAAGTCAAAAGAGACACAGAGCACACACTGGTTCCTTCCCTGAATCAACTTCTCGAGGCAGAGTGTTCTGCATCTAGTGAACGGCCTCAACCAAGGCACGCCCTAGCTAGGCCTCTGGGCCCGGGCCTCTTCAGAAGCCTGCAGTGCTACAGGAAGAACTGTGCTTTAGTTGCAATAGGCAAGCAATCCGCCTTTCTCCTGGAGGCAGGGTGACTTCAGGTAGGAGGTCCTGGTTGGAAGGCGAAGCCTAGTGTTTTTTTTCAGTGCCAATCAGAGTAGGGAATGAGTGCGACTTCCACGGCATGTTGGAACCTGCTAGAACCGTGCCCGTGAACCTGTGGTAGTGCTGGGGAAATCAAGCTGTCCCAAGAAAGAGTGTACTGTTTTGCCCATCACTCGGCATACACAGTGTGAGTACGAAGGCCTACGGGCCTGGATGTTGTTTAGAAGAGCCAGGGGAGCCTGGGGGTACTCAGTGTTCTTGCAGGGAATAGGGTTTCCAGGCGAGGCACCTAGGTGTCCCGCAAAGCGTACTGGCGTTCAAATGCTGCAGAGCAGCGGCTACCGCCTCATGGAAACTGCTGCACGCCTCCGCTTCTGCAGAGCAATTCAGGGCCTTACATCGAGGCAAGTCCTCACGTTGAGTGTCCCGTGAGCGACACCGCATGGTAGGATGCTGACTTTCTCCTTGAGTAGAGAGACTTCAGGTACGAGGTCCTCTAAGAATTCTAAGCAGAGTGTTTTCTCATGGCAGCTCAAACGAGGGCAATGTCGAAGACTTCCAGGCCATGTTGGACTGCCTAGAAATGTGGTTCTGCTGTTGTTCGAGGGCTTTGGAAATGTAGCACGCCTGAAGTAACGTGCAGTGTGTTGCCCATCACTCGGCAGACACAGAGGGCCTCCGAGGGACCTATGGGCCTCGATGTTGCTCAGTAGGCCCACAGGGGTGTGGGGGTACTCAGTGATCTTGGAACGAAAATGATGCTCACCCGAGGGGCCTAGGAGTTCTCAAAGGGTACCTTCTTTAAAATAAAGCAGAACAGCGACTAAGAGCTCATGGGAAGAGCTGCCTGCCTCCCGTTCTGCATGGCTACTCGGGGCCTTACCTCGAGGCAAGGACTCACGTTGAGATTCCCTTTAGCTCTAGAGCATGGCTAGATGAGCCCCACCCCGGCCATGGAAGCACCCTGTGTAGCCAGAGAAAACCCATTTTCTTCCCAGACCCATGCCTACGGCGTCCAGAGGCCTGACAACAGCAGAGAATTTCAGGGAGCTTCCAGGGAGCATGAATGGGGCTTTCCAAATGGAAAAGCAAGGCTAGTACCATCCCGCCCCCATTTCCATGGGCACACGCAGCATACATCCCTGTGGTTTCTGACAAGTCAAAAGAGACACAGAGCACACACTGGTTCCTTCCCTGAATCAACTTCTCGAGGCAGAGTGTTCTGCATCTAGTGAACGGCCTCAACCAAGGCACGCCCTAGCTAGGCCTCTGGGCCCGGGCCTCTTCAGAAGCCTGCAGTGCTACAGGAAGAACTGTGCTTTAGTTGCAATAGGCAAGCAATCCGCCTTTCTCCTGGAGGCAGGGTGACTTCAGGTAGGAGGTCCTGGTTGGAAGGCGAAGCCTAGTGTTTTTTTTCAGTGCCAATCAGAGTAGGGAATGAGTGCGACTTCCACGGCATGTTGGAACCTGCTAGAACCGTGCCCGTGAACCTGTGGTAGTGCTGGGGAAATCAAGCTGTCCCAAGAAAGAGTGTACTGTTTTGCCCATCACTCGGCATACACAGTGTGAGTACGAAGGCCTACGGGCCTGGATGTTGTTTAGAAGAGCCAGGGGAGCCTGGGGGTACTCAGTGTTCTTGCAGGGAATAGGGTTTCCAGGCGAGGCACCTAGGTGTCCCGCAAAGCGTACTGGCGTTCAAATGCTGCAGAGCAGCGGCTACCGCCTCATGGAAACTGCTGCACGCCTCCGCTTCTGCAGAGCAATTCAGGGCCTTACATCGAGGCAAGTCCTCACGTTGAGTGTCCCGTGAGCGACACCGCATGGTAGGATGCTGACTTTCTCCTTGAGTAGAGAGACTTCAGGTACGAGGTCCTCTAAGAATTCTAAGCAGAGTGTTTTCTCATGGCAGCTCAAACGAGGGCAATGTCGAAGACTTCCAGGCCATGTTGGACTGCCTAGAAATGTGGTTCTGCTGTTGTTCGAGGGCTCTGGAAATGTAGCACGCCTGAAGTAACGTGCAGTGTGTTGCCCATCACTCGGCAGACACAGAGGGCCTCCGAGGGACCTATGGGCCTCGATGTTGCTCAGTAGGCCCACAGGGGTGTGGGGGTACTCAGTGATCTTGGAACGAAAATGATGCTCACCCGAGGGGCCTAGGAGTTCTCAAAGGGTACCTTCTTTAAAATAAAGCAGAACAGCGACTAAGAGCTCATGGGAAGAGCTGCCTGCCTCCCGTTCTGCATGGCTACTCGGGGCCTTACCTCGAGGCAAGGACTCACGTTGAGATTCCCTTTAGCTCTAGAGCATGGCTAGATGAGCCCCACCCCGGCCATGGAAGCACCCTGTGTAGCCAGAGAAAACCCATTTTCTTCCCAGACCCATGCCTACGGCGTCCAGAGGCCTGACAACAGCAGAGAATTTCAGGGAGCTTCCAGGGAGCATGAATGGGGCTTTCCAAATGGAAAAGCAAGGCTAGTACCATCCCGCCCCCATTTCCATGGGCACACGCAGCATACATCCCTGTGGTTTCTGACAAGTCAAAAGAGACACAGAGCACACACTGGTTCCTTCCCTGAATCAACTTCTCGAGGCAGAGTGTTCTGCATCTAGTGAACGGCCTCAACCAAGGCACGCCCTAGCTAGGCCTCTGGGCCCGGGCCTCTTCAGAAGCCTGCAGTGCTACAGGAAGAACTGTGCTTTAGTTGCAATAGGCAAGCAATCCGCCTTTCTCCTGGAGGCAGGGTGACTTCAGGTAGGAGGTCCTGGTTGGAAGGCGAAGCCTAGTGTTTTTTTTCAGTGCCAATCAGAGTAGGGAATGAGTGCGACTTCCACGGCATGTTGGAACCTGCTAGAACCGTGCCCGTGAACCTGTGGTAGTGCTGGGGAAATCAAGCTGTCCCAAGAAAGAGTGTACTGTTTTGCCCATCACTCGGCATACACAGTGTGAGTACGAAGGCCTACGGGCCTGGATGTTGTTTAGAAGAGCCAGGGGAGCCTGGGGGTACTCAGTGTTCTTGCAGGGAATAGGGTTTCCAGGCGAGGCACCTAGGTGTCCCGCAAAGCGTACTGGCGTTCAAATGCTGCAGAGCAGCGACTACGGCCTCATGGAAACTGCTGCACGCCTCCGCTTCTGCAGAGCAATTCAGGGCCTTACCTCGAGGCAAGTCCTCACGTTGAGTGTCCCATGAGCGACACCGCATGGTAGGATGCTGACTTTCTCCTTGAGTAGAGAGACTTCAGGTACGAGGTCCTCTAAGAATTCTAAGCAGAGTGTTTTCTCATGGCAGCTCAAACGAGGGCAATGTCGAAGACTTCCAGGCCATGTTGGACTGCCTAGAAATGTGGTTCTGCTGTTGTTCGAGGGCTCTGGAAATGTAGCACGCCTGAAGTAACGTGCAGTGTGTTGCCCATCACTCGGCAGACACAGAGGGCCTCCGAGGGACCTATGGGCCTCGATGTTGCTCAGTAGGCCCACAGGGGTGTGGGGGTACTCAGTGATCTTGGAACGAAAATGATGCTCACCCGAGGGGCCTAGGAGTTCTCAAAGGGTACCTTCTTTCAAATAAAGCAGAACAGCGACTAAGAGCTCATGGGAAGAGCTGCCTGCCTCCCGTTCTGCATGGCTACTCGGGGCCTTACCTCGAGGCAAGGACTCACGTTGAGATTCCCTTTAGCTCTAGAGCATGGCTAGATGAGCCCCACCCCGGCCATGGAAGCACCCTGTGTAGCCAGAGAAAACCCATTTTCTTCCCAGACCCATGCCTACGGCGTCCAGAGGCCTGACAACAGCAGAGAATTTCAGGGAGCTTCCAGGGAGCATGAATGGGGCTTTCCAAATGGAAAAGCAAGGCTAGTACCATCCCGCCCCCATTTCCATGGGCACACGCAGCATACATCCCTGTGGTTTCTGACAAGTCAAAAGAGACACAGAGCACACACTGGTTCCTTCCCTGAATCAACTTCTCGAGGCAGAGTGTTCTGCATCTAGTGAACGGCCTCAACCAAGGCACGCCCTAGCTAGGCCTCTGGGCCCGGGCCTCTTCAGAAGCCTGCAGTGCTACAGGAAGAACTGTGCTTTAGTTGCAATAGGCAAGCAATCCGCCTTTCTCCTGGAGGCAGGGTGACTTCAGGTAGGAGGTCCTGGTTGGAAGGCGAAGCCTAGTGTTTTTTTTCAGTGCCAATCAGAGTAGGGAATGAGTGCGACTTCCACGGCATGTTGGAACCTGCTAGAACCGTGCCCGTGAACCTGTGGTAGTGCTGGGGAAATCAAGCTGTCCCAAGAAAGAGTGTACTGTTTTGCCCATCACTCGGCATACACAGTGTGAGTACGAAGGCCTACGGGCCTGGATGTTGTTTAGAAGAGCCAGGGGAGCCTGGGGGTACTCAGTGTTCTTGCAGGGAATAGGGTTTCCAGGCGAGGCACCTAGGTGTCCCGCAAAGCGTACTGGCGTTCAAATGCTGCAGAGCAGCGACTACGGCCTCATGGAAACTGCTGCACGCCTCCGCTTCTGCAGAGCAATTCAGGGCCTTACCTCGAGGCAAGTCCTCACGTTGAGTGTCCCGTGAGCGACACCGCATGGTAGGATGCTGACTTTCTCCTTGAGTAGAGAGACTTCAGGTACGAGGTCCTCTAAGAATTCTAAGCAGAGTGTTTTCTCATGGCAGCTCAAACGAGGGCAATGTCGAAGACTTCCAGGCCATGTTGGACTGCCTAGAAATGTGGTTCTGATGTTGTTCGAGGGCTCTGGAAATGTAGCACGCCTGAAGTAACGTGCAGTGTGTTGCCCATCACTCGGCAGACACAGAGGGCCTCCGAGGGACCTATGGGCCTCGATGTTGCTCAGGAGGACCACAGGGGTGTGGGGGTACTCAGTGATCTTGGAACGAAAATGATGCTCACCCGAGGGGCCTAGGAGTTCTCAAAGGGTACCTTCTTTAAAATAAAGCAGAACAGCGACTAAGAGCTCATGGGAAGAGCTGCCTGCCTCCCGTTCTGCATGGCTACTCGGGGCCTTACCTCGAGGCAAGGACTCACGTTGAGATTCCATTTAGCTCTAGAGCATGGCTAGATGAGCCCCACCCCGGCCATGGAAGCACCCTGTGTAGCCAGAGAAAACCCATTTTCTTCCCAGACCCATGCCTACGGCGTCCAGAGGCCTGACAACAGCAGAGAATTTCAGGGAGCTTCCAGGGAGCATGAATGGGGCTTTCCAAATGGAAAAGCAAGGCTAGTACCATCCCACCCCCATTTCCATGGGCACACGCAGCATACATCCCTGTGGTTTCTGACAAGTCAAAAGAGACACAGAGCACACACTTCGTCCTTCCCTGAATCAACTCCTCGAGGCAGGGTGTTCTGCATGTAGTGAACGGCCTCAACCAAGGCGTGCCCTAGCTAGACCTCTGGGCCCGTGCCTCTTCAGAAGCCTGCAGTGCTACAGGAAAAACTGTGCTTTAGTGGCAATAGGAACGCAAGCCGACTTTCTCCTGGAGGCAGGGTGACTTCAGGTAGGAGGTCCTGGTTGGAAGGCGAAGCCTAGTGTTTTTTTTCAGTGCCAATCAGAGTAGGGAATGAGTGCGACTTCCACGGCATGTTGGAACCTGCTAGAACCGTGCCCGTGAACCTGTGGTAGTGCTGGGGAAATCAAGCTGTCCCAAGAAAGAGTGTACTGTTTTGCCCATCACTCGGCATACACAGTGTGAGTACGAAGGCCTACGGGCCTGGATGTTGTTTAGAAGAGCCAGGGGAGCCTGGGGGTACTCAGTGTTCTTGCAGGGAATAGGGTTTCCAGGCGAGGCACCTAGGTGTCCGGCAAGCGTACTGGCGTTCAAATGCTGCAGAGCAGCGACTACGGCCTCATGGAAACTGCTGCACGCCTCCGCTTCTGCAGAGCAATTCAGGGCCTTACCTCGAGGCAAGTCCTCACGTTGAGTGTCCCGTGAGCGACACCGCATGGTAGGATGCTGACTTTCTCCTTGAGTAGAGAGACTTCAGGTACGAGGTCCTCTAAGAATTCTAAGCAGAGTGTTTTCTCATGGCAGCTCAAACGAGGGCAATGTCGAAGACTTCCAGGCCATGTTGGACTGCCTAGAAATGTGGTTCTGCTGTTGTTCGAGGGCTCTGGAAATGTAGCACGCCTGAAGTAACGTGCAGTGTGTTGCCCATCACTCGGCAGACACAGAGGGCCTCCGAGGGACCTATGGGCCTCGATGTTGCTCAGGAGGACCACAGGGGTGTGGGGGTACTCAGTGATCTTGGAACGAAAACGATGCTCACCCGAGGGGCCTAGGAGTTCTCAAAGGGTACCTTCTTTAAAATAAAGCAGAACAGCGACTAAGAGTTCATGGGAAGAGCTGCCTGCCTCCCGTTCTGCATGGCTACTCGGGGCCTTACCTCGAGGCAAGGACTCACGTTGAGATTCCCTTTAGCTCTAGAGCATGGCTAGATGAGCCCCACCCCGGCCATGGAAGCACCCTGTGTAGCCAGAGAAAACCCATTTTCTTCCCAGACCCATGCCTATGGCGTCCAGAGGCCTGACAACAGCAGAGAATTTCAGGGAGCTTCCAGGGAGCATGAATGGGGCTTTCCAAATGGAAAAGCAAGGCTAGTACCATCCCGCCCCCATTTCCATGGGCACACGCAGCATACATCCCTGTGGTTTCTGACAAGTCAAAAGAGACACAGAGCACACACTTCTTCCTTCCATGAATCAACTCCTCGAGGCAGGGTGTTCTGCATGTAGTGAACGGCCTCAACCAAGGCGCGCCCTAGCTAGACCTCTGGGCCCGTGCCTCTTCAGAAGCCTGCAGTGCTACAGGAAAAACTGTGCTTTAGTGGCAATAGGAACGCAAGCCGACTTTCTCCTGGAGGCAGGGTGACTTCAGGTAGGAGGTCCTGGTTGGAAGGCGAAGCCTAGTGTTATTTTTCAGTGCCAATCAGAGTAGGGAATGAGTGCGACTTCCACGGCATGTTGGAACCTGCTAGAACCGTGCCCGTGAACCTGTGGTAGTGCTGGGGAAATCAAGCTGTCCCAAGAAAGAGTGTACTGTTTTGCCCATCACTCGGCATACACAGTGTGAGTACGAAGGCCTACGGGCCTGGATGTTGTTGAGAAGAGCCAGGGGAGCCTGGGGGTACTCAGTGTTCTTGCAGGGAATAGGGTTTCCAGGCGAGGCACCTAGGTGTCCCGCAAAGCGTACTGGCGTTCAAATGCTGCAGAGCAGCGACTACGGCCTCATGGAAACTGCTGCACGCCTCCGCTTCTGCAGAGCAATTCAGGGCCTTACCTCGAGGCAAGTCCTCACGTTGAGTGTCCCGTGAGCGACACCGCATGGTAGGATGCTGACTTTCTCCTTGAGTAGAGAGACTTCAGGTACGAGGTCCTCTAAGAATTCTAAGCAGAGTGTTTTCTCATGGCAGCTCAAACGAGGGCAATGTCGAAGACTTCCAGGCCATGTTGGACTGCCTAGAAATGTGGTTCTGCTGTTGTTCGAGGGCTCTGGAAATGTAGCACGCCTGAAGTAACGTGCAGTGTGTTGCCCATCACTCGGCAGACACAGAGGGCCTCCGAGGGACCTATGGGCCTCGATGTTGCTCAGGAGGCCCACAGGGGTGTGGGGGTACTCAGTGATCTTGGAACGAAAATGATGCTCACCCGAGGGGCCTAGGAGTTCTCAAAGGGTACCTTCTTTAAAATAAAGCAGAACAGCGACTAAGAGCTCATGGGAAGAGCTGCCTGCCTCCCGTTCTGCATGGCTACTCGGGGCCTTACCTCGAGGCAAGGACTCACGTTGAGATTCCCTTTAGCTCTTGAGCATGGCTAGATGAGCCCCACCCCGGCCATGGAAGCACCCTGTGTAGCCAGAGAAAACCCATTTTCTTCCCAGACCCATGCCTATGGCGTCCAGAGGCCTGACAACAGCAGAGAATTTCAGGGAGCTTCCAGGGAGCATGAATGGGGCTTTCCAAATGGAAAAGCAAGGCTAGTACCATCCCGCCCCCATTTCCATGGGCACACGCAGCATACATCCCTGTGGTTTCTGACAAGTCAAAAGAGACACAGAGCACACACTTCGTCCTTCCCTGAATCAACTCCTCGAGGCAGGGTGTTCTGCATGTAGTGAACGGCCTCAACCAAGGCGCGCCCTAGCTAGACCTCTGGGCCCGTGCCTCTTCAGAAGCCTGCAGTGCTACAGGAAGAACTGTGCTTTAGTGGCAATAGGAACGCAAGCCGACTTTCTCCTGGAGGCAGGGTGACTTCAGGTAGGAGGTCCTGGTTGGAAGGCGAAGCCTAGTGTTTTTTTTCAGTGCCAATCAGAGTAGGGAATGAGTGCGACTTCCACGGCATGTTGGAACCTGCTAGAACCGTGCCCGTGAACCTGTGGTAGTGCTGGGGAAATCAAGCTGTCCCAAGAAAGAGTGTACTGTTTTGCCCATCACTCGGCATACACAGTGTGAGTACGAAGGCCTACGGGCCTGGATGTTGTTGAGAAGAGCCAGGGGAGCCTGGGGGTACTCAGTGTTCTTGCAGGGAATAGGGTTTCCAGGCGAGGCACCTAGGTGTCCCGCAAAGCGTACTGGCGTTCAAATGCTGCAGAGCAGCGACTACGGCCTCATGGAAACTGCTGCACGCCTCCGCTTCTGCAGAGCAATTCAGGGCCTTACCTCGAGGCAAGTCCTCACGTTGAGTGTCCCGTGAGCGACACCGCATGGTAGGATGCTGACTTTCTCCTTGAGTAGAGAGACTTCAGGTACGAGGTCCTCTAAGAATTCTAAGCAGAGTGTTTTCTCATGGCAGCTCAAACGAGGGCAATGTCGAAGACTTCCAGGCCATGTTGGACTGCCTAGAAATGTGGTTCTGCTGTTGTTCGAGGGCTCTGGAAATGTAGCACGCCTGAAGTAACGTGCAGTGTGTTGCCCATCACTCGGCAGACACAGAGGGCCTCCGAGGGACCTATGGGCCTCGATGTTGCTCAGTAGGCCCACAGGGGTGTGGGGGTACTCAGTGATCTTGGAACGAAAATGATGCTCACCCGAGGGGCCTAGGAGTTCTCAAAGGGTACCTTCTTTAAAATAAAGCAGAACAGCGACTAAGAGCTCATGGGAAGAGCTGCCTGCCTCCCGTTCTGCATGGCTACTCGGGGCCTTACCTCGAGGCAAGGACTCACGTTGAGATTCCCTTTAGCTCTAGAGCATGGCTAGATGAGCCCCACCCCGGCCATGGAAGCACCCTGTGTAGCCAGAGAAAACCCATTTTCTTCCCAGACGCATGCCTACGGCGTCCAGAGGCCTGACAACAGCAGAGAATTTCAGGGAGCTTCCAGGGAGCATGAATGGGGCTTTCCAAATGGAAAAGCAAGGCTAGTACCATCCCGCCCCCATTTCCATGGGCACACGCAGCATACATCCCTGTGGTTTCTGACAAGTCAAAAGAGACACAGAGCACACACTTCGTCCTTCCCTGAATCAACTCCTTGAGGCAGGGTGTTCTGCATGTAGTGAACGGCCTCAACCAAGGCGCGCCCTAGCTAGACCTCTGGGCCCGTGCCTCTTCAGAAGCCTGCAGTGCTACAGGAAAAACTGTGCTTTAGTGGCAATAGGAACGCAAGCCGACTTTCTCCTGGAGGCAGGGTGACTTCAGGTAGGAGGTCCTGGTTGGAAGGCGAAGCCTAGTGTTTTTTTTCAGTGCCAATCAGAGTAGGGAATGAGTGCGACTTCCACGGCATGTTGGAACCTGCTAGAACCGTGCCCGTGAACCTGTGGTAGTGCTGGGGAAATCAAGCTGTCCCAAGAAAGAGTGTACTGTTTTGCCCATCACTCGGCATACACAGTGTGAGTACGAAGGCCTACGGGCCTGGATGTTGTTTAGAAGAGCCAGGGGAGCCTGGGGGTACTCAGTGTTCTTGCAGGGAATAGGGTTTCCAGGCGAGGCACCTAGGTGTCCGGCAAGCGTACTGGCGTTCAAATGCTGCAGAGCAGCGACTACGGCCTCATGGAAACTGCTGCACGCCTCCGCTTCTGCAGAGCAATTCAGGGCCTTACCTCGAGGCAAGTCCTCACGTTGAGTGTCCCGTGAGCGACACCGCATGGTAGGATGCTGACTTTCTCCTTGAGTAGAGAGACTTCAGGTACGAGGTCCTCTAAGAATTCTAAGCAGAGTGTTTTCTCATGGCAGCTCAAACGAGGGCAATGTCGAAGACTTCCAGGCCATGTTGGACTGCCTAGAAATGTGGTTCTGCTGTTGTTCGAGGGCTCTGGAAATGTAGCACGCCTGAAGTAACGTGCAGTGTGTTGCCCATCACTCGGCAGACACAGAGGGCCTCCGAGGGACCTATGGGCCTCGATGTTGCTCAGGAGGACCACAGGGGTGTGGGGGTACTCAGTGATCTTGGAACGAAAATGATGCTCACCCGAGGGGCCTAGGAGTTCTCAAAGGGTACCTTCTTTAAAATAAAGCAGAACAGCGACTAAGAGTTCATGGGAAGAGCTGCCTGCCTCCCGTTCTGCATGGCTACTCGGGGCCTTACCTCGAGGCAAGGACTCACGTTGAGATTCCCTTTAGCTCTAGAGCATGGCTAGATGAGCCCCACCCCGGCCATGGAAGCACCCTGTGTAGCCAGAGAAAACCCATTTTCTTCCCAGACCCATGCCTATGGCGTCCAGAGGCCTGACAACAGCAGAGAATTTCAGGGAGCTTCCAGGGAGCATGAATGGGGCTTTCCAAATGGAAAAGCAAGGCTAGTACCATCCCGCCCCCATTTCCATGGGCACACGCAGCATACATCCCTGTGGTTTCTGACAAGTCAAAAGAGACACAGAGCACACACTTCTTCCTTCCCTGAATCAACTCCTCGAGGCAGGGTGTTCTGCATGTAGTGAACGGCCTCAACCAAGGCGCGCCCTAGCTAGACCTCTGGGCCCGTGCCTCTTCAGAAGCCTGCAGTGCTACAGGAAAAACTGTGCTTTAGTGGCAATAGGAACGCAAGCCGACTTTCTCCTGGAGGCAGGGTGACTTCAGGTAGGAGGTCCTGGTTGGAAGGCGAAGCCTAGTGTTATTTTTCAGTGCCAATCAGAGTAGGGAATGAGTGCGACTTCCACGGCATGTTGGAACCTGCTAGAACCGTGCCCGTGAACCTGTGGTAGTGCTGGGGAAATCAAGCTGTCCCAAGAAAGAGTGTACTGTTTTGCCCATCACTCGGCATACACAGTGTGAGTACGAAGGCCTACGGGCCTGGATGTTGTTGAGAAGAGCCAGGGGAGCCTGGGGGTACTCAGTGTTCTTGCAGGGAATAGGGTTTCCAGGCGAGGCACCTAGGTGTCCCGCAAAGCGTACTGGCGTTCAAATGCTGCAGAGCAGCGACTACGGCCTCATGGAAACTGCTGCACGCCTCCGCTTCTGCAGAGCAATTCAGGGCCTTACCTCGAGGCAAGTCCTCACGTTGAGTGTCCCGTGAGCGACACCGCATGGTAGGATGCTGACTTTCTCCTTGAGTAGAGAGACTTCAGGTACGAGGTCCTCTAAGAATTCTAAGCAGAGTGTTTTCTCATGGCAGCTCAAACGAGGGCAATGTCGAAGACTTCCAGGCCATGTTGGACTGCCTAGAAATGTGGTTCTGCTGTTGTTCGAGGGCTCTGGAAATGTAGCACGCCTGAAGTAACGTGCAGTGTGTTGCCCATCACTCGGCAGACACAGAGGGCCTCCGAGGGACCTATGGGCCTCGATGTTGCTCAGGAGGCCCACAGGGGTGTGGGGGTACTCAGTGATCTTGGAACGAAAATGATGCTCACCCGAGGGGCCTAGGAGTTCTCAAAGGGTACCTTCTTTAAAATAAAGCAGAACAGCGACTAAGAGCTCATGGGAAGAGCTGCCTGCCTCCCGTTCTGCATGGCTACTCGGGGCCTTACCTCGAGGCAAGGACTCACGTTGAGATTCCCTTTAGCTCTTGAGCATGGCTAGATGAGCCCCACCCCGGCCATGGAAGCACCCTGTGTAGCCAGAGAAAACCCATTTTCTTCCCAGACCCATGCCTATGGCGTCCAGAGGCCTGACAACAGCAGAGAATTTCAGGGAGCTTCCAGGGAGCATGAATGGGGCTTTCCAAATGGAAAAGCAAGGCTAGTACCATCCCGCCCCCATTTCCATGGGCACACGCAGCATACATCCCTGTGGTTTCTGACAAGTCAAAAGAGACACAGAGCACACACTTCGTCCTTCCCTGAATCAACTCCTCGAGGCAGGGTGTTCTGCATGTAGTGAACGGCCTCAACCAAGGCGCGCCCTAGCTAGACCTCTGGGCCCGTGCCTCTTCAGAAGCCTGCAGTGCTACAGGAAGAACTGTGCTTTAGTGGCAATAGGAACGCAAGCCGACTTTCTCCTGGAGGCAGGGTGACTTCAGGTAGGAGGTCCTGGTTGGAAGGCGAAGCCTAGTGTTTTTTTTCAGTGCCAATCAGAGTAGGGAATGAGTGCGACTTCCACGGCATGTTGGAACCTGCTAGAACCGTGCCCGTGAACCTGTGGTAGTGCTGGGGAAATCAAGCTGTCCCAAGAAAGAGTGTACTGTTTTGCCCATCACTCGGCATACACAGTGTGAGTACGAAGGCCTACGGGCCTGGATGTTGTTGAGAAGAGCCAGGGGAGCCTGGGGGTACTCAGTGTTCTTGCAGGGAATAGGGTTTCCAGGCGAGGCACCTAGGTGTCCCGCAAAGCGTACTGGCGTTCAAATGCTGCAGAGCAGCGACTACGGCCTCATGGAAACTGCTGCACGCCTCCGCTTCTGCAGAGCAATTCAGGGCCTTACCTCGAGGCAAGTCCTCACGTTGAGTGTCCCGTGAGCGACACCGCATGGTAGGATGCTGACTTTCTCCTTGAGTAGAGAGACTTCAGGTACGAGGTCCTCTAAGAATTCTAAGCAGAGTGTTTTCTCATGGCAGCTCAAACGAGGGCAATGTCGAAGACTTCCAGGCCATGTTGGACTGCCTAGAAATGTGGTTCTGCTGTTGTTCGAGGGCTCTGGAAATGTAGCACGCCTGAAGTAACGTGCAGTGTGTTGCCCATCACTCGGCAGACACAGAGGGCCTCCGAGGGACCTATGGGCCTCGATGTTGCTCAGTAGGCCCACAGGGGTGTGGGGGTACTCAGTGATCTTGGAACGAAAATGATGCTCACCCGAGGGGCCTAGGAGTTCTCAAAGGGTACCTTCTTTCAAATAAAGCAGAACAGCGACTAAGAGCTCATGGGAAGAGCTGCCTGCCTCCCGTTCTGCATGGCTACTCGGGGCCTTACCTCGAGGCAAGGACTCACGTTGAGATTCCCTTTAGCTCTAGAGCATGGCTAGATGAGCCCCACCCCGGCCATGGAAGCACCCTGTGTAGCCAGAGAAAACCCATTTTCTTCCCAGACGCATGCCTACGGCGTCCAGAGGCCTGACAACAGCAGAGAATTTCAGGGAGCTTCCAGGGAGCATGAATGGGGCTTTCCAAATGGAAAAGCAAGGCTAGTACCATCCCGCCCCCATTTCCATGGGCACACGCAGCATACATCCCTGTGGTTTCTGACAAGTCAAAAGAGACACAGAGCACACACTTCGTCCTTCCCTGAATCAACTCCTTGAGGCAGGGTGTTCTGCATGTAGTGAACGGCCTCAACCAAGGCGCGCCCTAGCTAGACCTCTGGGCCCGTGCCTCTTCAGAAGCCTGCAGTGCTACAGGAAAAACTGTGCTTTAGTGGCAATAGGAACGCAAGCCGACTTTCTCCTGGAGGCAGGGTGACTTCAGGTAGGAGGTCCTGGTTGGAAGGCGAAGCCTAGTGTTTTTTTTCAGTGCCAATCAGAGTAGGGAATGAGTGCGACTTCCACGGCATGTTGGAACCTGCTAGAACCGTGCCCGTGAACCTGTGGTAGTGCTGGGGAAATCAAGCTGTCCCAAGAAAGAGTGTACTGTTTTGCCCATCACTCGGCATACACAGTGTGAGTACGAAGGCCTACGGGCCTGGATGTTGTTGAGAAGAGCCAGGGGAGCCTGGGGGTACTCAGTGTTCTTGCAGGGAATAGGGTTTCCAGGCGAGGCACCTAGGTGTCCCGCAAAGCGTACTGGCGTTCAAATGCTGCAGAGCAGCGACTACGGCCTCATGGAAACTGCTGCACGCCTCCGCTTCTGCAGAGCAATTCAGGGCCTTACCTCGAGGCAAGTCCTCACGTTGAGTGTCCCGTGAGCGACACCGCATGGTAGGATGCTGACTTTCTCCTTGAGTAGAGAGACTTCAGGTACGAGGTCCTCTAAGAATTCTAAGCAGAGTGTTTTCTCATGGCAGCTCAAACGAGGGCAATGTCGAAGACTTCCAGGCCATGTTGGACTGCCTAGAAATGTGGTTCTGCTGTTGTTCGAGGGCTCTGGAAATGTAGCACGCCTGAAGTAACGTGCAGTGTGTTGCCCATCACTCGGCAGACACAGAGGGCCTCCGAGGGACCTATGGGCCTCGATGTTGCTCAGTAGGCCCACAGGGGTGTGGGGGTACTCAGTGATCTTGGAACGAAAATGATGCTCACCCGAGGGGCCTAGGAGTTCTCAAAGGGTACCTTCTTTCAAATAAAGCAGAACAGCGACTAAGAGCTCATGGGAAGAGCTGCCTGCCTCCCGTTCTGCATGGCTACTCGGGGCCTTACCTCGAGGCAAGGACTCACGTTGAGATTCCCTTTAGCTCTAGAGCATGGCTAGATGAGCCCCACCCCGGCCATGGAAGCACCCTGTGTAGCCAGAGAAAACCCATTTTCTTCCCAGACCCATGCCTACGGCGTCCAGAGGCCTGACAACAGCAGAGAATTTCAGGGAGCTTCCAGGGAGCATGAATGGGGCTTTCCAAATGGAAAAGCAAGGCTAGTACCATCCCGCCCCCATTTCCATGGGCACACGCAGCATACATCCCTGTGGTTTCTGACAAGTCAAAAGAGACACAGAGCACACACTTCGTCCTTCCCTGAATCAACTCCTCGAGGCAGGGTGTTCTGCATGTAGTGAACGGCCTCAACCAAGGCGCGCCCTAGCTAGACCTCTGGGCCCGTGCCTCTTCAGAAGCCTGCAGTGCTACAGGAAAAACTGTGCTTTAGTGGCAATAGGAACGCAAGCCGACTTTCTCCTGGAGGCAGGGTGACTTCAGGTAGGAGGTCCTGGTTGGAAGGCGAAGCCTAGTGTTTTTTTTCAGTGCCAATCAGAGTAGGGAATGAGTGCGACTTCCACGGCATGTTGGAACCTGCTAGAACCGTGCCCGTGAACCTGTGGTAGTGCTGGGGAAATCAAGCTGTCCCAAGAAAGAGTGTACTGTTTTGCCCATCACTCGGCATACACAGTGTGAGTACGAAGGCCTACGGGCCTGGATGTTGTTGAGAAGAGCCAGGGGAGCCTGGGGGTACTCAGTGTTCTTGCAGGGAATAGGGTTTCCAGGCGAGGCACCTAGGTGTCCCGCAAAGCGTACTGGCGTTCAAATGCTGCAGAGCAGCGACTACGGCCTCATGGAAACTGCTGCACGCCTCCGCTTCTGCAGAGCAATTCAGGGCCTTACCTCGAGGCAAGTCCTCACGTTGAGTGTCCCGTGAGCGACACCGCATGGTAGGATGCTGACTTTCTCCTTGAGTAGAGAGACTTCAGGTACGAGGTCCTCTAAGAATTCTAAGCAGAGTGTTTTCTCATGGCAGCTCAAACGAGGGCAATGTCGAAGACTTCCAGGCCATGTTGGACTGCCTAGAAATGTGGTTCTGCTGTTGTTCGAGGGCTCTGGAAATGTAGCACGCCTGAAGTAACGTGCAGTGTGTTGCCCATCACTCGGCAGACACAGAGGGCCTCCGAGGGACCTATGGGCCTCGATGTTGCTCAGTAGGCCCACAGGGGTGTGGGGGTACTCAGTGATCTTGGAACGAAAATGATGCTCACCCGAGGGGCCTAGGAGTTCTCAAAGGGTACCTTCTTTAAAATAAAGCAGAACAGCGACTAAGAGCTCATGGGAAGAGCTGCCTGCCTCCCGTTCTGCATGGCTACTCGGGGCCTTACCTCGAGGCAAGGACTCACGTTGAGATTCCCTTTAGCTCTAGAGCATTACAAGAAGAGAGCCACCCCGGCCGTGGAAGCACCCTGTGTAGCCAGAGAAAACCCATTTTCTTCCCAGACCCATGCCTACGGCGTCCAGAGGCCTGACAACAGCAGAGAATTTCAGGGAGCTTCCAGGGAGCATGAATGGGGCTTTCCAAATGGAAAAGCAAGGCTAGTACCATCCCGCCCCCATTTCCATGGGCACACGCAGCATACATCCCTGTGGTTTCTGACAAGTCAAAAGAGACACAGAGCACACACTTCGTCCTTCCCTGAATCAACTCCTCGAGGCAGGGTGTTCTGCATGTAGTGAACGGCCTCAACCAAGGCGCGCCCTAGCTAGACCTCTGGGCCCGTGCCTCTTCAGAAGCCTGCAGTGCTACAGGAAAAACTGTGCTTTAGTGGCAATAGGAACGCAAGCCGACTTTCTCCTGGAGGCAGGGTGACTTCAGGTAGGAGGTCCTGGTTGGAAGGCGAAGCCTAGTGTTTTTTTTCAGTGCCAATCAGAGTAGGGAATGAGTGCGACTTCCACGGCATGTTGGAACCTGCTAGAACCGTGCCCGTGAACCTGTGGTAGTGCTGGGGAAATCAAGCTGTCCCAAGAAAGAGTGTACTGTTTTGCCCATCACTCGGCATACACAGTGTGAGTACGAAGGCCTACGGGCCTGGATGTTGTTGAGAAGAGCCAGGGGAGCCTGGGGGTACTCAGTGTTCTTGCAGGGAATAGGGTTTCCAGGCGAGGCACCTAGGTGTCCCGCAAAGCGTACTGGCGTTCAAATGCTGCAGAGCAGCGACTACGGCCTCATGGAAACTGCTGCACGCCTCCGCTTCTGCAGAGCAATTCAGGGCCTTACCTCGAGGCAAGTCCTCACGTTGAGTGTCCCGTGAGTGACACCGCATGGTAGGATGCTGACTTTCTCCTTGAGTAGAGAGACTTCAGGTACGAGGTCCTCTAAGAATTCTAAGCAGAGTGTTTTCTCATGGCAGCTCAAACGAGGGCAATGTCGAAGACTTCCAGGCCATGTTGGACTGCCTAGAAATGTGGTTCTGCTGTTGTTCGAGGGCTCTGGAAATGTAGCACGCCTGAAGTAACGTGCAGTGTGTTGCCCATCACTCGGCAGACACAGAGGGCCTCCGAGGGACCTATGGGCCTCGATGTTGCTCAGTAGGCCCACAGGGGTGTGGGGGTACTCAGTGATCTTGGAACGAAAATGATGCTCACCCGAGGGGCCTAGGAGTTCTCAAAGGGTACCTTCTTTAAAATAAAGCAGAACAGCGACTAAGAGCTCATGGGAAGAGCTGCCTGCCTCCCGTTCTGCATGGCTACTCGGGGCCTTACCTCGAGGCAAGGACTCACGTTGAGATTCCCTTTAGCTCTAGAGCATTACAAGAAGAGAGCCACCCCGGCCGTGGAAGCACCCTGTGTAGCCAGAGAAAACCCATTTTCTTCCCAGACCCATGCCTACGGCGTCCAGAGGCCTGACAACAGCAGAGAATTTCAGGGAGCTTCCAGGGAGCATGAATGGGGCTTTCCAAATGGAAAAGCAAGGCTAGTACCATCCCGCCCCCATTTCCATGGGCACACGCAGCATACATCCCTGTGGTTTCTGACAAGTCAAAAGAGACACAGAGCACACACTTCGTCCTTCCCTGAATCAACTCCTCGAGGCAGGGTGTTCTGCATGTAGTGAACGGCCTCAACCAAGGCGCGCCCTAGCTAGACCTCTGGGCCCGTGCCTCTTCAGAAGCCTGCAGTGCTACAGGAAAAACTGTGCTTTAGTGGCAATAGGAACGCAAGCCGACTTTCTCCTGGAGGCAGGGTGACTTCAGGTAGGAGGTCCTGGTTGGAAGGCGAAGCCTAGTGTTTTTTTTCAGTGCCAATCAGAGTAGGGAATGAGTGCGACTTCCACGGCATGTTGGAACCTGCTAGAACCGTGCCCGTGAACCTGTGGTAGTGCTGGGGAAATCAAGCTGTCCCAAGAAAGAGTGTACTGTTTTGCCCATCACTCGGCATACACAGTGTGAGTACGAAGGCCTACGGGCCTGGATGTTGTTGAGAAGAGCCAGGGGAGCCTGGGGGTACTCAGTGTTCTTGCAGGGAATAGGGTTTCCAGGCGAGGCACCTAGGTGTCCCGCAAAGCGTACTGGCGTTCAAATGCTGCAGAGCAGCGACTACGGCCTCATGGAAACTGCTGCACGCCTCCGCTTCTGCAGAGCAATTCAGGGCCTTACCTCGAGGCAAGTCCTCACGTTGAGTGTCCCGTGAGCGACACCGCATGGTAGGATGCTGACTTTCTCCTTGAGTAGAGAGACTTCAGGTACGAGGTCCTCTAAGAATTCTAAGCAGAGTGTTTTCTCATGGCAGCTCAAACGAGGGCAATGTCGAAGACTTCCAGGCCATGTTGGACTGCCTAGAAATGTGGTTCTGCTGTTGTTCGAGGGCTCTGGAAATGTAGCACGCCTGAAGTAACGTGCAGTGTGTTGCCCATCACTCGGCAGACACAGAGGGCCTCCGAGGGACCTATGGGC